>NC_041393.1:445677233-445707481 GCF_002162155.2 Triticum dicoccoides | reverse complement strand
ACATCGCAGAAAGGGCTTTAAAAGAAATGCCACAGTCGGACGTCTGAGCGACATCGCAGAAAGGGCTTTAAAAGGAATGCCACAGTCGGACGTCTGAGCGACATCGCAGAAAGGGCTTTAAATTCACCAGTAAACAATACTCATAATAAACATTCAATCCATGAGAATAAACGGGTTAGTCCATCCACAGGGATAATCATTCAATCGGACTTAGCACTCATGCGATCCACCAGAGTCTCTGTCATCAAAGCTGACAATTGATTAGGATAAGATGGAACGAAACTTGACATGGAATAGATGATTTGGAGGAATATATGACTCTGCAGAGTTTGTACAAAATGTTTCCCACAGTCAACGGATTTCCGTAGTCACGAAGGACTAGTTCCGTTTATGGTATTTCGGAAGAAAACACAGCTAACCGGTACACACCCATCCTACCTCCCGATGCTAGGAATCACCCTAGTCATCGTCCAAGAAATTTTTTTGAGACGGGGAGATCACAATCTTGAATAGCATGGGATCAAATTTATATATGCGCGCTCTAAGGGGTGCCCCCCTCTCGGTCCCAACCGGAAACACCCATGCCCCCTGACCGGATGACTGGAACCATCATCACGGCCTCTCCTCTTTGGTGTGTACCATGAAAGTGGTTTGCAACTTACTAAACCATATTCCTTGCGGAAAACATGTGGTAGTACAAGGAAGGAAATGATAGGTACTGGACCGATATGGTTTGACACTGAAGTCACATAGTCTGGCATAAGACTGGCATGCTACAACACTGCCGTCGTACCCATCCTCATGCCAACACATGGCCATTCATATTCACATTCATCCACGTATGAATCATCGAACTCACTCACCTTATTATCACATAAAATAACGTTCATCGGTATGCTCACCAACCTGCCATGAAACTAACTAAATGCAAAACATGCCAAGACACTCATCATATCAAAAGTTCAAACATGCTTGCCTGGTTCAGAGTAGTCGGAGCCTAGCTCGGTGAAGTTCGCGGCTCCGTCACCTCCTTCGGTATCTACGGTTTAAAGAAAATATATGCGCTAACATAAATACCAAGGAGAGCACAGAAGGTAAACCAAATATTTTTCAAATAAATCTGATAAAAAACTAGATAAAATTTTAAAGAGAACAGAAAAAGAATCAATCAAAAATACTTTTCTGATTAAAAGTTATAAGGGTTTTTGTCCAGGGACTTATCTGTAATGAAACAGAAGATTTCCAGGGGCTAGTTTATAAAAACAGAAAACGCTTCGGTAGCAACTACGCCAGCCCGAAGAGAAAACGCATTCTGCCCGAAGGCGCTTCCAGAAAACGATTCGAAAGAGAGAGCAGAGAGGCTGACGGTGGGGTCCCACCCGTCAGGTTCAAATGTTCAAACGGGGCGGCAGAGTTCGCCGGCGCCCGAGAGCCGCGGTGGTCGCCGGCGGCGATCCACGGCGAGGCAGAGAGATCGGAGAGTACCTCCGTGCTCAGGGCACCCTTCCGCGTCAGTTGATGGTGGTGGAGTCGGTCGGCGAGCACCACGTCGACGGCGAGCTTTGCTCCGGCGGACGGCGGCTCGGGTGGTCGAGGGGCTCGTCGGAGAGGGCTGCAAAGGTTAAATTGAAGAGGGGGTCATGCTCCTGGCAGCTAGAGAGGGTAACGAACGGGGTTTGAGCGCCGGAGATGGCCTCACCAGAACGAATCGGGCTGGAGGCCGAGGCGGGGCGAGGCGGCCGGAGCTGGGGGAGGAGACCTCCTCGAGGTCCCCCTAGTGGCCTGGCAGGGTGTTGGTGAGTAGTGGGGGGGCTGCGTGCATGAGAGTGAGCTCGGGACCCCTTTATATAGGCGGTCCGAGGCGGTTGCCGTGAACGAGGATCATCGGCGAGCGATTACGGTGGCGCAGTGCTCGGTCGGGGTGGTTAGGGGGTCGAGCGTCATCACGGAGGTTCAATTGGTCCGTTTTGGTGTTAAACTGGTCGGGGTTTGGGTGTTAAGGGCGAGCTCGACGGAACGGTGATGGCGCGGGCCCGTCGGCGGCGGAGAGCGCGTTCCGTGCTTGCCGGCCACGGTGGCTGTGCTACGGTCGTGCGCTGGCGTGCATGAGGCCACGCGGAGAGCCAGGGTGCGATGAGCGGCGCGGAACGGCGTTCTGCCGTGGTGTGCCTCCTGTCGGCCGCCACGGGAGGTCCCGACGCCGCAGAAGACGCCGGCGAGGGCGAGCCAGCGCGCTACCGACGCCAGGAAGGCTCCACGCACGCGTGTGAAGCTTCGGACAAGAGGAAGAGGCAGCGAGGAACGTGCCAAGGGCACTGTGGCCGCGTGACTGAAACTGACGGACTGAAGATGACACTGAAACTGAATTTTCTGAACTTTGAACAGTAACAGTGCCCACAAGGTGTTCGACCGAATGAAAATGGCCTCTGGAGATTTTTCCTTGAGCTGATTTTTGGTGGAGTGGCTTCTCCTTGCTCAAGTAGGCTGCATGATTTTTGGTGGAATTTTTGGAGCAGTGTGGATATGAATTTCACCAAATTTGGCAAATCTGGTCCAAACTTGCAGAGACTGTATTTTGAAAAATTTGAAAAGAGGAGGAGTGGATCAAGATGGTTCTGGGTTGTGGGTTCAAAGGACAATCCAGGAGAATTGGTTTGAGGTCAAAACTCAAATGCAATAGGGCACTTGCTTTGAAAATCTCTCAGGCTCCAAATAATTTTCAGAATTGAATTGAGGGGAAAAATAATTAGAATAAAAATCCAAAACCAGTTTGGATTAGTTGGGACAGAGAATTTAGGTTGATCACAAGGGGGAGGGGAGGTTTTGGAGGGGTTTTATCTCATGGGCAAAAATACAAAGCCAAGGGTGGCTTCAAAGATAAGAAAAACCCAAATTTTCATAGAGCTTCACTAAAAAAAAACAAATTAAAAGCTCCCAAAAGAAAAAATTAAATTTTTAGAGGGAACTAACAGAGAAGAAGTTTGCAAAAGATCAACCACCAAAGTTTGAAAGAAATAAAATCCCTGCCAAGGCAAAAGGAGGTTTTTTAAGAAGAAGGTTTTTTCTAAAAAAGAAAAATAAAAAAAAAGTCTCTCCTCAAAACCACAAAGTTTTTGATAAAAACCAAATAAAATTTTTTGGAGTGTCACAACACCTACCCCCTTAGGAAAAATCTCGTCCCCGAGATTTCAGCTGATCCTTAAATAAGTGTGGATGCTCTGTCCGAAGAAAATCCTCGCTTTCCCAAGTTGCTTCACTGTCGGTGTGATTGCTCCACTGGACTTTGAAAAACTTGATGGTTTTCTGTCGGGTCCTCCTTTCAGACTCCTCTAATATTCTTATGGGACATTCTCGATAAGTGAGGTCTGGCTGTATGTCAATGTTCTCATGAGCTACTTGTTTCTCTGGGTTGCTTACGCACTTCCTTAATTGAGAGACGTGGAACACGTCGTGAATGTCGGACAAGTCTTCGGGTAAGTCTAGCTGGTAGGCTACAGTGCCTCTTCGTTCCACTATGCAAAATGGTCCAATGAATCTTGGTGCTAATTTTCCTTTAATCTTAAACCGTTGCAATCCTCTCATCGGGGATACTCTCAAGTATACGAATTCACCGGGTTCGAAGCTGACCCTACGATGTTTCTGATCATAATAACTTTTCTGTCGACTTTGAGCGGTCTTAAGTCGGTCCCTGATTAACTTGAATTTTTCCTCGGCTTCTCTGAGCATATCTGGTCCGAAGATGCGGCTGTCTCCGGTCTCTGACCAATTTAACGGGGTACGACATCTCCTTCCGTATAGGGCTTCGAAAGGAGCCATTTGCAGGCTGGCCTGGTAACTATTGTTGTATGCGAACTCGGCATATGGCAGGCTGTCCTCCCAACTGGTTCCATAGGTGAGGACACATGCTCTCAGCATGTCTTCTAAAACTTGGTTTACGCGTTCTGTTTGTCCATCAGTCTGTGGATGGTATGCGGTACTGAAGGCTAGTTGGGTTCCCAGAGCCTGTTGTAATTGCTCCCAAAATCTTGAGACGAACTGAGTGCCTCTGTCGGTTATTATAGTCTTCGGGACACCGTGCAGACAAACTATGCGAGAAAGATAAATCCTGGCAAGCCTCTTAGTGTTGTAGGTCGTTTTCACTGGAATAAAGTGTACCACTTTGGTTAATCTATCGGTGATGACCCATATGGCATCATTCCCGTGTCGTGACCGAGGTAATCCGACAATAAAATCCATCCCTAATTCATCCCATTTCCACTCAGGTATTTTGTTAGGTTGCAGTAGTCCGGCTGGTCTCTGATGTTCAGCTTTTATGCGTTGACATGAGTCGCAACATGCAATGAAAGCGGCTATGTCCCTCTTCATACCATGCCACCAAAATCTTTCCTGAATATCCTTATACATTTTGGTTCCTCTAGGGTGGATCGAATATGGAGTGGTGTGTGCTTCAGTTAAAACTTGTTGTTTAAGGTCTTCTATGTTTGGCACGCATAGCCTTTCTCCGTACCATAATATTCCTTCATTGTCTATGACGAATTCCGAGGCCTTGCCCATACTCAACTTCCTTTTAATTCCTTCAATGCTGGGGTGACCGGACTGAGCCTCTTTAATTTTCTCCACAAGGTGTGGTTGTATTTCCAAGTTTGATATGGTGCCTTCTGCTACCATTATCAAGTTGAGCTTGACAAATTCTTGATGGAATTCGGGCCTCAAGCTGTGCAGATAGTTCCCGTCGGAGCTGGGGTTCCGACTCAGGGCATCGGCCACTACGTTTGCTTTCCCTGGATGGTAATGGATACCAACATCATAATCCTTTACCAGTTCCAACCAGCGGCGTTGCCGTAAATTTAGTTCTAGCTGCGTAAAAATGTATTTGAGGCTTTTGTGATCCGTATATATCTCACATCGATTTCCAAGTAGAAAATGCCTCCATTCCTTGAGTGCATGAATAACTGCTGCCATTTCTAAATCATGAGTGGGATAATTTTCCTCGTGTTTGCGAAGTTGCCTTGAAGCGTAGGCGACAACCTTGCCTTCTTGCATCAACACGCATCCGAGACCCTTTCTGGATGCGTCACAAAATACTTCAAAATTCTTGTGTATGTCGGGTACAATTAATACTGGTGCTGTTGTTAATTTCCGCTTTAGCTCTTGGAAACTTTTCTCGCAGGCTTCTGTCCATTCAAACTTCTTATCTTTCTTGAGTAACTGTGTCATAGGCTTGGATAGGGTGGAAAATCCTTCAATAAATCTACGGTAATACCCTGCCATTCCCAAGAAACTTCGTATGTCTGTTACGCTGGCTGGTAACTTCTAGTCAAGTACGGCCTTGACTTTCTCTGGGTCCACTGCTATACCGTCTTGAGTCAGTACGTGGCCTAGGAAACCTACTTGTCTTAGCCAAAATTCGCACTTGCTGAACTTGGCATACAATTGGTGTTTCCTTAGCTCTCCTAGTACAATCCTGAGATGTTCTGCGTGCTCTTCTGGTGTTTTGGAGTATACCAGAATATCGTCGATGAATACTACGACGAATTTGTCCATAAACTTCATAATTACTTTGTTCATGAGGTGAACAAAATATGCCGGGGCGTTAGTTAATCCAAATGGCATCACTGTGAACTCGTACAGTCCATATCTGGAGGTGAAGGCTGTTTTAGGGATATCTTCCGTTCGTACCTTCAATTGATGGTATCCTGACCTTAGGTCAATTTTTGAGAATACCTTGGCCTGAGCAAGTTGATCAAACAAATCGTTTATCCTTGGCATCGGGTATTTGTTTTTGACTGTGACCATGTTAAGTGCTCGATAGTCGATACACAATCTCAGCGTTCCATCCTTCTTCTTGGCAAATAAAATTGGTGATCCCCAAGGTCAGGAGCTGGCCCGAATGTATCCTTTATCCAGTAATTCCTTTATTTGCTTCAATTCGATCAACTCTGATGGTGCCATTCTGTATGGTTTCTTGTATATGGGGGTGGTTCCTGGTGCTAGCTCAATGCGGAATTCTATTTCTCGATCTGGTGGCATGCCTGGCAGCTCTTCAGGGAATACATCTGGAAATTCACACACTACTGGAACCTTGTTTAGCTCAGAAACGTCCACCTTATTTAATCTCGGTTGCCGGGGTCTTTTTCCTTCCTTGGCTGATACTCTTATTTTCTTCCCTTGGTGGTGTGTGAGAATCATGGTCTTGTTGAAACAGTCGATAAAACCTTTATTGGTGGTTAGCCAATCCATCCCTAGGATGACATCCAGTCCTTTATTTTCCAATACAATAAGATTTGCGTAAAACTCCAATCCTTCAAACTCAATGACCACATTCTGACAGTAATTCTGAGAAACTTGCTGAATCCCGGGGGACTTGATTATTATGGATTTCTCCAAAGGAAGCATCGAAAAATTATTTTGCAAAGCAAAACTTTTCAAGATGAAAGAGTGAGAAGCTCCAGAATCAAACAAAACCATTGCAGGTATTGTGTTGACAGGAAACGTACCGAGTACGATATCCGGAGCATTTTGTGCCTCCTCTTTGGTTACGTGGTTCAGATGACCCTTCCTGTGGTTATTGTTGGGATTGAAATTTTTTCGCTTGGGCGCTGAATTATTGCCGCCGTTGTTCGGCTTTGGGGTTGAGTTCCTTGGCTTGGGGCACTGTTTGGCATAATGCCCTTCTTCTCCACAAGCGTAACAAGTAACGCCGGGGCGATAGGTGAATTCCTTGTCCCTTGCATGAAAATTCTTGATTGGGCGTGAGACATTGGATGAGAATTTGGGTGTCCCACCGTTTTTAAAATCTATCTTGCTTCGGTGATTGCGAGTGTGATTAGTCTGGTCCCTTTTTCGCTTGCGGATATCTTCCAGACTGCATCTCTCATTTTCCAGAGTAATGGCCTTGTCCACCAGCGTTTTAAAATCAGTAAAAGTGTGCACGACCAGTTGGCATTTAAGTGCGGGCGCCAGACCGTCAAGGAATTTCTCCATCTTCTTGATTTCAGTCATACGCTCCTCATTGGCGTAGCGGGACAATAGAGTAAATTGACTGTTGTAATCTGACACTGTCATGTTCCTTTGTTTGAGGTCATCAAATTCTCTCTTCTTGATTTTCATAATACTCTTAGGAATATGTGCACCACGGAAACCTTCCTTGAAATCATCCCAGGTTATGTCATTTTCGTTGGGATGCATGTGCAGAAAATTCTCCCACCACGATGCGGCTGCTCCTGTGAGATAGTGTGGAGCATATAGTACTTTCTCGAGATCTGAACACTTTGCAATAATTAATTTCCTCTCCATATCCCGAAGCCAGTCCTCGGCTTCAAGAGGCTTGTCAGTGTGAGAAAATGTTTGAGGACGTGTCTTCTGTAGCTCAGATAACTTGGAATGTTGCTGATACTGTCCATGATGATTCCCCATGTTGATGACTTGGTTCATCATCTCGCGATGTTGTTGCTGACTCTGTTCATAAAGGCGGCACATTTGTGAAAGTGCCGATTCACTGCCTTGTTGGCTTGACTGTCCCTGAGTGAACTCATTGTTGGGTTGAGTATCATGAATTTCCTCTGGTGGAGTTGGCATGGAACGTGTCCAAGGACGAGACATTTTTCACTCTGGGGATATATTTCGTAAAACCCATAAGAAAAGCGGAAAGAGTCGCAAAAACAAATCCATAAAATGCATAAAGCTGGCAAATAGAATTAAATAACTCAGCTTACTTAAGAAAAACAAATCGACTTGCGCACGGAGAAGGACTGCTCATTACATATCCTACACGCGGGCGGTAATTATACAATACATCACTCAGGATATGCGTACATAATCCTGACATGTTATTTAGGCTAGTGCACTTCTCCAGATCCAACATGATGCGCAAACAGGCTACTTCTCACAACCTATGTACATATCTTACAAGGCGGTACAATACATGGCAGCTAAGCGTACTCAGGCAGAGATGTTGACGATCTCCCTTGCCCTGCCGAGGGCGAGGCGTAGCAAGGTCGGGGACTCGACTTCCTCCTTGCTAATGGGTTCCATACGTGTAGTGTTGCGCAGAGTGGGCGGAGCGGTTGCCAGGGGCGGAGCAACACGTACAGGAGTGGGCGCGAAGGGTGGTGCAGTGCGCACTGGAGTGGGCGCAATAACTTGGTTGAATTCTTCGGTAGAAGGCAGACGACGAGCAGGCGTAAAAGATGCTGATGACGAGACAAAAGTCAGTGGCGGTGCGATTGGTAGGAGCTCCCTCCTGTTGGCAGCACAGCCATGAACTGAGTCCATGCGGGTAGCTACGAAGTCGTCCACCAGGTTGTCGAAGGCTGCCTCCAGGGCCCGGAGATACTCAATGAGCATCTCAAAAGCCTCGTCTCGTTCTCCTCTGGGGCAGGAGTATGCGTAGTGACAGGTGTAAGGCACATGGCACGGAAGATAACGGTAACGACGAGTCTTCATCACGGGAAGGACATCCCTGAGACGAGCTATCGCCTCGCGGGCTGCCATCTGCATAGCATGCCTCTCCGTAGGCATGGCTCTTCCCACGAACCAGAAGTGGCGTAACTCACCATGCCCTCCCTTGAACTGCACCGCGGCCTGGTGCATGGTCAGACTGTCGTTGACTCGGTGCTGGCAGAGTGTGAAGACTGGGCGCACGGATGGCCCCATCGCGACCTGAACGATAAAAGAAAGAAGCTTGACGAACCCATCGGGCACGTTGGCGAAGGTCTGAGACTCGCAGCTATTGTCGGCCATCTACAAAAGTAGGCAAAAATTCTGCATGGTCAGATCATAATTTTATGCTGACTGACAGAAAATGACTACCATTGCAAAAATATAAATTAGCTCTATCAGGCTAATAACTAATTAGCGATCGCACCTAGTGGCTTCCTACAGTCAGCCTGGCTCTGGTACCAAGCTTGTCACGACCGGTTTTCCAATAAAAATATTTATTGAAAAGCCAATCTTTTAAGTCCAGTATGAGAGAAATCCTCCACACTGGCAGACAAATTCTTGATACAATAAGCCAGTAGCATAAAATATATTACAGGGTCGAACTACGGTTGCTCAACCAAATTATTACAAGCACGCCAATAATTATACATAATGGCGGACACGACACAGGGGTGTGGAGGCATACCACTGACTCGAGGATAGGACGGTGGTGGAAAAACACAGCGGGGAGAGAAATACAAGACTCTACGTCTGTCATCTCATCGAGCGTCGAGGAGAGGCTCGATGAATTTATTTGGTAGCGGAAGCGGATATAATACAGTGACCAAATCCAGGGTCGCACAAGAGTGACTGGGACTCCTCTAGGTGTCGGACTCGCTATCGAACTCTTCATCCATGAGGTCGCCTTCGTCAGCATCTGGCCAAATCAACAAGCCAGTGAGTACTTTGAAAGTACTCGCAAGACAGTTCGGACGTAAGATATAACAAATGCGTGCATGGATGCAACATGATTAATTCCTTAATGCACAATAAATAAAAATTTGCATAACGAGTTAAGTAAAAAGGGAAACGGCGGTAGTCCGCCTGAAATCCCACAGAGCATAAATAAAGACCGATCGGGTGTCTGAAGCGACGCCTCGAAAGGTGAACAAATAAAATAAGGAAAAATGATGCCACAGTCGGGCGTCTTAGCGACACCACATAAAGGGCTTTAAAAGAAATACCACAGTCGGACGTCTGAGCGACATCACAAAAAGGGCTTTAAAAGAATTGCCACAGTCGGACGTCTGAGCAACATCACAGAAAGGGCTTTAAAAGAAATGCCACAGTCGGACGTCTGAGTGACATCGCATAAAGGGCTTTAAAAGAAATGCCACAGTCGGACGTCTGAGCGACATCGCAGAAAGGGCTTTAAAAGAAATGCCACAGTCGGACGTCTGAGCGACATCGCAGAAAGGGCTTTAAAAGAAATGCCACAGTCGGACGTCTGAGCGACATCGCAGAAAGGGCTTTGAAAGGAATGCCACAGTCGGACGTCTGAGCGACATCGCAGAAAGGGCTTTAAATTCACCAGTAAACAATACTCATAATAAACATTCAATCCATGAGAATAAACGGGTTAGTCCATCCACAGGGATAATCATTCAATCAGACTTAGCACTCATGCGATCCACCGGAGTCTCTGTCATCAAAGCTGACAATTGATTAGGATAAGATGGAACGAAACTTGACATGGAATAGATGATTTGGAGGAATATATGACTCTGCAGAGTTTGTACAAAATTTTTCCCACAGTCAACGGATTTCCGTAGTCACGAAGGACTAGTTCCGTTTATGGTATTTTGGAAGAAAACACAACTAACCGATACACACCCATCCTACCTCCCGATGCTAGGAATCACCCTAGTCATCGTCCAAGAAAAACTTTTGAGACGGGGAGATCACAATCTCGAATAGCATGGGATCAAATTTATATACGCGCGCTCTAAGGGGTGCCCCCCTCTCGGTCCCAACCGGAAACACCCATGCCCCCTGACCGGATGACTGGCTTTAATCCAGGGCCATGGAACCATCATCACGGCCTCTCCTCTTTGGTGTGTACCATGAAAGTGGTTTGCAACTTACTAAACCATATTCCTTGCGGAAAACATGTGGTAGTACAAGGAAGGAAATGATAGGTACTGGACCGATATGGTTTGACACTGAAGTCACATAGTCTGGCGTAAGACTGGCATGCTACAACACTGCCGTCGTACCCATCCTCATGCCAACACATGGCCATTCATATTCACATTCATCCACGTATGAATCATCGAACTCACTCACCTTATTATCACATAAAATAACGTTCATCGGTATGCTCACCAACCTGCCATGAAACTAACTAAATGCAAAACATGCCAAGACACTCATCATATCAAAAGTTCAAACATGCTTGCCTGGTTCAGAGTAGTCGGAGCCTAGCTCGGTGAAGTTCGCGGCTCCGTCACCTCCTTCGGTATTTACGGTTTAAAGAAAATATATGCGCTAACGTAAATACCAAGGAGAGCACAGAAGGTAAACCAAATATTTTTCAAATAAATCTGATAAAAAACTAGACAAAATTTTAAAGAGAACAGAAAAAGAATCAATCAAAAATACTTTTCTGATTAAAAGTTATAAGGGTTTTTGTCCAGGGACTTATCTGTAATGAAACAGAAGATTTCCAGGGGCTATAAAAACAGAAAACGCTTCGGTAGCAACTACGCCAGCCCGAAGAGAAAACGCATTCTGCCCGAAGGCGCTTCCAGAAAACGATTCGAAAGAGAGAGCAGAGAGGCTGACAGTGGGGTCCCACCCGTCAGGTTCAAATGTTCAAACGGGGCGGCAGAGTTCGCCGGCGCCCGAGAGCCGCGGTGGTCGCCGGCGGCGATCCACGGCGAGGCAGAGAGATCGGAGAGTACCTCCGTGCTCAGGGCACCCTTCCGCGTCAGTTGATGGTGGTGGAGTCGGTCGGCGAGCACCACGTCGACGGCGAGCTTTGCTCCGGCGGACGGCGGCTCGGGTGGTCGAGGGGCTCGTCGGAGAGGGCTGCAAAGGTTAAATTGAAGAGGGGATCATGCTCCTGGCAGCTAGAGAGGGTAACGAACGGGGTTTGAGCGCCGGAGATGGCCTCACCAGAACGAATCGGGCTGGAGGCCGAGGCGGGGCGAGGCGGCCGGAGCTGGGGGAGGAGACCTCCTCGAGATCCCCCTAGTGGCCTGGCGGGGTGTTGGTGAGTAGTGGGGGGGCTGCGTGCACGAGAGTGAGCTCAGGACCCCTTTATATAGGCGGTCCGAGGCGGTTGCCGTGAACGAGGATCACCGGCGAGCGATTACGGTGGCGCAGTGCTCGGTCGGGGTGGTTAGGGGGTCGAGCGTCATCACGGAGGTTCAATGGGTCCGTTTTGGTGTTAAACTGGCCGGGGTTTGGGTGTTAAGGGCGAGCTCGACGGAACGGTGATGGCGCGGGCCCGTCGGCGGCGGAGAGCGCGTTCTGTGCTTGCCGGCCACGGTGGCTGTGCTACGGTCGTGCGCTGGCGTGCATGAGGCCACGCGGAGAGCCAGGGTGCGATGGGCGGCGCGGAATGGCGTTCTGCCGTGGTGTGCCTCCTATCGGCCGCCATGGGAGGTCCCAACGCCGCAGAAGACGCCGGCGAGGGCGAGCCAGCGCGCTACCGACGCCAGGAAGGCTCCACGCACGCGTGTGAAGCTTCGGACAAGAGGAAGAGGCGGCGAGGAACGTGCCAAGGGCACTGTGGCCGCGTGACTGAAACTGACGGACTGAAGATGACACTGAAACTGAATTTTCTGAACTTTGAACAGTAACAGTGCCCACAAGGTGTTCGACCGAATGAAAATGGCCTCTGGAGATTTTTCCTTGAGCTGATTTTTGGTGGAGTGGCTTCTCCTTGCTCAAGTAGGCTGCATGATTTTTGGTGGAATTTTTGGAGCAGTGTGGATATGAATTTCACCAAATTTGGCAAATCTGGTCCAAACTTGCAAAGACTGTATTTTGAAAAATTTGAAAAGAGGAGGAGTGGATCAAGATGGTTCTGGGTTGTGGGTTCAAAGGACAATCCAGGAGAATTGGTTTGAGGTCAAAACTCAAATGCAATAGGGCACTTGCTTTGAAAATCTCTCAGGCTCCAAATAATTTTCAGAATTGAATTGAGGGGAAAAATAATTAGAATAAAAATCCAAAACCAGTTTGGATTAGTTGGGACAGAGAATTTAGGTTGATCACAAGGGGGAGGGGAGGTTTTGGAGGGGTTTTATCTCATGGGCAAAAATACAAAGCCAAGGGTGGCTTCAAAGATAAGAAAAACCCAAATTTTCATAGAGCTTCACTAAAAAAAATAAAACAAATTAAAAGCTCCCAAAAGAAAAAATTAAATTTTTAGAGGGAACTAACAGAGAAGAAGTTTGCAAAAGATCAACCACCAAAGTTTGAAAGAAATAAAATCCCTGCCAAGGCAAAAGGAGGTTTTTTAAGAAGAAGGTTTTTTCTGAAAAGGAAAAATAAAAAAAAAGTCTCTCCTCAAAACCACAAAGTTTTTGATAAAAACCAAATAAATTTTTTTGGAGTGTCACAGAACTCCCCCTGAAGATGTGCATAGTGAGGAATTTGCTTTTGAAGCAATGCACATTTGAAGAGTAGAATCATGGAGACCTCCCCCTATATCTTATAATTCATACACGCATTTAACATATCGAATGAAGAATTTGAAATGCATGATGAAATATGGTGACTAATGTAATTCAGGATGCGTGCATAACATATATGAGGAAATAGCATGTAGAAAAACAGAGCAAAAGTATCAGGTCACCATCAGACTTAAGTTTACAACTCGATCCAATAAACACTTCAGAAGAGCAAGAGTTGCAACTTAACAAAAACATACCCATATAGATAGACCCACTTGAAGACTAACTCAAATTTCTCCCCCTTTGTCATCAAATGACCAAAAGGGATGAAAAAGTGAGGACTAACGCCCCTGAAGAATATCATCACGAGGTTGACGGAGGAGCGCCAGCGTTGTTGGGGTCGGTTGTTGGAGTAGGGCCTGCCGCAGTGTCATCCAAATCTTCATTTTCATCAGTCTCACGCGATGAAGAAAATGAGCTAGCCACCAAGGAAGGAACTTCGACTTTCTTGAATTTCTTCGACGGTCGCTTAGACCAGTTGAAGTCCTGCTTGAAGCCCATCTGCTTAAGATCTTCTTCACCGTAGAGATGAGTCAGAACAGCCCAGGTGTGATCAAATACTTCATGGAGTTAGTAATGGTTCTTCTCCACTGAATTGTGTGTAGCAGTCATGTTGTGAAGAATTGAACCAAGCTGACGTTTGGCCCATTTGTGGTTGCGATCGACCTTCTGATGAAGACTGAGGAGAAGCTCATGGTCAGTCATCACCCTTGGAGCTATGCCTGGAGGATTTTGCTTGGAAGCATTGGCAGCAGAGTCATGAGTGGCAGAGTCATCATTGGTGGAGTAGGTTGTAGCTTTGCGGAACTGTCCATCCAATGGACGAATGCCTTCATCAACAATAGCAGTGGCCTTGCCCTTTTCATCAGCTGAGGAAAACGTCCGCTTGAGGACTTCAATGGGGGGAAAGTAGCTGCCATGGTTGAGTGTGTCAGCCTTGTAACTGATTGAAGACCTTGATCTGAGGAATCTCATAATCTAGGGAGCGTAAGGCTTCAATTCAAACGGAGACAATGCAACATTTTCCATAGTCCTCATGAATAAGTCATGGTAGTTTATTGGAATACCATGCATGATATTGAATAGCAGATTCTTCATGATGCCAACGACTTATTCTGCATTAGAGTCATGGCCTTTGATATGACTCAATGTCTTGGTCAGAATGCGATAGACAGTTCGTGGCACATATAGCAATTCCTTCACGAGGAATTTGGTTCTTGGGGCTTGGCCAGGCTTCAGCGGCTTAATCAACACTTGCATGTAGTGATCTGTGAGTTCAGGTTCATGATACATAAGACGTGCACCTTCAAGGGGAGGACTAACAGGCAGGGCATGAAGCAATTCAGAGGTTGGTGCTTTGAAGTGAGTGTTCTCTGTCATCCAGTCCAACATCCAAGAATTATATCATCATAATTTCCTGTGACGTGCAGCGTTGCATAGAATTGAAGAGTCCATTCTTCATTCCAATCACATATATCGGTGCAGAAGTTGAGCAGTCCAACGTCATGAAGAACACTAAGGACTGGTGTGAAGCACGTCAGCGATTCCATATCCACATGAGGAATATGTTCATGGTCAAAGACTTTGTCCTTATGGAAAAGCAGTGAAGAATAGAAGTTTGCTTGGCTGGCGGTCCAGAAACGCTTCCTTTGAAGACGAGCAGAGTCATAAGGGTTGTATTCTGTGAAGAACACATGCTCATGGAAGAAGTCATCAGCTTTGAACTTCGGCGTCTTCGAGAATGGATTCTTCGGCTTGCGCTGAGGGGTATCTGTCAATGTCTTCACGGCCTCAGTCTTCACGGCCTCAGGAATCACAGTCTCAGGAGCCGCAGGCTGAGGAATTTCAGTTTCTGCTTTAGTAGCAGCCTGGGTCTCCTTTTCTTCAGCAGCTTTATCATCATCACTAGTGGCTGGAATTTCTTCAGGCATGGTAAGAAGAGGTGCTTGAGGTTCATCACAGCCCGTGTGAATTTCTTCAGTCTGGACTGGGGACTGTGGAATCTGTTGCAGTGGGGTGAACATGGGGGAATTGGGGTGATGACTTTCCCAATAGTCATCATTCAACACTGGAGTGGTGCACCCAATGTCCACGTCTTCTTCTTCTTCATCCATTTCTTCAACGCCTGCCTCTTCAGTCATGAACTGAGGCATGGGCGATGATACCAGAGGGGTTGAAGTGACATTGTCCACTTCAATTTCTTCATCCATCTGCTTTGTCGAAGCAGCAGAAGGATCTTCTTCATCTGATTCACTTGGAATCACATAATCTTCACCAAAAGGAATGATTTCCTTTGATGGCATGCTTGAAAGAGGAACAACATCAATTGGATTTGCAAATGATCTGGTGAAAGTATTTGCCTTCTTGAGAGCAGAAGACTCTGAGGAAGCATATGCTTTCCTTTTCTTCAGTGCAGCTCGCTCTGCAGCCTTGGTTTTCTTCAATTCTAATGCAGAAGGAAGAATAGGACTTGGTGTTGGCGTTGCTGCAGGAGGAGAAGAGGAAATTGGTGCAGTTTCTTCAGGCACAACTGATGCAGTTATCCTGACTTGTTCAGTCTCTTCAGGCTCAGCGTCAGATGCTTCAGCTAACCTGTCTTGTACTTCAAGCGCAACACTAGAGGTTGCCCTGGCAATTTCTTCAGCTGCTGGAATAGCTTCATCAGCTCTGGTGCTTTCAGTTTCATCAGCAACCTGATTTTCATAAGCGGTGCTGGCATGTTCTTCACTAGGCTGTGCAGATGCTTTAGCATGAGGAATTTCAATGTGCATTGGAGCAACATTTTGTGTAAATCCCTTCGCCATTTTGATGAATCTGACTTTGGCTCCCAGCCATTCTGCCTTGTAAGTGTCAAATTCATCACTGAGTTTCTTGATCTCAGATTACAGAGCGATAAGTTGTTTAGGCAATAGCGTTAGAACGTTGTCCTTTAGAAAGCACTATTTCTTGTACTGGGCTTTCTTCATAGACCTGGCTTTCTCAAATTTCAATTTTTCTTCAAAAATGAAAGCCGTCAACATATGACTTTGACCAAGTGTGAGGTTTAATTCTGGCAAGGGAGTGTTTGGGTCCTGGTGCCAGAGATCAATGAAGTCCATGATCTTCTTCTGATCCAACATGAGGGGCACAACACTGCCCTTGGCTCTAGTCCTTTGCTGTCTGTCTCTGATGGTATTGGCTAATTCTTCATCATCAGCTTCGTCATCATCTGATGGCACTTGGAAGGCAACTTGCTTCTTGTGAGGACTTGGTCTAGTGCCTCGTCCAGCAGTGGCCTTGGTCTTCAGCAACGTGGGGCCTGTTGAAGACTGAGGAGGAGCTAAAGAACTTGCAGATGCTTCTGAGGCAATTGAGATGCCTATGGTCCTTTGGCAAGAGGCGAGATGCACAGGTGCCGAGGACTTTACTGGAGGAGCTAAGGGTTTTGCAACCTGAGGAACTGGAGCATCTTGAGAAATAGGCCGTGAGGGCATTGCTGAGGAATGTGGTTTCCGAGCAGGCTTCTTAGGCATAGCCTTCTTGCTAGAGGAGGCCACAACAGCGGCAACAGCTGAGTCTTCGTTGAATTTCCTCACTGCTTTTTTGGCCTGTTTGGCCAACTTGGCTTGCTGCTTGGCCCATTCATCAGCATAGTCTTCACCGTGCTTGATGCTAGTGGGATCAACAATTTGACCAGGTGCCAACGGAGCTCTTGGGCAAGGAGGGTTTAGAGAGAATTTCTTCATGTACTTTGGAGTAACATATCTGTATTCCCTCCATTCCTGTGCCCATCTTTGTTCAATTTTCTAAATGCGCACCTTGCACTCATTCTTCGTTTCCTTTCCATGAGTTGCCTCATCTGGTGTGCAATACCCTGCATATATGTCATCAGGGATCTCAAAAGTAGTGTTGACTTCTAGTTTCTTCCCTCCCTTCTGAGGTCTCTTGCCATCTGCCATTTTCTTCAGTTGAGGATTTTGAACTATTGAGTTCTCTAAAGAAGTATGCAGCTTTTCTTCCAGGAACGCTGCAAATGAGTTAAGTTGATGAGAACCTAGTGATTCAACAACAGACATGTGTACCCGTGAACAGAGTATAGGTGTGAGGAATTTGGAGAGGTCATATGCATTCTCAGAAGTTTTTGCTAAACGGAACAAATTTGAGGAAATTGACTAGATATGTCTTGAAGAATTTCACTTAGCGTTCTTTGACTTAGGTTCTAGAGTTGTATGGATTGTGAAATTCACACAATTAAGGAATCTTGAGGAAAAACGTCCCTTAGAGAAACAGATCAAGAACAGATGATTGTGTGAGGTGTTTAAGGTGTGGAAGTTAAAGAATAAACACCTTTTGAAGATTTTATGGAAATCATCAGAGTCAACAAAGGCAGTAAAAGTAACTTTTAATTACCCTTGACGAAGGACACGACGAACTGAGAGTGTAGATTGGAAGTTCATCAGTCCAGATCTTCCACGCCCTAACTTGGCAGAGGAAGATAGCTACGGCGGCGGCGGAGTGAAGATATCCACGGCCGGCGCGACACTACAAGAAATATGTCAACTTGTGACCTTGACTATTGGTCACTGGATGGTCATTATTTTCCATTTGTGACCTTTTTGTCACCAAAAACAGATGGTCAAAAGCTGGCGGTCATAAACTGAAATTAACGACCTTCTCTGTGAGAAGGTCGTAGACGTTTACGACCAAAATATGCCTACTGTTTTGTTTTGGTCACTAGCAGCCTCCCGGGCCACGTAGGCATCCGACGTGGCATTTTGATGTGGCACAAGAATCATCCCGGTCCAATTTGGTGTTTATATGGGCCGAGCCCATTAATTCAGCCTTTTTAATATTTATTTTTCCTATTAATTTTTGCTAGCTACATGGGCTGGCCCGGCAATTCGGCCTTTTTATTTCTAGATGCGGCCTTTTACAGCGTATGATCTTTTATTTTTTGCCATTTTATTTTCCACTATTTTACATTTGTCCCAAATATCATAATATCATACACTGGTTCCACACGTCAGAAATTTCAAATGTGCTCAAATTATTTTGTTAAGTGGGTCGCATGAGTCATGTTTCCATTGCACACATTTTCAAATCACATACATAATTAGTATTTCATATGAAACAGAAATTGTAATTCTGAAACATACATGAAATTCACAAACAGAGAGAAGATATATTAATTCACATAAATAATTACTATTTCATTCACAAATAGGGAGAAGATGCATTAAATTCCTAGATAACCCAGCTATTATTACATAACTTGCTATATAAGAATGTCTTGGAGCTTCTTTGAACATCTTTCGTCTTGAATTTACTCAAAATATCTGCCAACAAGAAAATAGAACAGCAAGGATAGGGTGAATAACAACAACAACAACAGGTGATGGGGTGCTATTCCATCTAAACAAGAGACTGGACCCAACAAGCTAGATTCATTCAGCATCATCAACAATTCAGTAAAGTACTGCAGTTTAGAACTGATGAGAAAAAACAACTACACGACTTTATAACTGAACATATTCAAGTAAAAATTGTACAAGTTACATTCCAGTAAACAAACTGTACATGTTGACGATTCCCTGATGCATATACATATCACTTGTGTCATGTTTGGGGGTTCAGAATGTACACAACATGTTTATGGTAGATGAACTGCAACTGCTAGGAATAGTAAAGCAAAGGTGTACTGCCACTAATCAGCAAAAAACATAACATTTTCTCAGAGTTAATGATAGCACATGGATAAAGATGGAAACAAAAAATATTTCTAATCTTGGAACCCAACATAGCAAATCAAAACGAGAGAGGGGCAGAGGTGGCGTGGAGGAGAAAGGACCTTGAGCTGCTCCTCCTCTCCATGGCGGTGTGTCACCCTCCATCTCCTTCCCTGCATCCAGTGAGTTGAGTTCTTCTCCAGAGCACCAAAAAATCATAGCAAACAGAGAGGCGTGAGGAACAACACAAATACATATGTTAGGAAGGGTGTACTGCTGCAATGCTAGCAACTTTGCCTTATTCATACTTTGATTCAACTCTGAACACATACATTTGACAAGAAAGCTTTGAGAACTAAAGAAAAAACATGTGGCTGTACTGAAGAAAAAGAAAGGTGCTCAAGTTCATGAAAGGTGCTCAACCATGTAAGCAAGCAAAATTTAAAAACATGACACGCATGGGTTGATAAAATCCTAACACAGCAAGGGTAGTTCTTAAAAATGTTCTGTATTACATACTAGGAGCCTGTGGCTTTCTTGGCGCTGGTACTTGTTAATTAAGACATGAAAAGCAAAGTGCATTTCACTAGATCAGAGTACACTCGCAAAAAGACAGCGGCATGCCAAGTCACGGTGGAATAGGAAACCAAACTTTTTATTACAGTCCACATAAGAGTGAGGTTGCAGGCAGGCTAATTCTCGGCACACCATCAAACATGAAAAGTTAAAAATATTCATCTAAATAACACGAAATCAAACATTTCCCTGATTTTCTTCATCAGTATGCAGACAACACGAAAGATAACTTATTCTGCTGGGGCTGAATGAAGACTCAAAACTGAATAAACAATGGCATATATGTTCTGCTAATTGAAAAATACAGTCAACCAAAGCTGAACTTCAAGGCCAGTGCAATGTTTGACGCTTTAGATTAAGCTCTATTTATTAATGTAGACATACATTGATGTGAGTTGTGAACGTGGTCTCAGAGATCATTACGGCGAACAATGTAGAATTGAATCCCTAAATGAGACAAACAACTTTGAAACCCCCATCGTGGGCAAACAATCCACTCTGCAACCCAAGAATCTACTGCGAGATCGCATCTTGGATGAGCAATAATCGAACCGAAGCAAGCGGGCCAAGAACCAATCTTTCTTGGACCAGAGCGTCGAGGGGGGAGGAGGGGCGGACGACGGACCTGCGGTTCTGGATGGTGTTGCAGGTGATGTCCTGGAGGTGGACGATGGCGCCTTGGCGGAGGGCGCCAGTCTTGACGAGGTGGTTGTGGTTGGTGGAGAGCATGGACTGCTGGGAGTGGACACCGTCGGAGAGCAGCATGCGGTAGCGCTCCGACTGGTGGCCGGCGGGGTTCTTGGTGGTGGCGGCGCACAGGTCCGCCACCTACAGCACTGGCTGGATGGTCCCCAGCCCATCCGGCAGCTCCCATATCTCCCTCCCTGCCCCTGCCGTCAGCCGCGGCGGCCCCTCCATCCCCTCGCCGGCGAGGACAGACCGGACCGGATTGGATTGGGTTTGGACGGAGCAACACGGAGAGGGAGATGGTGTCCTGCAGCAGAGAGAGAGAAGCACGAGCGTCACGAGCAGAGCAACAGGAGCCCCAAAACAAATCGGGTCGGACCACACAGAGAGAGAGAGAGAAAGGAGACCTTGTTGACGAGCTCCATGGTGTCGGAGCATCCGAGCCGTAGCGAACTCTCTCCTCACGCAGAAGAACCCGCACAGCCGCCTCGTCGCCCAAGAGAAATGAATGAACAAGTGGCCGCCCTCTCTTCCTCTCCTGGCGCGCGAGCGATTGGGGGGCGGGAGCAGATGACCTCGAGCACCCTATCGTGTGTCGACGGTGCGAGATTGGATCTGGTAGCATCGGGGCGGATCTGACGGCCGCCTGACGTGCTGCTCGATCTGGGAGAGAGAGGAGGAGGGTGAAGGGTTTCGCGGCGATGGTGGGGGATAGGGCGGAGCGGGGGAGCAAATCGCCGGTGGCGGTGGGTGGGGGTGACGGCAGCAAGGCGAGGGAGAGACGAGGAGGGAATCGAGCAAGGAAGATAGAGAGTGCTGGTGGGAGACAGGAGGGAGTGCGGGTGTCGAGAGGTGGGAGGGAGAGGGGAGGGGGAGCTCGATTTGAGGGAGGGCGACGGCAGTGGGAGGGATCGAGGGTAGCACCGTCGATGGCGGCGGCGAGGAGATGGGGGGAGGAGGGGTGCGATGGGAGGAGGGGATCGATGGGATCTGTGTAGGGTTTGGGTAGGTGGATGCGGGTGGGGTTTTCTTTTTCATTTTTTTCTGTACATAAATGGATGGATGGATGGATGGATGTGGTATCGAGAGATGGATGGATGGATGGGCGCCATGTCATCGATCCGTGTGACAACGAATTCCACCAATGGGAATAGAGCACATATAATTGTGTTTTTTCTTTTGTTTTTCTTCTACTTTTTCACATGAAAAAAATCAAATATTGATCTCATATTGTGCACAAGAGTGCATCTTCAAATGCCAAACAATGTTTCCTAAAAAAGTTTTCATTTTCTTTAGACGAAAACTCAATTTTCCAATTTTTTTGAGTGCCCAAAATGGGTTTAATTGTGAAGGGCCTGCCAAATATTTGTTGAAAAATTGGACCAAATCATTTTTCAAAAGCTTTTATCCACCTCTCGTGAAAAAGACAAATTTCTGCCGATTCAGCAGGAAGCGGGTCAAATTTGAACTGTAGCTACCTTGTAGTTTGCTCTTTATTTCTTCCAAAAATCATTTCTAGGTACATAAGTATCTATTTAACCAGAGAAACATCAAAAGGTCTCCAAGATTCAACAACTAGCTAGGAACGGTCAAGCCCGCCGTTTTGACTGCATTTTGAAACGAGCATAAAAAATTCAAAAAAAATCAAAAAATTGGAAAACCTTCGCATTGTGTCATCACATGTGACCAAGTTTTCAGGAAAAATAATAAACTTGTAATATGGCAATTTTTTAAAAAAGGTGTTCTCAGAAATGAGCTATCATGCGTGAAGATTCATGGCTTTCAAGCCAAATGATCAATCTTATGGCCACATTCATGGCATAGTTTGTTCAAATGATCTCATATTTTGCACAAGGGTGCATCTTGGAATTCCAAACAATGTTGCCTAAGGGAGTTTTCATTTTCTTTGCACGGAAAATTCATTTTCCATTTTCCGAGTGCCTGAAATGAGTTTTTTTGTGAAGGACCTACCATATATTTGTTGCAAAATTGGACCAAATCAATTTTATAAAATACTAGGCCATATTTAATGCGCAATTGACAAAATGGTTGGGTGTCAAAAGTTTTGATCCACCTCTGGTGAAAAAGACAAATTCCCGTCGATTCAGCAGGAAGTGAGTCAAATTTGAACTGCAGCTGCCTCATAGTTTTCTTTTAATTTTTTCCAAAATTCATTTTAGTTACATAAGTACCTATTTAATCATAAGTACATGGTTTGGTGGCGATACGTCGAGGTTTGGACGGTGGCCGAGGGCCCCAACTCTAGAGCGCGTAAACTCGCATGCCCGCCGCGTGGTCACCGCGTGACCGTGGTGTTGCCATGTGTTCTGGGCGGCCTAGGCATGTCTAGTGGGTTGGGCACTCCCCAGGTAGGTGCTAGGAAGAAAATAACAACATAAGATGCTCATGAGCAGACAGATCGATGCTCAAACATGAAAAAGCAGCCAAGTGTTTGATTAGCGATACGGGAAATGCACATGGCTAATGTGCGTGAGCTTTGACTGAGGATGATCAGTTACTAAGAAGACCGTCTTCACAAATTTTCAGCTCAAAAGGAGGACCCTAGGTGGTACTTGCTTTGCAAAGTACCACACTGCACATAAATACGAATGTTGAAGCTGGGCTCAAAATAATGAATGGATTGAGCTGGCATTTGGTGGAGGATGGTTATTTGGGCATAGGAAAGCACTGTAGAAAATGGATACCATTTGGACATGCCAAAGTGGTACTTCCTTCACAAAGTGTTTTTCTGAACAGAATAGGAAAATGAATATTTTTGAATTATTTTTGAACTAGGCAAGGAAGGTTTTTTTTTACATATTTGATGAAGATATGACGCAAAGAATTTATGAGATTGTTTTGGGAATTTTCGGAATGACAGAAATATAGGTGGCTTCAAAACCTAGGGCAAAAACTGCCACATGGACATGACACATAGGCAAAACTAATGAGGTGGCGCCTAGTCATAGCAACCCACCACAATTTACAAGATTATGACCATCTATATTGGTCATTATCAGCTAGAAATAAGGCAGCGGACCAGTGCTATCTGCTTTATGACCATTTCATGTAAGGAAATTACAACCTTTCTGACCAAAATGGTTGTTATAGTTTAGGGTTTGGAGCCCCCCGAACAGCTTTTGACCAATTGGTCTGAAATGGACATAGATCTATGACCAATTCTTCCAGGGTCACTGACAGAAGGTCACTAGTTGACATATTTCTTGTAGTGCGAGTACGACGGCGACGAGATCGAGGCAGTGAAGCTCTTCCTCATCGACGACGATGAAGGTAGCGGCAACGCTAGGGCTTGAGAGCTCGAGCGAGGGGAGTGAGATCGAGCGGGGTAAATGCAGTCTGAGGAGGGTGAGGGGTATTTATAGCCGAGGTGAAAAACCGCTCGCCTAAGGAAAATGGACGAACGTGCCCCTGAACCTTCTCATCCTAGTGACATGTGTCACCCACATAAAGTGTTTGGTGGAGATCGTGGGTGAATAGATAACTCTTATCATGGGATGTGTAACGGTTTGAGCGGCAAACACCAAAAATTTAGATAAGAATATTTTAAAGTTTTGTTCGCAAATTCTTCAGCTGACAAAGACATAGTGAAGATTTTGAACGGGTTTCAAATAGAATGCACATGAATAATTTGTGAACAAATTGGGTTGAGTTTAGCATAGAGGGGGAAAGGGTCCGATCACATTCACTTAGCAGAAAAGGCAACTTGAAGAATTAGCAATAAGTGAATGCTATTGAGGACATAAAACTCATATATATATATATATATATATAGTGAATGAAGAACAACAACGGAAAGAGTGAAGACAATGAAAAGTTGAAGAAATTGAACAACTGAAGAATTTCAAAAAGAAGAAAAAACTCAAATTGAAGATTTTCAACTTTGGTTGGTGGCGTAACCCACCGTATAAGAATGATGATTTTAGACACCACATACAATTGTCGTAGGGTTCTGAGAATCAAATTCTTCATTAATTTCTTCACACTTAGAGGGTTAGTCTTCATTTATTGAAGAAAAAAGTTACTTCGTGTGTTGCACGTCTACGTCATCAAATTTGCGTAAGTGTTAGGATGTGTGTCCTTTTTAAAGAACATTCGAAAATTCTAAGATATTTAGCTCACAACACAACTTGCTAAATCTTTTCTCATCCAAGGGCTTTGTGAAGATATCGGCCAGCTGGTCTTCAGTATTTGCATGGTCGATGGAGATGTCGCTCTTCAACACATGGTCATGAAGAAAATGATGACGAATCTGGACGTGCTTTGTCTTCGAGTGCTGAACTGGGTTGTGAGCAATCTTGATAGCACTCTCATTGCCGCAGTAGAGTGGCACATTCTTCACATTGATGCCATAGTCCTTGAGGGTTTGCTTCATCCATAGCAATTGAGCACAGCAGGATCCAGCAGCAATATACTGAGCTTCAGCAGTAGACAGTGATACGAAGTTCTGCTTCTTCAAGGACCAACATACCAACGATCGTCCGAGGAAATGACATGTGCCTGACGTTGACTTGCCTGACGTTGACTTGTGGTCCACCCGGTCACCAGCATACTCAGAGTCAGAATATCCAATGAGATCAAAGGAAGAGCCCTTGGGATACCATAATCCAAGTGTTGGAGTGTGAGCTAGATATCGAAGAATATGCTTCACAGCCTTATGGTGTGAGTCCTTCGGTGTAGCTTGAAATCAGACACACATGCAAACACTAAGCATAATATCCGGCCTAGATGCACATAGGTACAATAAAGAGCCAATCATGGAGCAGTATACCTTTTGATCAAAATCTTTACCATTTTCATTGGTGCATAGATGGCCATTTGTGGTCATAGGGATTTTGACTCCTTTGCAATCTTGCATGCCGAATTTCCTCAACACATCCTTGCGGTATTTCTCCTGAGATATGAATATGCCATTGTGTTGTTGACGAATTTGAAGACCTAAGAAGAATTTCAACTCTCCCATCATAGACATTTGATATTCCTCACTCATCATATAGGCAAATTCGTCACTGTAATGTTGGTTAGTACAGCCAAAGATAATATCATCAACATATATTTGGCACACGAATAATTCATCATCATATGCTTTGGTGAAAAGAGTTGGGTCAAGTGAACCAGGTTTGAAGCCTTTATTTATGAGGAATTCTTTCAGTGTGTCATACCATGCCCAAGGTGCTTGCTTGAGGCCATAGAGGGCCTTGTTGAGTCTGTAGACATGATCTGGAAATTTTGGATCCTCAAAACCTGGTGGTTGAGCAACATATACTTCTTCCTTAAGCTTACCATTGAGGAATGCACTTTTCACATCCATTTGATGTAAGATGATATTATGATGGTTAGCGTAAGCAAGCAATATGCGAATAGCTTCAAATCTAGCAACAGGTGCAAAAGTTTCATCGAAATCAATTCCTTCAACCTGTGTGTAGCCTTGAGCTATTAGACGAGCCTTATTCCTCACCATAAGGCCATTTTCATCTTATTTTTTGCGGTAGATCCATTTGGTACTGATGATGTTGTGCTTGCGTGGGTCTGGTCGCTTGACAAGCTCCCACACATTGTTAAGCTCGAATTGATGCAATTCATCTTGCATGCCTTGAATCCACTCAGATTCCATGAATGCTTCATCAACTTTAGTGGGCTTTGTGATAGAGGCAAACGCAAAATGCCAACAAAAGTTAGATAAGTGTGAAGCTTTGAGTGCGTGAGAAGACCTGGTGCGTTGATGTCGTAAATGATTTTCTCAATCTGCACTTCCTTTGCAACACGAGGATGTGCAGGTTGACGACTTTGCTTAGGCCCAACAATTTCTTCAGGACCATTTTCTTCAGCAGCACCAGTTTGATTTTCTTCACGATCCGGAATGACTTCTTCAGCAGATTCTTCGGTAGGGATGATATCCTTAGTACCTTTGAGCTTGATGGATTCCTCAGGTGACATTTCATCTAGCACAGGAGGTAGGTGCTCTCTTTGCGAGCCATTAGTTTCATTAAACTACACATCTATAGTTTCAACAATCTTGTGATGATTGATATTGAAGACTCTGTAGGTGTTTGGGTCCTTTCCGTAACCAAGCATAAAACCCTCATGTGCTTTCGGTGCAAATTTAGAGTGATGGTGAGGATCTCTAATCCAGCATTTAGCACCGAAGACTTTGAAATAACTTACATTGGGTTTCTTATCAGTGAGGAGTCCATATGAGGTCTTTTTGAAGAATTTGTAAAGATATACCCTGTTGATGATATGGCATGCAGTATCAATAGCTTCAGGCCAAAAGCGCTGAGGTGTCTTGTATTCATCAAGCATGGTGCGAGCCATCTCAATAAGAGTTCTGTTCTTGCACTCCACGACGTCATTCTTCTGAGTATAGGGAGTAGATAACTCGTGAGTAATACCAAGTATATCAAGATATTCATCGAGACCAGTGTTCTTGAACTCAGTTCCATTATCACTCCTGATTTGCTTGATCTTCACACCAAAGTTAGTAGAAGCTCTTGAGGAAAATCATCTGAAGACTTCCTGCACTTCATTTTTGTAAGTGATGATATGCACACATGTGTAATGAGAATAATCATCAATTATGACAAAACCATATAATGATGCAGAACTAGAGAACGTGGCATAATGAGTAGGGCCAAAGAGATCCATATGAAGTAATTCAAAGGGACGATAAGTGGTCATGATAGTCTTCGAGGGATGCTTGGCTCTGGTGATCTTTCCAGTCTCACAAGTCCCACAAAGATGATCTTTGAGGAATTTGACACCCTTGATGCCAATGACATGCTTCTTCTTTGCGAGTGTATGCAAGTTCCTCATCCCAGCATGACCAAGTCGTCGATGCCATAGCCAGCATTCTGAAGCTTTTGCAAGTAGACATGTGGCAGGCTGTGGTCCTATAGAGAAATCAACAATATACAAGTCTCCTTTCCTAAAGCCTTCGAAGACTTTGGAATTGTCAGATTCCATTAGCACAATGCAACGATATTTGCCAAAGACGACAACCATATCAAGATCACAAAGCATTGAGACAGACATGAGGTTGAATCCTAAGGACTCGACAAGCATGACTTTGTCCATGTGTCTATCCTTTGAGATCGCAACCTTACCTAGAGCCAATACCTTGCTTTGGCCTTTGTCAGCGTAGGTGATATGCTTCAGATGAGATGGCGTCAAATCAGTGTCAACAAGTTCCTGTCACCGATTATGTGATTTGTACAACCACCGTCAAGGACCCACTCAGTAGCTTTAGGTTGTTCATCCTGCAGATGAATTGATGCAACTTACAAACCCATATACTTCATCAGTGAAGAATATGATATCAATTTCATCAATAGTAACAGATATAGCAATCTGAGAACGAGAGAAATGAGTGATTCATTTCTTCATGATTAGCTTGCGTCCATTCAAGCACATTCATGTCTCCAGCAAATTCTTCAGACGATTAAGTTCGTCTGGAGACCAGACCCTGCATAAGAGATTAGTTCTTTTTCTTCACCACCCACATCTGGAGGGGTGGCAAAGAGTTCATCATTCTGCGAGCTCCATAAGAAAAGGATGGCATTGAAGCCAGTGCACTTCGTTTCACAGAAGAGTGGTTAGGATAAGCATATGAATAAGCAGAGAAATTCTTCGAGGACTTATGAACATAATGGTTTGAAGAATAATGCACATATTCATAGCCTTTAGACTTTCCCTGTGAAACAAAAGTGTTAGCACGATGATGTTCATGTGAGGATTTTGATCCAGATGAAGAGTTTGGTCCATATGAAGAATTTAATCTGGGGTTCCTTTTCTTCATAGGTGGTGTCATGATGACATTCACCTGAAGATTTTCAAGGCACCTTTTGGGAACCCAGATTTTCTTCATAGGGGGACAGCTCCTACAGTAAGTTCCAACATATCGAGCAAATACTTCACCATTCTGATTTTTGAACAATTTATGGTTGTAGTCAAATGACTCATCAGAGGAATATGAAGAATCACAAGTAAAGCCAAATAGAGTGCATGGATCTACAGGAGGTCCTTTCGCAGCAACCCATGAGGTTTTCGGGTACTGCTCAGGTTTCCAGTAGGTCCCATCAGCATTGAGTTTCCTTTAAAAGGCAATACCCTCTTTCCTAGGGTTCCTGTTCAAGATCTGATTTTTGAGCACATCACAAAGAGTCTGATGCCCTTTGAGGCTTTTTTATATGCCTATTACATACAACTCCTTCAATCCTGCATTATCGTCAGTGATACTTGTGGTATCCTCAGGTGAGGAATTTGTGGCCACAGAGGCAGTTGAAGAATTTGCAGCAATAGAAGAATTTGAACATTCAGGTGAAGAATTAGCAGATTCACGCTCAATGCATTTCAGACATGGTGGAATAAATTCTTCCTGAGAGGAACTGATCTATTGAGCAAGCAATAAATCGTTTTCCTTTTGAAGATCTTCATAACTCACTTTTAACTTCTCAAGATCTTGCTTTCCCTGAAGAAATTCATAAGAAAGCTTCTCATGATTAGTTAACAGAGTGTTATGATGATTTTGAAGGTTGTCAAACCTAGACTGAAGTCTCTGAAGATTATCAGTCAGAGTATTAGTTCGATTCAATTCCTCACCCAACAGGTCATCGCTTTTGTCTAGTAGATTTCAAATCTTTTCCAAAGCCTTCTGTTGTTTAACAACAATTTTAGCAAGTTTGGAATAGCTAGGCTTGAGATTGTCATCAGATTCATCTTCACTAGAGACGGAGGGGGAGTGTTTGAGTACCTTGGCACCTTTTGCCATGAAGCAGTAGGTGGGAGCATAGTCATCGACGCTCTTGTCAACAGAGTTGGGGAGGTCATTTTCTTCAGTGTTGAAAATGGACTTGCTGACGTAAGCAGTAGCGAGGGCTAAGCTCGCCACACCAGAGTCTGACTCCTCAGATTCCTCCTCTTCCACAGTTTCCTCAGATTCAGCTTCAGAGTCCATTTCCTTGCCAATGAATTCCCGGGCCTTCTTGGAACTGCTCTTCTTGTGGGATGAAGACTTTGAAGATTTTGATGATGAAGACTTTGAAGATTTCTTCTTCTTCTTTGAGTCATCAGAATTGTCATCTTTGTACTTCTTTTTCTTTCATTCCTTTTCCCACAGAGGACAATCAGACATGTAGTGACCAGGTTTCTTGCATTTGTGGCAAGTTCTCTTTTTGTAGTCATGAGACGAGGAATCATCATTTCTCGAAGACTTTCCAAAGCGGCCGTGGCAAGAGAACTTATGGAATTTCTTCACAAGCATTGCTAGCTCCTGGCTCAGTTCTTCAGGATCACCAAGGTTGCTACCAGAATCTTCACCTTCAAACTCAGAGACTGCCTTGGCCTTCAGTGCACGTGATCTTCCATAGCTCGGTCCATAGAGGTCTCTCTTCTCAGCAAGCTGGAACTCATGAGTGTTTAGCCTCTCAAGGATATCAGCGGGATCTAGTGACTTGTAATCAGCTCGCTCTTGAATCATCAGTGCAAGAGTATCAAATGAGGAATCAAGTGATCTCAGCAATTTCTTGACCACCTCATGGTCGGTGATGTAAGTGGCACCAATTGCTTGAAGCTCATTTGAGATGTCAGTGAGGCGATCGAAGATTTGCTGAACATTTTCGTTGTCGAGTCTTTTGAAGCAGTTAAAGAGATTGCAAAGAACATCAAATCGGGAGTCACGTTGAGTGGAGACTCCTTCGTTGACCTTGGACAGCCTGTCCCAAATCAGCTTAATAGTTTCCAAAGCACTCACTGTGCCATACTGTCCTTTCCTCAGATGGCCACATATGATATTCTTCGCTTGAGAATCGAGTTGCTTGAATCTCTTCACATCAGCAGCATTCACAGACGGAGTGACTAAGGGAATACCATTTTCCACAACATACCAGAGATCGTTATCAATTGCCTCAAGATGCATGCGCATCTTGTTCTTCCCATCAAAGGTAGGACACCGAGCCAAGACCTTGATCATACCTGTAGTCAACATAACTAGAACTTCAGGTGGTTAAACAAAAATCACACAGAACAAGGGAGTACCTTGCTCTGATACCAATTGAAAATGCGTTAAGTCGACTAGAGGGGGGGGTGAAAGTGCGTTATA
>NC_041393.1:445621961-445676998 GCF_002162155.2 Triticum dicoccoides | reverse complement strand
AATTCTTCACTGAGGAATTTGCTGGTGAGGAAATTCCTTAGCGAAGAACTACTTGCAGCGGAATAAGTACTCAGAAGTAAACATAACAGGATACAAACATAGTCATCATGATGAAATGAAGACTAACACAGAGTACGGAAAGCGTAAACACAGGATAACAAGATGAAGACAAACAGACTGAAGAAATTGAACTGAGGAATTTGTGAGAGTCTTCAGTCAAAGTCTTCAAGCACAGATATGAACAACATTCAACATAGTAATGAGGAAATGGAAGAGTTGAGGAAATAGAACTAGTTAGTTGGTGAAGACAATGATTTGGTAAACCAGTTCCAACTGCTGTCTCAGTTGTACGTCTGGTTGGAGCGGCTGAGTATTTAAACTCGAGGACACACAGTCCCGGACACCCAGTCTCTGAGCCGCAACTCAGGACACCAAGTCCTCACTGTATTCTCCTTGAACTAAGGCCACGCAGGCCTCGTCCAATCACTCGTGGTAAGTCTTCAGGTGACTTCCAAACCTTCACAGACTTGGTCACTCGGCGATCCACAATTCCTCTTGGATGCTCTAGACCTTGACGCCTAACCGTCTGGAAGAAGCACAGTCTTCAAAGGTAACAAGCATCGGATCCATGCAGGATCAATTTCTTCAGTGATGCTCAATCACTTTGGGTTTGTGGGGGTTTGGTTTTGGGATTTTCCTCACTTGATGATTTTCGCTCAAAGTCCTCGGAGGATGGGTTGCTCTCAGATGACAAGTGTCAAGTTCTCTCGGAGCAGCCAACCAGCTAGTGGTTGTAGGGGGCGGCTATTTATAGCCTAGGGAGCAGCCCGACATGATAAGACATAAATGCCCTTCAATGATATGACCGTTAGGTGGATAAGATATTTTGGACAGCCGGCGCGCAGCACAGCAACGGTCGGAAATTTGACTCTCAAATTCCTCAGGGCTATCATGTTCCTCACTGTGTAGGCAATTCGCACTGGCGAATTCCTAACTCCTCAGTCAGAGCAAAGTCCTCAGTGACCAGAAGAACTGCGTCTCTGTCACTCAAGAAATTGACTGAACTGTATGAGATTTCCAATGGCTTCACTCGAAGGGATTGGTAGATGTAGGATTTTGAGTTGAGCATCACATGGAAATTTTTCCTTAGTATTTCCTCGACCCCCTTTAACAGTACGGTGTTTCCTATGACTCAAGAAAGAGAAAATGAAACTACGAAAACAAAAGTCTTCACGCTCCATATTCCTCGAATGAATACCAAGTCTTCAAGGTCACACCAATTTCTTCACTTTCAAAGTCTTCAGAAAGTCTTCAGAATATCAAAGTCTTCAGTTGAAGAACTTCATTTTTAGGGGTCGACTTTCTCTGTAAATATCAAACTCCTCATAGACTTATAGATCTGTGTACACTCACAAACGCATCAGTTACTTAACCTATAAGTCTTCAATACACCAAAATCACTAAGGGGCACTAGATGCACTTACAGGGGGTGAATAGGAGATTTTTACAAATTCATCACTGCGGAATTTCAGGGTGAGGAAATTCCTAAGTCACGAACAACTAGCAGCGGAATAAGTGCTCAAGTGTAAGCATAACAGAGTAACAGCATAGTCATCATGATGATATGAAAAACAAACACAGAGCACAAGTAGCATAAACAGAGGATAAGCAGGCTGAAGACAGTGTGACTGAATAAATTGGATTGAGGAAATAGAGAAAGTCTTCAGTCAAAGTCTTCAAATAGTAATGATCAGGTTCATCAACACATGAATGATGAAATGAAAGGGTTGAGGAAATAGAACCAGTAGACCTGGTGAAGACAATGATTTGGTAGACCAGTTCCAACTGTTGTGACAGTTGTACGTCTGGTTGGAGCGGCTGAGTATTTAAACTCGAGGACACACTATCCTGGACACACAGTGCTCACCATATTCTCCTTGAGCTAAGATCACACAGACCTCGCCCAACACTCATGGTAAGTCTTCACAGGTGACTTCCAAACCTTCACAGACTTGGTCACTCGGTGATCCACAATTCCTATTGGATGCCCAGACCATGACGCCTAACCGCCTGGGGGATACACAGTCCTCAAAGGTAACAAGCATCGGTTCCACACAGGAACAATCTCTTCAGTGATGCTCAATCACTTTGGGTTTGTAGGTGTTTGGGTTTGGGATTTGGGTTTTCCTCACTTGATGATTTTCGCTCAAAGTCCTCGGAGGATGGGATACTCTCAATTGACAAGTGTCAGTTTCTCTCGGAGCAGCCAACCAGCTAGTGGTTGTAGGGGGTAGCTATTTATAGCCTAGGGAGTAGCCCGACATGATAAGACATAAATTCCCTTCAATGATATGACCGTTAGGTGGTAGGATATTTTGGAAAGCTGGTGCGTAGCACAGCAACAGTCGGATTTGAGGTTTGAATTCCTTAGCGCTATCATGTTCCTCACTGTGTAGGCAATCCGCACTGGCGAATTCCTAACTCCTCAATCAGAAAAAATTCCTCAGAGACCAAAAGAACTTCGTCTCTATCACTGAAGAAATTGACTGAACTGATATGAGATTTCCAGTGGCTTCACACGAAAGGATTGGGTAGGGGTAGGATTTTGAGATGAGCATCACTTGGAAATCAGTTTCCCTAGTATTACCTCAACCCCCTTTAACAGTATGGTATTTCCTATGACTCAAAAAAGATAAAATGAAACTACGAAAACAAAAGTCTTCACGCGTCATAATCCTCGCATGAATATCCAAGTCTTCAAGGTCACACCAATTTCTTCACTTTCAAAGTCTTCAGGAGAACCAAAGTCTTCAGCTGAAGACATTCGTTTTTAGGGGTCGCCATTCATTGTAAATATCAAACTCCTCATCGACTTATAGAGCCTGTGTACACTTACAAACATATCAGTCCCTTAACCTGTAAGTCTTCAATACACCAAAATCACTAAGGGGCACTAGATGGACTTACACCTCTGTATCCATCAAAACAATCGGGACCCTGCTCCGGCACCCTGCCGAAGGGGGAAATCATAACCGGTGGCCATCTTCATCATCTCGGTGCTCTCCATGACGTCTCCATGACGAGGAGGGAGTAGTTCACCCTCAGGGCTGAGGGTATGTACCATTAGCTATGTGTTTGATCTCTCTCTCTCTCTCTCTCTCTCTCTCTCGTGTTCTTAATTTGGCACGATCTTGATGTACCGCGAGCTTTGTTACTATAGTTGGATCTTATGGTGTTCTTCCCTCTCTACCTTGTGATGAATTTAATCTTTTCCTTTGAGGTTTTGTTATGTCGGATTGAACCTTTGGATGTGAGAGCACTTGATGTATGTCTCGTGATGGGATATCCATGGTGACAATGGGACGTTCTATTGATCCACTTGATGTATGTTTTGGTTATCAACTTGCAGATTCCCTTGGTGACATTGGGGTAATCTATGCATAGGGATTGGTACGCGTTTTCATATTCCTTTCTCTGATAGAAATCTTGGGATACTCTTGGAGTTCTTTGTGTTGGATTGAATATTATGAACCTAAAGTTTTTTGATGCATATCATATAATTGACCCACAGATACTTGTGATGACATTGGAGTGTCTAGGTGACATTAGGGTTGATTGATATGTGTCATATGGTGTTTACTACGAACTCTAGGGCTGTTTGTGATACGTATAGGAATAGCCCAATGGATTGATTGGGAAGAATAACTTTGAGGTGGTTTCATACCCTACAAGCAATTTCATCTTATGTTCTCCGTGATAGGAACTTTGGAGTGATCCTTCATGCATGTTGAGGGTTTGTTATATGATCCAATTATGTTATCATTGTTGAGAGAACTTGCACTAGTGAAAGTATGAACCCTAGGCCTTGTTTTCAAGCATTGCAATACCGTTTTCACTCACTTTTAGTACTAGTTACCTTGTTGTTTTTATTTGTTCAGATTATTAAAGTATATTTCTACCATCGATATTACGCTTGTATCACCACCTCTTCGCCGAACTAGTGCACCTATACAATTTACCATTGTATTGGGTGTGTTGGGGACACAAGAGACTCTTTGTTATTTGGTTGCAGGGTTGTTTGAGAGAGACCATCCTCATCCTACGCCTCCCACGGATTGATAAACCTTAGGTCATCCACTTGAGGGAAATTGGCTACAGTCCTACAAAACTCTACGCTTGGGGGCCTGACACGAGTCTACAAAAAGAAGGTGCATAGTAGACATCAGGGGCGCCCCAAGTAGGTCCAAATCCTACTTGGGCTCCTGCCCTAGGCCGCCCCCTTCCTTCTTTTGGTGCCAAGTGGAAGGAAGGAGGAGGTGGCGCCCCCTTTCCTTTCTCCCATAAGGAGGGGAAGGCAGGAGGAGGTGGCTGATGACCCACAAGTATAGGGGACCGCAACGGTTTTCAAGGGTAGAGTATTCAACCCAAATTTATTCATTTGACACAAGAGGAGCCAAAAAATATTCTCAAGTATTAGCAGTTGAGTTGTCAATTCAACCACACCTGGATAACTTAGTATCTGCAACAAAGTATTTAGTAGCAAGTAGTATGGAAGTAACGGTAACAGTGGCAAAAGTAACGATAGCAGTTTTGTAGCAATTGTAACAGTAGAAACGGTAAAGTAAATAAGCAAAGCACAATATGTGAAAAGCTCGTCGGCATTGGATCAGTGATGGATAAATATGTTGGATGCGATTCCTCATGTAATAGTTATAACATAGGGTGACACAGAACTAGCTCCAGTTCATCAATGTAATGTAGGCATGTATTCCGAATATAGTCATACGTGTCTATGGAAAAAACTTGCATGCCATCTTTTGTCCTACCCTCCCGTGGCAGAGGGGTCCTAATGGAAACCAAGGGATATTAAGGCCTCCTTTTAATAGATAACCGGACCAAAGCATTAGCACTTAGTGAATACATGAACTCCTCAAACTAAGGTCATCACCGAGAAGTATCCCGATTATTGTCACTTCGGGGTTGTCGGATCATAACACATAATATGTGACTATAGACTTGCAAGATAGGATCAACAACACACATATATTCATGAAAACATAATAGGTTCAGATCTGAAATCATGGCACTCGGGCCCTAGTGACAAGCATTAAGCATAGCAAAGTCATAGCAACATCAATCTCAGGACATAGTGGATACTAGGGATCAAACCCTAACAAAACTAACTTGATTACATGGTAAATCTCATCCAACCCATCACCGTCCAGCAATCCTACAATGGAATTACTCACGCACAGCAGTGAGCATCATGAAATTGGTGATGGAGGATGGTTGATGATGACGACGACGACGAATCGCCCTCTCCGAAGCCCCGAACAGACTCCAGAGCCCCTCCCGAGAGAGATTAAGGCTTGGCGACGGCTCCGTATCGTAAAACATGATGAAACTTTCTCTCTGATTTTTTTCTCCGCGAAAGCAAATATATGGAGTTGGAGTTGAGGTCGGTGGACGTTCAGGGGGCCCACGAGGCAGAGGGGCGCGCCCAGGGAGAGGGGACGCGCCCCCACCCTCATGGACAGGGTGTGGGCCCCCTGACGCTAATTCTTTCACCAGTATTTTTTTATTAATTTTGAAAAGTTGCTCCGTGGATTTTCAGGTCATTCCGAGAACTTTTATTTCTGCACAAAAATAACACCATGGCAGTTCTGCTGAAAACAACGTTAGTTCGGGTTAGTTCCATTCAAATCATGCAAGTTAGAGTCCAAAACAAGGGAAAAAGTGTTTGGAAAAGTAGATACGACGGAGATGTATGAACTCCCCCAAGCTTAAACCTTTGCTTGTCCTCAAGCAATTCAGTTGACAAACTGAAAGTGATAAAGAAAATCTTTTACAAACTCTGTTTGCTCTTGTTGTTGTAAATATGTAAAGCCAGCATTCAAGTTTTTAGCAAAGATTATGAACTAACCATATTCACAATAACACTTTGGTCTCATGTTTACTCGTATCAATGACATAATCAACTAGCGAGCAATAATAATAAATCTCGGATGACAACACTTTCTCAAAACAATCATAATATGATATAACAAGATGGTATCTCACTAGCCCTTTCTCAGACCGCAAAACATTAATGCAGAGCACCTTTAAACATCAAGGACTGACTAAACATTGTAATTCATGGTAAAAGAGATCCAGTCATAGTCATACCCAATATAAACTAATAATAATGCATGCAAATGACAACGGTGCTCTCCAGCAGGTGCTTTTTAATAAGAGGGTGATGACTCAACATAAAAGTAAATAGATAGGCCCTTCGCAGAGGGAAGCAGGGATTTGTAGAGGTGCCAGAGCTCAATTTTGAAATAGAGATAAATAACATTTTGAGCGGTATACTTTCACTGTCAACATAACAACTATGAGATCTCGATATCTTCCATGTTACACACATTATAGGCAGTTCCCAAACAGAATGGTAAAGTTTATACTCCCCCACCACCAACAAGCATCAATCCATGGCTTGCCCGAAACAACGGGTGCCTCCAACTAGCAACAATCCTGGGGGAGTTTTGTTTAATTATTTTGATTTGATTTGAGCATGGGGCTAGGCATCCCGGTTACCAGCCATTTTCTCGTGAATGAGGAGTGGAGTCCACTCCTCCTAAGAATAACCCACCTAGCATGGAAGATACAAACAACCCTAGTTGATACATGAGCTGCTCGAGCATACAAAACAGAATTTCATTTGAAGGTTTGGAGTTTGGCACATACAAATTTACTTGGAACGGCAGGTAGATACCTCATAAATGAAGGTATGGTGGACTCATATGGAATAACTTTGGGGTTTATGGAGTTTGGATGCACAAGCAGTATTCTTGCTTAGTACATGTGAAGGCTAGAAAGAGACTGGGAAGCGACCAACTGAGAGAGCGACAACAGTCATGAACATGCATTAAAATTAATCAACATCGAGTGCAAGCATGAGTAGGATATAATCCACCACGAACATAAATATCGTGAAGGCTATGTTGATTTTGTTTCAACTACATGCGTGAACATGTGCCAAGTCAAGTCACTCGAATCATTCAAAGGAGGATACCACCCTATCATACCACATCACAACCATTTTAATAGCATGTCGCAAGGTAAACCATTATAAGCTCCTAGCTAATTAAGCATGGCATAAGCAACTATAATCTCTAATTGTCATTGCAAACATGTTTATTCATAATAGGCTGAATCAGGAATGATGAACTAATCATATTTACAGAAACAAGAGAGGTCGAGTTCATACCAGCTTCTCTCATCTCAATCAGTCCATCATATATCGTCATTATTGCCTTTCACTTGCACGACCGAACGATGTGGATAATAATAATAGTGCACGTGCATTGGACTAAGCTGGAATCTGGAAGCATTCAATTCATGGGAGAAGACAAGGTAATATGGGCTCTTGGTTAAATCAACAATTATGCATATAAGAGCCACTTAAACATTTTCATTATGGTCTTCTCCTCTCGACCCCCAAAGCAAAGAAAGAAATAAAACTATTTACACGGGAAAGCTCCCAACAAGTAAAAAGAAGAACGAGAAATCTTTTTGGGTTTTCTTTTTAATTACTACTACAAGCATGGAAATTAAACTAACTATTTTTTTTGTTTTTCTTAAGGTTATCAAACATACAAGAAGAAAGCTAGAAAAAGAATTTAAACTAGCATTGATAGTACAATGAAAGAGTATGAGCACCAACAACTAGAATGAGTGTGTGAACATAAATGTAATGTCGGTGAGAAATACGTACTCCCCCAAGATTAGGCTTTTGGCCTAAGTTGGTCTATGCCCATGGATCGCGGCTACTCTCCCCGGTGTACTGAGGAGTGTCATTGTACTGCCACTGACTGGCGATCTCCTCCGGATCCCACTGATAAGATGATGGTCGATAAGGGTCAAGTGGTGGTCCCATCTCGGGCTCTAGAGCCGATGTCTGGCCACGGAGCGCATAGACGGCCTCCGGCAAGACAAGGTAATGGCCTGCAGTTAAATCAAACAAAGAGGGCGCAGGCAGGATAATAATCTCATTGTGTTTCTTATGAAATCTCAAATTATACAAAAGCATCTTATCATCATTGTTAACAATAAACTCATGTGCTACCATGCTCTTATAGTCTAGAAAAGTAGGGGGTAGCAGTTTTTCCTCTTTCTCAAAATGCCTAATAGGTATCTCGAAGTGTCTAGCAAGGCGTGAAGCATAGATACCTCCAAAGATGGGGCCCTTTGTACGGTTGAGGCTTAATCATTTAGCAATAATGGCACCCATACTAACAGAGTTATCACGAAATAAGGCATGGAACAAAATAATAATATCAGGAACACTAAGGTTTCAGTTTGCGCGACCAATTAAGCATCGACTAGCAAATATTGCAAAGTAGCGTAAAACAGGAAAATGTATGCTAGTAATTCTTGCATCAGAAACCTTCCTCGATTCCCCTACAGTAATAGTATCAATAAAACCATCCACATCTTTATGATGTGGTTCCTCTAAGCTGCCCTCGAAGGGTATTTTGCAAACCTCGCAAAAATCACGTAATGACATCTCCCTAGCCACATCATATAAATGAAAAGCTACTAAAGGAGGTGATTTCTTAGGATAATAGTAGAAGTTTTGCATGAAAGTATTGGTGAGTAAGAGGTACAATTCAGCCTGGTCGTGGAGGAAGTCGGTGAGGCCTGCATTATCAGCCAAATAATAAAAGTCTTCATAAATCTCGGCTGCTTTCAAGAAATCATCACAAGGCCATTCACACGTCCGTACTTTCGCCACACGAGGAAGATTATACTTGGCCTTTTCTTTCTCCTTAGCTTGTTTATCCTTAGAGCCTTGGCTAGAAGAGCCCCTCAAGAACAATCTCTTCATCTTTTTCTGAAATTGCTCTAGTGCTTCACTAATCTTGGACGTGATGCCTATATACATGATCATTTCCTTGGATATCGTCATGATTATTTGATCTTCTATCAATTTCCCAACAGTAATTTGTTTACCCACCATATGCTATTTTCTCGAGAGAAACCACTAGTGAATTCCACGGCCCCCGGGTCTATCTTTTATCATATTGTTTTCAGATCTATTATTCCAAAAACCCAAAAATACCTTACTGCACTTTTTATTTGCCTCTTTTATTTTGTGTTCTTGTGCGATATATTTATCCAAACTCATCTTTTAATCTATCTTTTTACCGAGGAGGGATTGACAACCCCTCTTACGTGTTATGTACTTGGGTTGCGAGGATTTGTTCTTTGTGCGCAGTTACCATTTACATAGTGTTGCTTGGTTCTCCTACTAGATTGATAACCTTGGTTTCATAACTGAGAGAAATACTTGCCATAGTTGTGCTGCATCATCCCTTCCTCTTTGGAGATATAGCAACATAGATTCAAGCCACGTCAAAGGAATTTCTGGCGCCGTTTCCGGGGAAGATCAAGTCAAGGTAGTCTCCCGTCAACTTGCTAATTGCTGGCGTCGTTTTGGGGGAGACATCATCAACATCTATCAGGTTCCTAATCACAAATCTCATCTCCTTGCAAGTTACATTATTTGCCATTTGACTCTCATTTTCATCTCCCCAACTTCTAAAACATTTTTGCGAAAAGCACAAAATTATTTGCCTTTTTAGTTGCCTTTTTCCATATGCCTTTTTTCTTGTTTGCTATCTTTGCTTGTGTTGCCATGTGTCTTCTATTTGCTTGCATCTTTGCTTGCTAAAAAACTATAACTGATAGTGAATTGAGTTCACTAGATTATCTTTATGAAGTTTTGCTTGAGATTCATGAATCTGAAAATTGTGATGAAGTGTTAAACGAATAAATTTATAAAGTGATTCATGATAGCCCCTTGAATGAAAAGCATGAATGCAATAATGTTATTATAAATTCTATTAATGTCAATTGTATGCAAAACCCCGAGCTTGGGGATGCTTGTTTTGTTATGTCCACTACTTATTTCAATGATCATGATTGGGGTGATAATGATTGTTATGATCTTGAAAATTTATTTAAACCTCATGATGAATATGCTTGCAATAATATTTAAAGTGGGTCTGGAAGAGTGTCAACTCTAGGTAATAATAATCCCACTACGTTATAATAATCATACTATGTTGGAGAATGATCAATCTTATGAAATTTTTGATAGCAGTGGGCTTGGAGAGGTCATGAATTTATTTGATGATAATCCCACTATTTTGGAAGAGTGTCAACTTTGCATGCATGTGGGAAATGAAGAGAGTATTTTACATGATAGTTATATTGTTGAATTTGATTATGATCCTACATGTAATTATTATGAGAGAGGAAAATATGGTTGTAGAAATTTCCATGTTACTAAATTACCTCTCGTTATGTTGAGATCGTCAATGTTTTATTCCTCTTCTTTGCATATCTTAGATGTTTCTTGTCTTGATAATTTGTTTGCTTATAAAATTCCTATGCATAGGAAGTATGTTAGACTTAAATGTGTTTGTCATATGTTTCATGATGATCTCTTTGTGTTTCAATTCTTTACCTTTCATGCGAGCATCATTGAAATCTTAAGCCTGTCTTAATGGCTATAAAGAAAGAGCTTGTTGGGAGGCAACCCAATGAATTAAATAATTTTTTCACTTTCTATTTTTGTTCTTGTGTGTTTGCACAATTATGCCTCTGATTAGAGTGTGTTTTTATGTTTTAATTAGTGTTTGTGCCAAGTAAAGCCTTTGGGATGATTTGGATGATAGTTGATTTGATTCTGTTTTTGATAGATTCCGTTTTCAGATTTTTTTTCCTTTGTTGTCCTAATTTTTCAGAATTTTTGGAGTTACAGAAGTATGGTTAGAGTTCAAATTACTACAGACCGTTCTGGTTTTGACAGATTTTGTTTTTGTTGCATTGTGTGCTTATTTTGATGAATCTATGGACTATATCGGGGGGTATAAGACATGGTAAAGTTGGAATACAACAGGTATAATGCAATAATAAAATATGAATGGGTTTGCAACAGTACTTAAAGTGGTGATTTGCTTTATTATACTAACGGATCTCACGAAGGTGTTGTTAAGTTTTGTGTGATTGAAGTTTTCAAGTTTTGGGTGAGATCACGATGGATGAAGGAATAAGGAGTAAAAAGACACTAAGCTTGGGGATGCCCCATGGCACACAAGGTAATATTCAAGGAGAACCAAGAAACTAGCTTGGGGATGCCCCGGAAGGCATCCCCTCTTTCTTCTAACGACCATCGGTAATTTTACTTGGAGCTATATTTTTATTCATCACATATCATGAGTTTTTCTTGGAGTGTCTTGTATTATATGAGTCTTTACTTGATTTTCTTTTTAGTTTGTCACAAGTATCCTTGCTGGACACACCTATTTGAGAGAGCCAAAATTATGCTATGATTTGTTAGAATTGCTCTATGTGCTTCACTTATATTTTTGAGCTATGGAATTGCTCTAGTGCTTCACTTATATCTTTTTGAACACGGTGGTGCTTTGATTTTTGGAGAAATACTCTCATGCTTCACTTAGATTAATTTGAGAGTTAGTTAATTTTTGAAAAAAACCTATCATGCTTCACTTATATTATTTTGAGAGACGAAATTTTTATGCTCATGTTCTTCACTTAAATTTGTTTGAGCTTGACAAAAGCAAACATATAAAACTAGTCAAAAAGTGATAGATATTCAAGAGGGATATAATAAAAGTTTTCATGAAGATCATTGGACAAAATAAACTTGATTCATTGTAATAGTTTTGATATATGATGATAGTAATATGTGAGTCATGTTGGTGAGTAATTATGCTTTAGTAAGAATATTGGTGTTAAGGTTTGTGATCCCCTATGCAAGCACGAAAGTCAATAGTTATGCAATGAAATTACATCCTACTTGTGGTGCATTATTCGATGTTAGTTATGGTTAATGCCCGTTTATGAGAATTTTTGTTTCTTGGTTGGTTGCTTCTCGATCTTTTTGCTAGCCTCCACTTGTACTAAGTAGAAATACTACTTGTGCATCCAAAATCCTTAAACCAAGTTTTGCCATATGAGTCCACTATACCTACATATATGTTGTATTTCCGTGTCGTTCCAAGTAAATTTGTATGTGACAACTTTAATTTTCAAAGTGAATATCCTTTCTGTTTGCCCGTACCGCTCATGAAGCGGCAGGGGGTAGCCAATATTTTTCCATGCTAGATGTGTTATTCTCAAGATGAGTGTTTATTCACTTGTCATTGCACGAGAGTGTGGCAGTAATAGGGATGCCGAGTCCCGAAATGAAAAAGAAATTTACTTTATGTTTTCAAATAATAAATTCCTTGGAAAGTGTTGATATGGAAGGCACCCGTGCATACGGCTAGCACTACAAAAAAAGACATATCTGTGACATTTTCGGTCGAACGAAACTTTTTTCTATCATACTTATGACACTTCTATGACGATAATTGTGACAAAACCCGGTATCATCATAGATGTGGTGGGCTCCTACTTCTATGACAAAAAATCATGACAGAAATGGGCTTTTTGTCCTGGGAGGGCCAGAGACGCAGCTGCATGACATTCTTTGGGCCGTCCATGATGGAAAAAACCATGGTAGAAGCGAGGGCGAGGAAAATTTCGGGGAGTTCCCGGTTACGGTGGGTGGTCGGGGGCCGAGCAATGCGTGATTCTCTCGTACACGTACGCGCGTGTGTGTGAGGCGTTGGCTCTAACTAAACCCGAGCGAGGCGTTGGGCTCTAACTCAACCCGAGCGATTGCACTGCAGGCTACGCGTTACTGAACCCGAGCGATCAATCGATGGCTGTTAACTGAACCCGATCGAGCGATTCCTTCGCTACTGCTGCTAACTGAAGCCGATCGATGCTGCCTCTAGATGAACAGTGAGCATTTGGATGAATAGTGAGCGGTGGGGGTGGATGAACAGGAACTCGTGGCGTTGCCTCGGGATGAACAGGACCCCGATTGATCGAGCCGGTTGGGGCTGGATGAACAGGACCCCGTGGAGGGCTGGATGAACAGGACGACCCCGTGGAGGGTTGGATGAACAGTAGACGGTGGAGGGGTGCCCGTGGAGGGGTGGTTGAATAGTAGCCGGTGGAGTAGCGGCGCGATGGAGGCTGGATGAACAGGAGCCCGTGGAGGCTGGAGGAGGTCGATGGTAGCCCATGGAGGCTGGAGGAGGTCGATGGTGGAGATGAACAGTATCCCGTGGAGTCCCGCTTTGCAGTACGCCACACCCCTCCCGATGAACAGGACCCCTGTTTCGACCGTAGCGCTTCAACACAAGTCCGTTTCGTCCGTTTTGCGGTACACCACACCCCTCTAGATCAACAGGACCCCTGTTTCGGCCGTAGGAGGTCCGTTTCCTCCGTTTTGCGGTACGCCAGACCCCTCCCGATGAACAGGATCCCGTTTCGAACGTGGCCGGTCGAACACAAGGCCGTTTCCTCCGTTTTGCGGTACACCAGGCCTCGTTTCCATCGCATGTTCTGTCCAAGCCCTCTCGATGAACACGATGACGCATTCCGTTCCGACCCAGCCGGTTGGCTCCCCATGAACGCGACGACAACGCAGTTTCTCTGTTCCGACCTAGTATACGAGCCCTGGCCGTACGTATGCACGAGTAGGCGTTCGAGACCCCGCCCGTATGTACATACGTGGCCGTATTTTCTTTCTTGCACCCTGGCCATTGTACGTACGTGTACATGCTACGTGCGTGCCTCTACTACGACACGTGTGCGCCTCTACTACGACACGTGCGCGCCTCTACATCCACCAGTATGTACGTACACGTTTGTGACCAGAATGACAATGCTACGTACCTTCGACCAAGTGGGTCCTAACTGTCAGGCACTTCCTTGCGTGCGAAGATATAGCTGGTGGGTCCCAGCAGTCAGGGGGGCGAATCATTTTTTTTTGCCCGGACGCACTTCCTTGCGTGCGAAGGTGTAGCTGGTGGGTCCCAGCAGTCAGGGGGAAACGTTTTTTAGTGAAATACGGTGGCCCATCCGGTGGGTCCCTGCTGTCAGGTGGAGGAATAATTATTTTGCGCGTAATAAGGAGGCACTTCCTTGCGGCTGCCATGGACCCAGTTGTCAACCTCTCCACGTACAGTACTCTTCCGATGGAAGTCGGTCGTTGCCACATTGACCATGCCGCGTCGAGAGCACCGCGGCGGTGGACGACGGCGAGGCCTAGGAAGGGGACGACGCGGAGCCGGGGAAGACGCAGCAGTGGATGACCACGCGAAGAGGAGTACGAGGGTTCACTGGTTCGGCTGCGGTGTGAGGCTGCCGTTACCGCAGAATAACATGGGGTGTGGGTGAGTAGAGGGATGACCTGGCCAGTGGTGGGAGTAGTAGGGGGAGGTGAGGCCTCCGCGGCATCACAGCCGGCCACGGGAGGCAGGAGCACGCGGCACGACCGGCGCTGGTTTGGGCGGCTGGAGCAAGAAGACTAGAGGTTGAAGAAGCACTAGGGCCATTGGATGAACATCGTACGGTAACAGGAGCTAGAATCGTTCATATTGACTAAGTTGACAAAGCCCTCCATCCCTGTCAACTTGGTAGGCCCACAAGTCAGCCTCCCACTATGATGGGTTCCAGCTGGCAGGGGGAGTATTCATTTGTTTGTGCGTAATAAGGAGGCACTTCCTTGCGTGCGAAGATAGCTGGTGGGTCCGACCTGTCAGCGGGGGGCACGTTTTTTTCGTGAAATACGGAGGCCCTTCCGGTGGGTCCCAGATGTCAGGTGGAGGAATCATTATTTTGCGCGTAATAAGGAGGCATTTCCTTGTGTGCGGCCGTGGACCCAGCTGTCAGCCTCTCCATGCACAGTCTACTTCCGATGGTGTCGTTCGTTGACCACGCTGCGCCGAGCGCATCCAAGGTGGTGGACGACGGCGAGGCCCCGGACAACAACGAGCCGGAGATGGGAAGACACGGGAGTAGAGTCGCTGACGGAGAGGTGTACGAGGGTTAACTAGTTCTAGTGCGGTGTGGTTCGGCAGTCGGTGGAGAAGAACATGAGGTGTGGAGGGGTGGAGGGATGGCCTGGCCAACGGTGGATTAGCGCTTCATAGCAAAGCGTGCTAAGCAGAGCTGCTAGCAGCAGGAGGCGGGAGGTGGTCCTGACGGTGTTGGAGGAAGAAGACGAGAGATTGAAGATGGATGCCGGTCGTTGGATGTAAATCCAACGGCTAACATGTCAGAATCATTTGTTGACTAAATTGACAACGACTTGCGTTGGCTTCGACCTATTGGCTCACATTTCAGCCTCCAAAAATGTGGCACGTATTCAAACCATTTTTCCAGAATTTACAGTCTTTTTTTTGCGCGGTAGAATTTACAGTCAATTTGATCTTTTTTTAATACAGCCATTAGTTGGGCTGGATGAACAAATAATGTAGCGTCCATGCGGCCCATTTATTTTATTTCCTAAAAACTTACAGGCCATTTGCACTTTCTTGAAATACATGATTTTGCTGGGCTGATTCTAATTATAATGTTGGGTTGGGCCAGCAATGTTATCAAAAAATAAAAAGGGGCTGAGCATTTTGTTATAAATATATTTAAATAATAAGTGATATTATTACATTCGTCCTTAAATCTTACCAAGCTTTTGTACACAATTACTAGGATTTTCGTGCAAAAACAATGTAGGATTTTATTGTTAAGAAATTATTTTTATAAGTTAATAAGATGTGGGATATTGTTTTCTTACATATGTAAGTATCTGTTAAATATATGATGACAATAAAAATAATATATAATAACATATAAAATAATTAAAATATAGTTAGAAGGGAAACATAAGTTGGACCTGGCGTTCCTATTCTTATATAAAAAAATAGAACATACCTCTGCGCTTTCTTCAAAAAAATACATAAATTGGGCTGCTGATATTCAAGAAAAATAAAACCTCAGATCGAAGGTCCATAGGTCGGTCGATACATGACGACCCTCAAGAAAATACAAACAGGCCTATGGACCTCCCATCCGAGGTCGTGGGCTGCGCATATTAAAAATGAAAGCCTAGACGGGGTAGCCCAAAACCCAGCTGATACTTACTGCCCTAGTGATAATAAATGAGCTCCCCGGCTTCGTTGTGAATTTATCTCCTATAGTAACTACGTTGAAGCACCTAAAAAATGTAAGTATGTTGTCAAACCCGTGGGCCCCAATGTCAGAATAGCATTAGGAGGAAGTATTTTTACGATGAGGCACTTGCTTGCGTACGGCCATAGACCTGGTGGGTCCCGACTGTCCGCCTCTCCATGTACAGTCCTCTCCAGATTCCTCTCGTTTGTTCAGCATGTTCACAACGGCAGACAGCGGCGTTGTGGCGAGCGCACAAAGGCGCAGGAGGGGATCCGACCACCGGAGGAAGCGCCTTATTATTAACAAAACTACTGAACTAGCCTAGTGGCCAAGTGACACTACCCGACAGCTATTTCGTCCAGGCTTGATTCCACCTGTGCAGGGAAAATATCTCCAATTTTTTTGCCTCTGCATTTATTGACATGTGGGTCCCCATTGTCATCTATGCATACCACGTACAACACTTGCCAAAACTTCATCCCTCGTCTCTGTGTTTCGCACACTCGACATTGTGTGGGCATTTTGACTGTGCATCATACGAAGATGTGCTATGCATGAATGTTGATCAGCATGATGTTAACTGGCTGGTAGTTCCATTTTCGACCATGAATAAAACTTCCAACATGATGTTAACCCTGTTTGAAAAGGCCGTGTTAATATAAATGCTCTGCCTCTGAAAGTTGCAGTTTCTTATCTGAAACTGAACTTGCAGTTTCTTATCTGAAACTGAAACTTGTTGTTTCTTCTCTGAGAATCACATTGTCTGCACTTTTATACTCCTATGAAACTACATTTTTAAGTGCTAAAAATAGATCTCTAGAATTCATAAAATACTTCATATGCTCAATACTGCAAATATGAAATTCAAAATACATTCATATCTGAAAGTACCCTCAAAATACACAACACAAAACACAATTCACAACCTGCAAATACTGACAACCCTAAGCTCCTCCTGACAATTCACAACCTTCCCGACTATTAGGCTGGGGGGCAATCCCCTCCTATTCCTCGGCGGCAGACAGCCGCCCCGTGAGACGATGTGAATGGCGAGGGAGAGGATGGCGGGGAAGCATCATCGAGCCAACTGCTTTTCTCCTCTTGCAGTTGGGTTTGGTCGACGAAGACTCCACTGGCTCACTCTGGCAGGACACCCTCACAAACAGCACCCTGTGGATGCCCGATCCTTCAATCTCTGGTGGATGCTCCATCTGGGATCGATACTCCCACCACCGCTCCCTCGCGATCGGATTCGGTGAATCTGTTTGCTCCATGGCCTAGAGGAGCAGCTCTATGTACTCCCGCGCGACTCCCACCGGGAGTATCGCCGCCTTTTCGCTTTGTTGCAGATATTTGGCCATGGATGTCACCATCGCCGCTAGCTGGTCCTTGTTGTCAAACCAAGACTGTATCTCCAACATCCTAGCTAGCTTCATAGGGTCGCCATCTGCGATCCTCATGTATCAGTTGTACTCCTTCATCAACCTACTTCTCCACAGCACCTTCACTCCCCGGCGGTGGTTTCTGAATGGAAGAGGAGAGGAGCAGTGCTGGTTTTGGATTAGAACGGGAGAGGAGCGATGCTGGTTTTGGACTGGAACAGGAGAGGATGGGCGGTGGTTTTGAAATGGAAAAGGAGAGGAGCGGTGCTACGTCTTGAGCTTGCGTTGGTTTTCCTCGAAGAGGAGAGGGTGATGCAGCAAAGTGTAGCGTAAGTATTTCCCTCAGTTTTGAGAACCAAGGTATCAATCCAGTAGGAGGCTCCTCAAAAGTCCCATGCACCTACACAAACAAACTGAACTCGCAACCAACGCAATAAAGGGGTTGTCAATCCCTTCACGGCCACTTGCGAAAGTTAGATCTAATAAAGATAGTATGATAAGATAAATATATTTTTGGTATTTTATAAGATAGATGCAAAAAGTAAAGATGCAAATAAAGGTAGATTGAAAGCAAATATGATAAGAGATAGACCCGGGGGCCATAGGTTTCACTAGAGGCTTCTCTCAAGATAGCATAAGTATTACGGTGGGTGAACAAATTACTGTCGAGCAATTGATAGAAAAGCGCATAGTTATGAGATTATCTAGGCATGATCGTGTATATAGGCATCACGTCCATAACAAGTAGACCGACTCCTGCCTGCATCTACTAGTATTACTCCACACATCGACCGACTCCTGCCTGCATCTAGAGTATTAAGTTCATAAGAACAGAGTAACGCATTAAACAAGATGACTTGATGTAGAGGGATAAACACATGCAATATGATATAAACCCCTTCTTGTTATCCTCGATGGCAACAATACAATACGTGTCTTGCAACCCTTTCTGTCACTGGGTAAGAACACCGCAAGATTGAACCCAAAGCTAAGCACTTCTCCCATGGCAAGAAAGACCAATCTAGTAGGCCAAACCAAACTGATAATTTGAAGTGACTTGCAAAGATAACTCAATCATACATAAAAGAATTCAGAGAAGATTCAAATATTATTCATAGATAAACTTGATCATAAACCCACAATTCATCGGATCTCGACAAACACACCGCAAAAAGAGTTTACATCGAATAGATCTCCACAAGAGAGGGGGAGAACAATGTATTGAGATCCAAAAAGAGAGAAGAAGCCATCTAGCTAAAAACTATGGACCCGTAGGTCTGTGGTAAACTACTCACAACTCATCGGAGGGGCAAGGATGTTGATGTAGAGGCCCTCCGTGGTTGATTCCCCCTCCGGCAGAGTGTCGGCAAAGGCTCCAAGATGGGATCTCGTGGATACAGAAGGTTACGGCGGTGGAAATTGTGTTTCATGGTGCTGCTGGATGTTTTGGGGTACGTAGGTATATATATCAGGAAGAAGTACGTCGGTGGCCGCCCGAGGGGCCCATGAGACAGGGGGGTGCGCCCTACAGGGGGGCGCGCCCCCCTATCTCGTGGGGCCCTCGGGAGCTTCTTGACTTGCACTCCAAGCTCTCCGGATCATGTTCGTTCCAAAAATCACGCCCCCGATGGTTTCATTATGTTTGGACTCCGTTTGTTATTCCTTTTCTTTGAAATACTGAAATAGGCAAAGAAAAACAGCAATATGGGCTGGGCCTCCGGTTAGTAGGTTAGTCCCAAAAATGATATAAATGTGTAAAATAAAGCCCATAAACATCCAAAAGGGGTAATATAATAGCATGGAACAATAAAAAATTATAGATACGTTGGAAACGTATCAAACATCCCCAAGCTTAATTCCTGCTCGTCCTCGAGTAGGTAAATGATAAAAAGAGAATTTTTGATGTGGAATGCTACCTAGCATAATTCATAATGTAGTTTTCTTTATTGTGGCATGAATGTTCAGATCCAAATGAATACAAAATAAAAGTTCATATTGACATAAGAAATAGTAATACTTCAAGCATACTAATCAAAGTAATCATGTCTTCTCAAAATAACATGGCTAAAGAAAGTTATCCCTACAAAATCATATAGTCTGGCTATGCTCTATCTTCATCACACAAAGTATTTAATCATGCAAAACCCCGATGACAAGCCAAGCAATTGTTTCATACTTCAATAATCTCAAACCTTTTCAACTTTCACGCAATACATGAGCGTGAGCCATGGACATAGCACTATATGTGGAATAGAATGGTGGTTGTGGAGAAGACAAAAAGGAGAAGATAGTCTCACATCAACTAGGCGTATCAACGGGCTATGGAGATGACCATTAATAGATATCAATGCGAGTGAGTAGGGATTGCCATGCAACGGATGCACTAGAGCTATAAATATATGAAAGCTCAATAAAAGAAACTAAGTGGGGGTGCATCCAACTTGCTCGCTCACGAAGACCTAGGGCACTTTGAGGAAGCCCATCATTGGAATATACAAGCCAAGTTCTATAATGAAAAATTCCCACTAGTATATGAAAGTGACAACATATGAGACTCTCTATCATGAAGATCATGGTGCTATTTTGAAGCACAAGTGTGGAAAAAGAGATAGTAGCATTGTCTCTTCTCTCTTTTTCTCTCATTTTATTTTTACTTTTCTTTTTTTCTTTTCTTCCTTTTTTTTCTTTGGCCTTTTTCTTTTCTTTTTGGCCTTTCTCCCTTTTTTCTTCTTTTTTTTCTTCTTTTTTTCTTTTTGTAAAGTCCGAAGTCTCATCCCGACTTGTGGGGGAATCATAGTCTTCATCATCCTTTCCTCACTTGGACAATGCTCTAATAATGAAGATAATCACACTTTTATGGATTTACAACTCAAAGCTAGAACAAGATATGACTCTATATGAATGCCTCCAGCGGTGTACCGGGATATGCAATGAATCAAGAGCGACATGTATGAAAATTATGAAAGTGGCCTTGCCACAAATACAATGTCAACTACATGATCATGCAAAAACAAATATGACAAAAGTAATGCGTGTCATATGAACGGAACGGTGGAAAGTTGCATGGCAATATATCTCGGAATGGCTATGGAAATGCCATAATAGGTAGGTATGGTGGATGTTTTGAGGAAGGTATATGTTGGGTGTATGGTACTTGCAAAAGTTGCGCGGCACAAGAGAGGCTAGCAATGGTGGAAGGGTGAAAGAGTGCCTATAATCCATGGACTCAACATTAATCAAAAGAACTCATATACTTGTTTTAAAAAATTTAGAAGTCATCAAAAACCAAAGTACTACGTGCATGCTCCTAGGGGTATAGATTGGTAGGAAAAGACCATCGCTCGTCCCCGACCGCCATTCATAAGGAAGACAATCAATAAATAAAATTGTGCTCCAACTTCATCACAAAGCGGTTCACCATACGTGCATGCTACGGGAATCACAAACTTCAAACAAGAATTCTTTAAATTCATAATCACCCAACTAGCATGACTTTAATATCACTACCCCCATATCTCAAAACAATTATCAAGCATCAAATTGATCATAACATCCAATTCACTTTCTATGATAGTTTTTATTATACCCAACTTAGATGCTCATCATTCTAGGACCAACTTTATGATCATAGCAAATACCATGCTGTTCTAAAAGACTCTCAAAATAATATAAGTGAAGCATGAGAGACTAGCAATTTCTTCAAAATTAAGACACCACCGTGCTCTAAAAGATATAAGTGAAGCACTAGAGCAAAAACTATCAAGCTCAAAAGATATAAGTGAAGCACATAGAGTATTCTAGCAAATTCTAATCAAATAGGCTTCTCCCAAAAGGTGTGTACAGCAAGGATGATTGTGGTAAACTAAAAATCAAAGACTAATATAATACACGACGCTCCAAGCAAAACACATATCATGTGGCGAATAAAATTATAGCTCCAAGTAAAGTTACCAATGAACAAAGACGAAAGAGGGGATGCCTTCCCGGGGCATCCCCAAGCTTAGGCTTTTGACTATCCTTGAATATCTTGGGGTGCCATGGGCATCCCCAAGCTTAGGCTCTTGCCACTCCTTATTCCATAGTCCTTAAAAGCTTTACCCAAAACTTGAAAACTTCACAACACAAAACTCAACAGGAAATCTTATAAGCTCCGTTAGTGAAAGAAAACAAAACCACCACATAAGGTACTGCGATGAACTCATTCTTTATTTATATTGGTGTTAAACCTACTGCATTCCAACTTATTTATGGTTTATAAACTAATTTACTAGCCATAGATGCATTGAAATAAGCAAACAACACACGAAAAACAGAATCTGTCAAAAACAGAACAGTCTGTAGCAATCTGTAACTAACACAAACTTTTGGAACTCTAAAAATCTTACCAAAATAGGAAGTCCTGGAACATTTTTTTATTGAACATCAGCAAAAAGAATCAACGCAAAAGCACATTCCTGTGATTTAACAAAATTATATTCGTGCGCGCAAAGTTTTTGTTTTTTAGCAGAATCAAATCAACTATCATCGTAGGTTGTCCTATAGGTTCTACTTGGCACAAACACTAGTTAAAAGATAAAAACACATCTAAACAGAAGGTAGATGCAAGATCTATTACTAAACAGGAGCAAAAACAAAAATCATAAAGAAAAATTGGGTTGCCTCCCAACTAGCGCTATTGTTTAACGCCCCTAGCTAGGCATAAAAGCAAAGATAGATCTAACGAGTGCCATCTTTGGCACTAGGAGGGGAGGATCTCCTCTCTATAGCATTCATTTTTATATTTAAGGTAAGCACATGACCATTAATGGAAGAAGTAAGATTAAGCACGTTACGGAAGTTTGCCTCTAAACTAGACTTCATCTCTTTAATAATTTCATTTTGATAAAACATAAGAGATTAGCCGATTCAACTTTATCATTCATAGGGTGTCCAAATATGATTTTCATTTTTTCATAAGTGTCTACAGCATCCCTTTCAAGGAAACTTCCTTCAAAAAAGAATCTAAAACTTGTTTAAAAGAAGCGGGTAAGCCAATATAAATTTTTTAAGTAATCTTCGATTGCATATTGTGGCACATAGCTAGCCCGAATCCTTAATAACCTATCCCAAGCATCTTTTAAAGACTCATCAAGTAAATAGCAAAAAATTGCAGAGTCATCCTCATCAAAATTATTAAAGCTCTCATTGGTGACCCCGGTGGGTCTTTCCATAGCATCATTGTTCATGAGCTTAGAGAGGATAGATGGGTTGTCCAAGGCACTAGAGCTCGGAAGAAAACACTTAGTTCATTTTGATTCGGCCATGGCAACGGGAAGGCAAACGGAAAAGAGAGGAGGAGATTGGAAAAGAGAGGGAGAATAAAACGGCAAGGGTGAAGTGGGGGAGAGGAAAACGAGAGGCAAATGGCAAATAATGTAAATGCGAGGGAGATGGGTTTGTGATGGGTACTTGGTATGTCTTGACTTGAGCGAAGACCTCCACGGCAACTGCGCCAGAAATCCATCTTGCTACATCTTGAGCTCGCGTTGGTTTTCCTCGAAGAGGAGAGGGTGATGCAGCAAAGTGTAGCGTAAGTATTTCCCTCAGTTTTGACAACCAAGGTATCAATACAGTAGGAGGCTCCTCAAAAGTCCCACGCACCAACACAAACAAACTGAGAACTCGCAACCAACGCAATAAAGGGGTTGTCAATCCCTTCACGGCCACTTGCAAAAGTGAGATCTAATAAAGATAGTATGATAAGATAAATATATTTTTGGTATTTTATAAGATAGATGCAAAAAGTAAAGATGCAAATAAAGGTAGATTGAAAGCCAATATGATAAGAGATAGACCCGGGGGCCATAGGTTTCACTAGAGGCTTCTCTCAAGATAGCATAAGTATTACGGTGGGTGAACAAATTACTGTCGAGCAATTGATAGAAAAGCGCATAGTTATGAGATTATCTATGCATGATCATGTATATAGGCATCACGTCCATAACAAGTAGACCGACTCCTGCCTGCATATACTACTATTACTCCACACATCGACCGACTCCTGCCTGCATCTAGAGTATTAAGATCATAAGAACAGAGTAACGCATTAAGCAAGATGACATGATGTAGAGGGATAAACACATGCAATATGATATAAACCCCATCTTGTTATCCTCGATGGCAACAATACAATACGTGTCTTGCAACCCTTTCTGTCACTGGGTAAGAACACCGCAAGATTGAACACAAAGCTAAGCACTTCTCCCATGGCAAGAAAGACCAATCTAGTAGGCCAAACCAAACTGATAATTTGAAGAGACTTGCAAAGATAACTCAATCATACATAAAAGAATTCAGAGAAGATTCAAATATTATTCATAGATAAACTTGATCATAAACCCACAATTCATCGGATCTCGACAAACACACCGCAAAAAGAGTTTACATCGAATAGATCTCCACAAGAGAGGGGGAGAACATTGTATTGAGATCCAAAAAGAGAGAAGAAGCCATCTAGCTAATAACTATGGACCCGTAGGTCTGTGGTAAACTACTCACAACTCATCGAAGGGGCAAGGATGTTGATGTAGAGGCCCTCCGTGGTTGATTCCCCCTCCGGCAGAGTGTCGGCAAAGGCTCCAAGATGGGATCTCGCGGATACAGAAGGTTACGGCGGTGAAAATTGTGTTTCGTGGTTCTCCTGGATGTTTTCGGGGTACGTAGGTATATATAGGAGGAAGAAGTATGTCGGTGGTCGCCCGAGGGGCCCACGAGACAGGGGGGCGTGCCCTACAGGGGGGTCGCGGCCACCTATCTCGTGGGGCCCCCAGGAGCTTCTTGACTTGCACTCCAAGCTCTCCGGATCATGTTCGTTCCAAAAATCACGCTCCCGAAGGTTTCATTACGTTTGGACTCCATTTGATATTCCTTTTCTTCAAAATACTGAAATAGGCAAAAAAATAGCAATATGCGCTGGGCCTCCGGTTAGTAGGTTAGTCCCAAAAATGATATAAATGTGTAAAATAAAGCCCACAAACATCCAAAAGGGGTTATATAATAGCAGGGAACAATCAAAAATTATAGATACGTTGGAGACGTATCAAGCGGCGCTGGATTTAGATTGGAACAAGAGAGGAGTGGCGATGGTTTAAGAGGAGAAGAGCGGAAGAGCGGCGCTGGTCTTGGAAGTATTTTTTTGTTATTTTGCATATTTTGGGTCAAAGTTTGACCACGTACTGTATTTGATAAGCAAAATGTGAATGCATGTCACCAAAAATTATATCGTTTGGTTCGTATTTGAATGTACTTTGAAATTATATTATTTTTGCAATGTATAACATATATTTTATGTGCGAAAATCAAGGTCAATTATGACCCAGAATAAAAGGGAGACTATTTAATGTGGGGTTGCTTTCTTAATTGAAGGGTAAATTGATTTTGCTTTTGATCCAGTCAGAGCGCGTCGGCCCTCTCGTCCAATCCTAAATCGCTGCCGCACGCTCCTCTCCCTCTTCTCCATTACAAAACCACCTCCTCTCCTCTCCATCATCTCCATTCCAAAACCACCGTCTCGCCTCTCCCTCTTCTGATCTTCTCCATTGCAAAACCACCTCCTCTCCTCTCCATCATCTCCATTCCAAAACCACCGTCTCACCTCTCCCTCTTCTCCATTGCAAGTCCACCGTCTCTCCTCCCATCTTCCAAAGCTAGCACCAGACCACTCAGAAGGACATCTATGGAGAGGATGCAGCAGCGAATCAGGTAGATCGTCGGCGGCGACCAGGCAAAGTTAGCCAGGTTGAAGGAGATCCTTACTTGGTTTTACAATGAGTGGGAGATTTCAAGGATGGTGCGGGCCATGTGGCAATGTATGCGAAAGAGCGAGACGACAGTGATGAGGGCGGCGATGTACATGTACTCCTCGGCGGCAATCACGCACAGTCCTCCGAGTTCATCGAGTATCTCCTCTGGGCGATGGAGCAAACAGATTCGCCCGAGGTGATAGTCAGGCGGAGGTGGTGGGCGTACAGGTCGAAGGTTGAGCACCCAGAGGATAACGAATCGATCGAGTATGGTGTGCCGTTCGTGAGGGTGCAGAGCCATCCGAAGCCATAGGAGTATTCATTCTCCCACCGCAAGAGGAGGTCGGATGGCGCGACGTCGCTTCCCTGCCGTTCTCCACGGTCCCTCAACGCTCGCCTCGTTTCAATGGCGACGGTAGGGTTTAAGGTAAGCTTCGCACTAACCTAATCTTCCACCTGCTCATGCTTACAATCAATGTGACAGCTAATGAAAAATCATGCTTACAATCAGTCTCCGAGTACTACGCCAATCACCCTAAAATAGCTCTGGACCTTTGGGTCAAAGTTGTGACATAGTGTATAAATAAAGAAAAATAGATTGGTGCTTCTTTCAGAAAAGAGTACTCCCTAGAAAACTGCCAATATAAGCTACTAGTATTTGGTTAGAGGATTTGCTGCCGAGAAAGATCCGTCCACAGAGAGCACCACACATCCCACTGGTGGTGGTGGATGCCAATGCGTGCATGCAACATGGTTGGTGTCGGTAATTTTACTTGGCACACCTCGCACTCTGCATATATGCCGGTTCCATACGTACATTTGTGCAGTTCCACCAAAATGCAGCTGAATAACCCTGTTTGCACAGATAATGAAAAAGTGTGATTACATTATAGTGGCACTAGTTAATGAAACACACAAAATAAATAGAAGAAAATATTGCGATAGTATCATAGTATGCCATGCTGCAAGGGCGAGATGGGCCCTGCGACACCTCATACTAGACATCGTCCCAAGTCTCCCAGATACACCTTCTGCCAATGATGAACATCAGTGTACAACGGTAGTACAAGGAGGCGCCTTGAGACATTCAAATCTCTATTTTTGTAGAGGTCAACTAAAATTAAGCACCCCAGTTTGCAGAAACACTTAAACATTAACAATGGGACTAGTTGATGAAACATACATTAACAAAGAGAAGCACTTTCTTTATCTACATTGGAAATGAAATGATAGAGAGGACACTCGCTCTATTTTAACTATATTATTACTTCATTTTATCAGTGACACTAGGGTCGAGCAGGTGGCAAACGAGGTGTACCGTGCGTCGCAAGGATGGAGGCCGGGGGTGCTTAGACTGGGATGCTGAAGCTGGCTCTTTTAGTCACCAACATGGATGATTCAATTCATGGGACCTTTTGGCGCAGTTCGCCTAAAATGAAGCGATGTCCCGTGAGCTAGCAGCTTCTTCTTCATTAGTTGCAATAAAATTGAGCAACATCAAGGTTGGTTGTGAACCTCCTGGAATGCTCAACTATAATTTGGATATCACTAGCAAAAGAGCCCGTGCGTTGCAACAAGAGAGAAAACATAACACACGCTCTTAACCCAACAACCATCACTCAAGACCACAATAGGTCCATCTCCTTTATTTTTGCGGGGCATCATATTTGTGTTGCCGCTTATCCTCCTTCTCACCCTCGCCGGTGATGGCCTCGCTGTTCACACAAAACAAAACAAAAACGTGTTTGAATATGGTTAAGGCGTCTCTCTCTCCCTCTCTCCTCCCTCTCCCTCCCTCTCCCTCCCTCTCTCTCTCTCGCTTTCTCTCACTCTTGCGATGAGAAATCTGTTGTTTTCCCCTACGACATTTTTCAGAGTTATGCATGTGTAGTTATCAATGTTTACTTTTCCCTATATTGTTATAGTGGGGTGTTTATTTGCAATCCGGATCACCGCCGGTAAGAAAGGAAAACGGATCTTACGCTATATATTATAAGTTTTCTCCCAAAACAATATTTAAAAAATATTTAACAGGTAAATTAACATCATATTTAGATTTCACACATTTTTCTAATAAAATTTCATATATACTATGTTGAAATCGAAGTTACGGTTTAAAAGATATGGATAATTTAGAAAATCATTTGTTTGACTTAAATATATTTCAAATAATATTTAAAAATACTTAACAGGTAAAAGTAATCTCATATTCATATTCTACATATTTTTCTAATCAAATTTTGTATATAACATGTTCAAATCGGAGTTACGATTTAAAAGATATGGATGATTTAAAAAAAATATTGTTTGACTTAAATATGATCCACGGATGAATTACCTAAAACATCAGGGGGGTTTCCAAAAATGTAAAATAACAGTTCGGGTGTGACTTAAATCCGGACTGCGGGTTGATTTCAAGAAAACATGGGGATTTTTGTGTAAAATATGAAAAAACGTTTTGTTTTAACTTAAAACAGGACCGCGGGTTGAATTCATTGAAATAGAGGGACTTTTCTAAAAAATGTCATGACGGACGAAAGAAACCCAATTTGCTTTATTATTAGGTAAAGATTTGTGCAGTTCAACTAAGATCGAGCGTGAGATGTATATCTCTATTTGCACAAAAAAGGTGGAAAGGAGGGTGACTAACAAGTGATGAAACATGCATCAAATGAAAAGAAGCATGCTGCTTATCTGAATGGCAATCCTACAAGGACAGTAGCAATTTCTAAAGCAGTGGCATTGCTAGATATTAGTGTGGGCATTAGGATTAACTATGACAACCATTAAATACGACATTACTTTGGGCACGGGAGAGTAGGCGGACTAGGACAGTTGCATTTCTAACTAAAAGAACCAACTTATCTTAATGGGAAATTTAGCAGGACATGTAAAAAAGTGCCATTGATTCATATTACTGGAGGCATTACATTGAAAACAACATTGGTATAACGTGTCCTTACTTTTAATAGTGCGACTGCTACATTTTACCACTGGCATTACATAAGAGTGGCTCGGGGCAACAAACATCAGAACAGGATATCTGGGTTAGTCCCATTTTTGTTCGATATAGCCACCTTATACTGTGTGAGGCTAGCAAATCTAGTGCTGGACTTACTCTGTTGACTTGTCCCCCAGTCCCCACTTTCTTTCTTTTTTCAACCAATAGATCGGGTTTATATTGAGTTTGTATTGTGTTTCCCTTTATTTCCCTATTAGACCTAGAGACCAGTTGAATAGCCAGTCTCTGCTACTTTTCGCCCCCATTATTTCCTCTTTCGACCAAGTCCTAGATTCAGGTAACAAATCCTCCCCCACCCCCACCCCCTTTCTTCCTTGTTTGAACCAAGTAGTACTAGATTCGAGTGCATGCACTAGTTTTACCTCTTAAACATAAAAAGAATTAGGTGGTTTTCGAACAGCCGATCGATCCTATCTACGAGGGGGCCTGAGAAATAGTAAAAGATACAAATGCAGCGACATCAGGAGCTTGGGAAGTAGAGCAAGGCCGATTTTGAAGGAAGTTATACCTGGTGGTCACCGAGATGTCGCTAGGTGGGCGGCGGGAAGCCGGATCTGCCCACACTACGGCAGCAAGGAAGAAGGGGTTGGAGGCCCTCCCTCGCCAGCGGTGCTTGGGAGAGAACAGTAAGGCAGGCTGATCGGGACGCGCCAGCAGTGGGTAAGAGCCATCACCGAGGACGACCGTGTGAATGTTGCACCTTCTCACCTTCCCCGGCGGAGAGGATCCAGCTGGATCTGTGACCAGAGAGAGAGAGAGAGAGAGAGAGAGAGAGAGAGAGAGAGAGAGAGAGAGAGAGAAAGAGAGAGAGTGAGAGAGTGTGTGTGGCCACAGTTGTCGTGTTTAGATCTGGAGAGGACGAGACAGTGTGAAGAGAGAAACACTAGCAAGCAAGCGCGGAGGCTCCTGCCTATATAGTGGAGTAGTACTAGTTTTCTTTTGTCTATCAGAGCCGGCTTGACCTCGTCAATGACTGTCGAGAAGTCCTCATGCACGTGGCCCGGAGGCGCAGTTGTCGTCATTTTGATCTGAAGCGTCGGATTATAACATAGAACACGAAAAAACGCCACATGACAAGAAATCATAACCTCACTGCCCAAAGGAGACAACATGAATCCCGACGGACAAACTAAACGAGGAACAAAGCTCAAATTAAAGATAAACTCGTAGAAAAGGGGTCCGTCGATAGATGTCCTAATTAACATAGCCGGCCTGACCTAGATGGCAGTCGAGTAGTCTACGTGCATGTGCCCCCAATGACTAGCCCAACTCAGTTGTCGTTGTTTAACCCTCGCAGTGATCCGAAGCACATGACACCTAATTTTGCGAGATGACAAGAAACCTTTTTTTAGATTTCTCACCACAACTACATACATGTACAACACAGCCTGCACGATATGTAGACGATAGCCAATCCAGGTGTGTCTGCTGGAGTCTGGTCACATGCATGGATGAACTGATCTTCCGTGTCTTGCAGGGATCGTCCAGGCACCAATGTAGTACAACACTTCTCTAGTACTATCGCTCGTCTCCCTCTTCTATTAAGTCACCCGACTTGCGGGGCTGGGGAGTGTGCCTATGGTCGGTTCTCAATTGCGGTCCCACATGTGTGTGCAAATGCAATATGACGCGCATTCCATTAGGAGAGTAGCGTGCCAGACCGACCGACCGTCTGGGGTGCGACGCGAACGCAACGGGCGTGCTGTATACTCCGTACATGTGTACCGCCGTTTTCTAGAGGCTTTGCTCCATGGTGCAATCCATGGATACAAAATTAGTATACTATATTATTTAAAAGTCGAGGGCGGGGCTTTTCCTGCATGGTAGGCGGGGCAGTTCCGCCTAGTCGGTTCGATAGAGACATGAGAAGATGAGGGAGTAGGCTGCTGCAAACGTAGGGCTGTGTGATTTGACAGTGAGTTACTGCTGGACAGGTGGGGCCATGTGATTTGACTTGCCATTATCATTTTAACTGCGGCGCTACGACCGGCGTGAGTCTCCCGATTCCTGACCACCTCCATACAGGTGCCTCTCCCAATGCTCCACCATGTAGTAGAGGCTGGCTCTTACATGAGAGCCCACTTCTCCACTTTTTCCTTGCCTCTCTTTCCTCCACATATGCAAATGCCATGTAAAGCGCACTATTGTACTTAGGTTGGTCGTAATGGAGAGTATCATATACTAGTATCATGCATATGATACTTTTGTATGATACTACATCCGTAATGCATATTATCATGTGTTGTATCATAGGATAGTTTATTTATTGTCATGCATGACACATAGTAGCACATCATTTAATATGATACAGTATCATATTATGATACTCAACTCTCTCTTTTCTTCATTTAATTCGACGTCACCTCATCATGATTGCATAGCTGGCATGCATGATACTACCTATGATACTCCCATTACAAGCAGCCTTACTTGCTCCTATAGGTGCTAAGCTTGCCACATAGGCATAAAGTCTGATGTGGCAAGTTAATCAAGAAGAGAGAGACTAGTTTGGTGACCCAAGGAAGAAATGGTGCTAAGCGTGTGTACCTACGTGAAAAGACAATTTTGAGTCTATAGCGAATTAAATGAAGCAAACTTAGCAACAAAAAACTAATAAGCACACCATTTCATTGGAAGAGGTCACTCCTTGGCAAATGCAATAAATACTAGTACTCCTTGTGTCCCATAATATAAGAACGTTTTTGGCACTACACTAGTGTCAAAAACGTTCTTATATTATGGGACGGAGGGAGTACGAAGAAAGTGTTGGAAATATGCCCTAGAGGCAATAATAAAAGTATTATTATTATATTTCCTTGTTCATGATAATTGTCTTTTATTCATGCTATAACTGTATTATCCGGAAATCGTAATACACGTGTGAATACATAGACCACAATATGTCCCTAGTGAGCCTCTAGTTGACTAGCTCGTTGTGATCAACAGATAGTCATGGTTTCCTGACTATGGACATTGGATGTCGTTGATAACGGGATCACATCATTAGGAGAATGATGTGATGGACAAGACCCAATCCTAAGACTAGCACAAAAGATCGTGTAGTTCGTTTGCTAGAGCTTTGCCAATGTCAAGTATCTCTTCCTTTGACCATGAGATCGTGTAACTCCTGGATACCGTAGGAGTGCTTTGGGTGTATCAAACGTCACAACGTAACTGGGTGACTATAAAGGTGCACTACATGTATCTCCGAAAGTATCTATTGTTTTATGCGGATCGAGACTGGGATTTGTCACTCCGTGTAAACGGAGAGGTATCTCTGGGCCCACTCGGTAGGACATCATCATATGCGCAATGTGACCAAGGAGTTGATCACGGGATGATGTGCTACGGAACGAGTAAAGTGACTTGCCGGTAACGAGATTGAACAAGGTATCGGTATATCGACGATCGAATCTCGGGCAAGTACCATACCGCTAGACAAAGGGAATTGTATACGGGATCGATTGAGTCCTTGACATCGTGGTTCATCCGATGAGATCATCGTGGAACATGTGGGAGTCAACATGGGTATCCAGATCCCGCTGTTGGTTATTGACCGGAGAACGTCTCGGTCATGTCTGCATGTCTCCCGAACCCGTAGGGTCTACACACTTAAGGTTCGATGACGCTAGGGTTATAAAGGAAGCTTGTATGTGGTTACCGAATGTTGTTCGGAGTCCCGGATGAGATCCCGGATGTCACGAGGAGTTCCGGAATGGTCCGGAGGTAAAGATTTATATATAGGAAGTCCTGTTTCGGCCATCGGGACAAGTTTCGGGGTCATCGGTATTGTACCGGGACCACCGGAAGGGTCCCGGGGGCCCACCGGGTGGGGCCACCTGCCCCGGGGGGCCACATGGGCTGTAGGGGGTGCGCCTTGGCCTACATGGGCCAAGGGCACCAGCCCCAAGAGGCCCATGCGCCTAGGGAACCCTAGAGGGAAGAGTCCTCGAGGGGGAAGGCACCTCCGAGGTGCCTTGGGGAGGATGGACTCCTCCCCCCCTCTTAGCCGCACCCTTTCCTTGGAGGAGGGGGCAAGGCTGCGCCTCCCCCCTCTCCCCTGCCCCTATATATAGTGGAGGGGAGGGAGGGCATCCATACCTGAGCCCTTGGCGCCTCCCTCCCTCCCGTGACACCTCCTCCTCTCCCGTAGGTGCTTGGCGAAGCCCTGCAGGATTGCCACGCTCCTCCATCACCACCACGCCGTTGTGCTGCTGCTGGATGGAGTCTTCCTCAACCTCTCCCTCTCTCCTTGCTGGATCAAGGCGTGGGAGACGTCACCGGGCTGTACGTGTGTTGAACGCGGAGGTGCCGTCCGTTCGGCACTTGATCATCGGTGATCTGAATCACGACGAGTACGACTCCATCAACCCCGTTCACTTGAACGCTTCCGCTTAGCGATATACAAGGGTATGTAGATGCACTCTCCTTTCTACTCGTTGCTGGTCTCTCCATAGATAGATCTTGGTGTTACGTAGGAAAATTTTTGAATTTCTGCTACATTCCCCAACAGTGGTATCAGAGCCAGGTTTATTGCGTAGATTCTTTGCACGAGTAGAACACAAAGTAGTTGTGGGCATCGATATTGTTCAATATGCTTGCCGTTACTAGTCTTATCTTGATTCCGCGGCATCGTGGAATGAAGCGGCCCGGACCAACCTTACACGTACGCTTACGTGAGACCGGTTCCACCGACAAACATGCACTAGTTGCATAAGGTGGCTGGCGGGTGTCTGTCTCTCCCACTTTAGTCGGATCGGATTCGATGAAAAGGGTCCTTATGAAGGGTAAATAGCAATTGGCATATCACGTTGTGGTTCATGCGTAGGTAAGAAACGTTCTTGCTAGAAACCCATAGCAGCCACGTAAAACATGCAAACAACAATTAGAGGACGTCTAACTTGTTTTTGCAGGGTATGCTATGTGATGTGATATGGCCAAAAAGGATGTGATGAATGATATATGTGATGTATGAGATTGATCATGTTCTTGTAATAGGAATCACGACTTGCATGTCGATGAGTATGACAACCGGCAGGAGCCATAGGAGTTGTCTTTATTTATTTGTGACCTGCGTGTCAACTTAAACGTCATGTAATTACTTTACTTTATTGCTAATTGTTAGCCATAGTAGTAGAAGTAATAGTTGGCGAGGCAACTTCATGAAGACACGATGATGGAGATCATGATGATGGAGATCATGGTGTCATGCCGGTGACGATGATGATCATGGAGCCCCGAAGATGGAGATCAAAAGGAGCAAAGTGATGATGGCCATATCATGTCACTATTTGATTGCATGTGATGTTTATCATGTTTATACATCTTATTTGCTTAGAACGATGGTAGTAAATAAGATGATCCCTTACAACAATTTCAAGAAGTGTTCTCCCCTAACTGTGCACCGTTGCGACAGTTCGTGTTTCGAAGCACCACGTGATGATCGGGTGTTAGATTCTAACGTTCACATACAACGGGTGTAAGACAGATTTACACACGCGAAACACTTAGGGTTAACTTGACGAGCCTAGCATGTACAGACATGGCCTCGGAACACGGAGACCGAAAGGTCGAACATGAGTCGTATAGAAGATACGATCAACATGAAGATGTCACCGATGATGACTAGTCCGTCTCACGTGATGATCAGACACGGCCTAGTTTGACTCGGATCATGTAATCACTTAGATGACTAGAGGGATGTCTATCTGAGTGGGAGTTCATAAGATGAACTTAATTATCCTGAACATAGTCAAAAGGTTTTTGCAAATTATGTCGTAGCTCACGCTATAGTTCTACTGTTTAGATATGTTCCTAGAGAAAAATTAGTTGAAAGTTGATAGTAGCAATTATGCGGACTAGGTCCGTAAACTAAGGATTGTCCTCATTGCTTCATAGAAGGCTTATGTCCTTAATGCACCGCTCAGTGTGCTGAACCTCGAACGTTGTCTGTGGTTGTTGCGAACATCTGACATACACGTTTTGATAACTACGTGATAGTTCAGTTAAACGGTTTAGAGTTGAGGCACCAAAGACGTTTTTGAAACATCGCGAAACATATGAGATGTTTTGAGGGCTAAAATTGGGATTTCAGGCTCGTGCCCATGTCAAGAGGTATAAGACCTCCGATGACTTTCTTAACCTGCAAACTAAGGAGAAAAGCTCAATTGTTGAGCTTGTGCTCAGATTGTCTGAGTACAACAATCATTTGAATCGAATGGGAGTTGATCTTCCAGATAAGACAGTGATGGTTCTCCAAAATCATTGCCACCAAGCTGTTAGAGCTTCGTGATGAACTATAACATATCAGGGATAGATATGATGATCCTTGAGGTATTCACGATGTTTGACACCGCGAAAGTAGAAATCAAGAAGGAGCATCAATTGTTGATGGTTGGTGAAACCACTAGTTTCAAGAAGGGCAAGGGCAAGAAGGGATACTTCATGAAACGGCAAATCAGCTGCTGCTCTAGTGAAGAAACCCAAGGTAAAACCCAAACCCGAGACTAAGTGCTTCTGTAATAAGGGGAACAACCACTAGAGCAGAATTACCCTAGATACTTGGTAGATAAGAAGGCTGGCAAGGTCGATAGAAGTATATTGGATATACATTGTGTTAATGTGTACTTTGCTAGTACTCCTAGTAGCACCAGGGTATTAGATACCGGTTCGGTTGCTAAGTGTTAGTAACTCGAAACAAAAGGCTACGGAATAAATGGAGACTAGCTAAAGATGAGCTGACGATATGTGTTGGAAGTTTTTCCAAGCTTGATATGATCAAGCATCGCACGCTCCCTCTACCAAAGAGATTGGTGTTAAACCTAAATAATTGTTATTTGGTGTTTGCGTTGAGCATAGACATGATTGGATTACGTCTATCGCAATACGGTTATTCATTTAAGGAGAATAATGGTTACTCTGTTTATTTGAATAATACCTTCAATGGTCTTACACCTAAAATGAATGGTTTATTAAATCTCGATCGTAGTGATACACATGTTCATGCCAAAAGATAGTAATGATAGTACCACCTACTTGTGGCACTGCCACGTAAGTCATATCGGTATAAAACGCATGAAGAAGCTCCATATTGATGGATCTTTGGGCTCACTCGTTTTTGAAAAGTTTGAGACATGCGAACCATGTCTATTGGTGTATATGCATGAAGAAACTCCATGCAAATGGACCGTTTTGACTCACTTGATTTTGAATCACTTGAGATATGCAAATCATACCACATGGGCAAGATGACTGAAAAGCCTCGGTTTCAGTAAGATGGAACAAGATAGCAACTTGTTGGAAGTAACACATTTTGATGTGTGCAGTCCAATGAGTGCTGAGGCATGCAGTGAATATTGTTATGTTCTTACTTCACAGATGATTCGAGTAGATGTTGAGTATATTTACTTGATGAATCACGAGTCTGAATTATTGAAAGGTTCAAGTAATTTCAGTGTGAAGTTGAAAGATCGTCGTGACAAGAGGATAAAAGATCTATGATATGATCATAGAGATGAATATCTGAATCACGAGTTTGGCACAGAATTAAGACATTGTGGAAATTGTTTCACAACTGATACAGCCTGGAACACCAGAGTGTGATGGTGTGTCCAAACGTCATAGTTGCACCCTATTGGATATGGTGCATACCATGATGTCTCTTATCGAATTACCACTATCGTTCATGGGTTAGGCATTAGAGACACCCGAAGTCACTTTAATAGGGTACCACGTAATTCGGTTGAGATGACACCGGTTTAGAGAAACCTATGCTGTCATTTCTTAAAGGTTTGGGGCTGCGACGCTTATGTGAAAAAGTTTCAGGTTGATAAGCTCGAACCCAAAGCGGATAAAATGCATCTTCATAGGACACCCAAAACAGTTGGGTATACCTCCTAATTCAGATCCGAAAGCAATAAGGATTGTTTCTTGAATCGGGTCCTTTCTCGAGGAAAGGTTTCTCTCGAAAGAATTGAGTGGGAGGATGGTGGAGACTTGATGAGGTTATTGAACCGTCTCTTCAACTAGTGTGTGACAGGGCACAGGGAGTTGTTCCTGTGGCACCTACACCAATTGAAGTGGAAGCTTATGATATTGATCATGAAACTTCGGATCAAGTCACTCCCAAACCTCGTAGGATGATAAGGATGCGTACTACTTCAGAGTGGTACGTAATCCTGTCTTGGAAGTCATGTTGCTAGATAACAATGAACCTACGAGCTATGGAGAAGCGATGGTGGGCCCGGATTCCGATAAATGGCTTGAGGCCATAAAATCCGAGAGAGGATCCATGTATGAGTACATATGGATTTCAAAAGGAAGACAGACAATGATGGTAAATGTCACCATTAAGAAAGCTCGACTTGTCGTTAAGATGTTTTCGACAAGTTCAAGGAGTTGACTACGATGAGACTTTCTCACTCGTAGCGATGCTAAGAGTCTGTTGGAATTATATTAGCAATTACTGCATTATTTATGAAATCTTGCAGATAGGATGTCAAAACATTGTTTCCTCGACGATTCTTGAGGAAAGGTTGTATGTGATACAACCGGAAGGTTTTGTCTATCCTGAAATATGCTAATAAGTATGCAAAGCTCCAGCAATCCTTCTGAGGACTGGAGTGAGCATCTCGGAGTTGGAATGTATGCTTTGATGATGATCAAAGATTTTGGGTGTATACAAAGTTTATGAGAAACTTGTATTTCCAAAGAAGTGAGTGGGAGCACTATAGAATTTCTGATGAGTATATGTTGTTGACATATTAATGATCAGAAATGACGTAGAATTTCTGGAAAGCATATAGGGTTATTTGGAAAGTATTTTTCAATGGAAAACCTGGATTAAGCTACTTGAACATTGAGCATCAAGATCCATAAGGATAGATCAAAACGCTTAATAGTACTTTCAAATGAGCACATGCCTTGACGTGATCTTGAAGGTGTTCAAGATGGATCAGTCAAAGAAGGAGTTCTTGCCTGAGTTGTAAGGTATGAAGTTAAGACTTAAAGCTCGACCATGGCAGAATAGAGAGAAAGGAACGAAGGTCATCCCCTATGCTTAAGACATAGGCTCTACAGTATGCTATGCTATGTACCGCACCTGAAGTGTGCTTTACCATGAGTCAGTCAAGGGGTACAAGAGTGGTCCAAGAATGGATCACGGGATAGCGGTCAAAGTTATCCTTAGTAACTAGTGGACTAAGGAATTTTCTCGATTATGGAGGTGGTAAAAGAGTTCGTCGTAAAGGGTTACGTCGATGCAAGCTTAACACCTATCCGGATAGCTCTAAGTAGAGATACCGGATACGTATTATGGAGCAATAATTTAGAATAGCTCAAAGTAGAACAGTTATTTGGAATAGCTCCAAATAGAGCGTGGTAGCTGCATCTAGGAGATGACATAGAGATTTGTAAAGCACACACGGATCTGAAAGGTTCAGACCTGTTGACTAAAACCTCTCTCACAAGCAACATGATCAAACATAAAACTCATTGAGTGTTAATCACATAGTGATGTGAACTAGACTACTGACTCTAGTAAACTCTTGGGTATTAGTCACATGGCGATGTGACCTGTGAGTATTAATCACATGGCGATGTGAACTAGATTATTGACTCTAGTGCAAGTGGGAGACTGTTGGAAATATGCCCTAGAGGCAATAATAAAAGTATTATTATTATATTTCCTTGTTCATGATAATTGTCTTTTATTCATGCTATAACTGTATTATCCGGAAATCGTAATACACGTGTGAATACATAGACCACAATATGTCCCTAGTGAGCCTCTAGTTGACTAGCTCGTTGTGATCAACAGATAGTCATGGTTTCCTGACTATGGACATTGGATGTCGTTGATAACGGGATCACATCATTAGGAGAATGATGTGATGGACAAGACCCAATCCTAAGACTAGCACAAAAGATCGTGTAGTTCGTTTGCTAGAGCTTTGCCAATGTCAAGTATCTCTTCCTTTGACCATGAGATCGTGTAACTCCTGGATACCGTAGGAGTGCTTTGGGTGTATCAAACGTCACAACGTAACTGGGTGACTATAAAGGTGCACTACAGGTATCTCCGAAAGTATCTATTGTTTTATGCGGATCGAGACTGGGATTTGTCACTCCGTGTAAACGGAGAGGTATCTCTGGGCCCACTCGGTAGGACATCATCATATGCGCAATGTGACCAAGGAGTTGATCACGGGATGATGTGTTACGGAACGAGTAAAGTGACTTGCCGGTAACGAGATTGAACAAGGTATCGGTATACCGACGATCGAATCTCGGGCAAGTACCATACCGTAGACAAAGGGAATTGTATACGGGATCGATTGAGTCCTTGACATCGTGGTTCATCCGATGAGATCATCGTGGAACATGTGGGAGTCAACATGGGTATCCAGATCCCGCTGTTGGTTATTGACCGGAGAACGTCTCGGTCATGTCTGCATGTCTCCCGAACCCGTAGGGTCTACACACTTAAGGTTCGATGACGCTAGGGTTATAAAGGAAGCTTGTATGTGGTTACTGAATGTTGTTCGGAGTCCCGGATGAGATCCCGGACGTCACGAGGAGTTCCGGAATGGTCCGGAGGTAAAGATTAATATATAGGAAGTCCTGTTTCGGCCATCGGGACAAGTTTCGGGGTCATCGGTATTGTACCGGGACCACCGGAAGGGTCCCGGGGGCCCACCGGGTGGGGCCACCTGCCCCGGGGGGCCACATGGGCTGTAGGGGGTGCGCCTTGGCCTACATGGGCCAAGGGCACCAGCCCCAAGAGGCCCATGCGCCTAGGGAACCCTAGAGGGAAGAGTCCTCGAGGGGGAAGGCACCTCCGAGGTGCCTTGGGGAGGATGGACTCCTCCCCCCCTCTTAGCCGCACCCTTTCCTTGGAGGAGGGGGCAAGGCTGCGCCTCCCCCCTCTCCCCTGCCCCTATATATAGTGGAGGGGAGGGAGGGCATCCATACCTGAGCCCTTGGCGCCTCCCTCCCTCCCGTGACACCTCCTCCTCTCCCGTAGGTGCTTGGCGAAGCCCTGCAGGATTGCCACGCTCCTCCATCACCACCACGCCGTTGTGCTGCTGCTGGATGGAGTCTTCCTCAACCTCTCCCTCTCTCCTTGCTGGATCAAGGCGTGGGAGACGTCACCGGGCTGTACGTGTGTTGAACGCGGAGGTGTCGTCCGTTCGGCACTTGATCATCGGTGATCTGAATCACGATGAGTACGACTCCATCAACCCCGTTCACTTGAACGCTTCCGCTTAGCGATCTACAAGGGTATGTAGATGCACTCTCCTTTCTACTCGTTGCTGGTCTCTCCATAGATAGATCTTGGTGTTACGTAGGAAATTTTTTGAATTTCTGCTACGTTCCCCAACAGAAAGAGATAGAGAGAAGTAAAAAAAATACACTTATAGCCAACCTTATAGCTAACCTTGTTGTAGTATGAGTGACTAAGTGATGACTATGTATGGCATGCCAACATCAGATAGCCTAACGCACCGTGTTAAATCTCCAAGGGCGCGACCGCGCGAGCGACACGACGGTCGTGGTAGGCACGACCATGATATGGGCTGCTGGCAGCCCTTGGATCTGAGATCAAACGGTCGCATGCTAAGTTGTTGAAAATTTTCAGAATAACCCTCCAGGATAGGATATTCACCCATAGGTCTAGAATCACGACATGCAACCGTTCGATCTCAGATCCAAGGGCTCTCGGAAGCCTGTATCATGGGAGAATGGAAAGCCACTACCCTGCCGTTCGCACGCTGGCAGTTCGCTCCTACTCGTCCCTGCATGTCCTTTAATACTACGGCGGTTCGCTCCTAGTCGTCCCATCCTTTCACATTAAGGCAGTTCCACTAATCCTAGCCCTCCTCCCAAATCCATGGCATCCCAAATCTCCATGATCGGCGGTGAGTACAAGGTTAGAACCATCACCGGCGATGAGTTCGACATCATCTACACTCGTTCTTCCGTGACAGTGAAAGGATGCCTTACTCGCTTCAGACGCATGTTCGAAAACTCAGATGATGAGTGGGTCACTGGGCTAGATGTTGAGTACACCACAGTCCTGGGACGAGAGAAGGATCTAAAGGACGAAGAGAGGAAGAAGCCCGCCGTGATCCAAGTTTGCGTGCATGACTTATGCTTGGTCTACCACATATGCCATGCCGATGTTGAATGCCTGGATTTTAAGGACTTCCTCGAGAGCAACCTAGTCAAATTCGTTACTGTAGACTTTACGAACGACAAACAAGTCCTGGGTCGGATAGGCCTCGTTGTAGGCAACCCCTTTGACCTCCAGAAGAATCAGCTGGTGTCCTCTCGTTAGCCTTCAATGCTGACCCTGGCAGAAGCCATGGTTCATCCTTCGTACGGTAAACTGGAGAAACCTCCATACACGTTTCATCGTTATGCATGGCAGCGGAATGTACTAGATATAGACCACATCCACTACACTGCAATGGATGGCTACCTTTGTTTCAATATCTACAAGGGTTGGATGAAGAGCAAGAGCCAAGTGTGCAGTTCAAGCAAAGAAGTATCGGCCAAGAGGAAGTGGGACAAGAACAATGTCGACGACGTGGACAAGGACTCCGAGTAAGGTGGCAATGTCGTTGCTCATGGTGGTTCTAATGCAGTGTCTACTGGAATAGTTGCAAAGTTTAATTTCAGGTGTGCTTAATTTAATTTGAGGGGTGTGTTATGTTGCGCCCCAGCAGAACTATGTTATGTTTCTTCTCGTTACTTTAACTCTTCAGTAGGTACATACTAGTATTTCTTACATTTCATCTTTTAGTTGGTATAGTACTACCACTCGTTTCTTCACATTATATACGTACAATATATATGGACAACATCATATAGCAAGCAGTTTAGTTGTCAAAGAATTTCAGGGTGCTTAGTTTTGTCAAAGAATTCCTGGTTGCTTAGTTTTATTTGAGGGGTGGGTTGTGCTGGACACCATTATTGTGACTAGCCTTTTTAATAGTACTATATGCATAATTTGGCGACGAGCGCTCTCTATATGTACCAACTTTTTTTAATTTCAAGTTTTGCTCCATGGCGCAATCCATCGATACTACTACTGTACAAAAGTATACATTTTTTAAAAGGCTAGAAGGCGGGGCAGTCTAGCTTGGTCGATTTTACGAGAGGCGAGGGCCTTTGTGATTTGACGTCTCATTACTGCTGGAAGGCGGGGCCTTGTGATTTGACTGCTCGTATAAATCCGCCGACGACTTGAGGAGGAGCAAAGAACCGTGCGGTATACTCAAGTTTTCCACTGGAGTAGTACTACAATAGAAGAGCATGAAACACGGCAGCTTAGTGCCATATGGCAATAAAAAATGATCTAATTTGCTAGTCATCTCATTGTTAGCATTGTTCTATTCATTCCCTCAAGAAAAAAAAGCATTGTTCTATTCATGTCTCGCAGAGAACGTGACACGTGCGGCGAAACACCCGAAGCAAAAGATGAAACACATGAGCAAAAGAAGAAGGAAGATTATCACCCCAAATGATCTAATTTGCCGCGGAGTCGTAACTGCTTCTTCATCGCCTCCACGACCTCCATCTCCTTGCGCGTCTCCTCCGCCATCTTCTTCATTCTGTCCATGACGCGGGATTTCTTGATGCAAGCCTTCATCATCTGTTCCATGGCCGCATTACGTACCTTGACAGCAGCCGGGTGCTCGATGCGGAGCTTCGCCAACTCCTCCTTATATTCCATGACGAGGGCCTGCAGCATCTTCATCGAGGAACTACTATTCTCATACAGCTTCTTCCAGCTGGCATTCTTCTCCTTCAACAGGTCAATCTCGTGGCAGAGCTTTGCCTTGTCCTCCTGAAGTCGCAGGATTTTGTCGGTCGCCTTCACCAGCTCCACCAAGCCTTGAATGAACTCCTTCTGCTTATTGAGGTGCTTATTGAGCTGATCGGGCATGCCATCGAGGGATAACGACTCTAGCGCCGCCGGCTCGGCATGTTCGCCTCTGCGGCTAGGGCGCTCCTGGGAGCCATGGCCTGCCCGTGAGAGATCTTTCGAGGTCTCTGTATGGCGGCGAGCCCTCTCTTTTTTTCCCGCAGCCTTGGTTGCCGCTCCCTTGTTATGAGTAGTTCTCGACCTAGAGCTCTACTCACCGTCCATGGCGAGGACGGACGAAGAAGAAGCACTTATGAGCAGGAAAGGTAGAGTAATTTTCGGTTAGGTAGTTCCCCTTTTTATAAGCTAAGTACTAGCACTAGTACTAATACCTGCATAGTGGGAACATGTTCAGGTTTGGTACGTACTAGTAGTTGTGAGCAGGCTTTAGAATGGGATGGGAACAAGGTAAAGATTAATTGATGGTTTTGGTTTCGAGGCCCGAAATGGCGCCCGATGAGTTTAGTGGAACATAAATTTCAACTAGACTACACTGCTCAAATGCGTAAATATTATGTTACTGTCAAAATTTGGCACAAAATACGAAGGAGACCAATGGAAGTACTACTAGCAACCCATGATTTAACTACTCGCACGCGCGCAGTGGAGTAGTAATGTCTTTCTTCCACCCTCACGTCCAATCAATTTGCATGCGCTGTATTAATTGACCATCAACAAAGTGAACGACTTTACACGCGTCAAATTATCACACGGGGTGGATCTTGGTACAAAATTGTGTCCGCCTATGTACCCGCGTGTGCGTGCGAGGGAATGAGTGCGTGTGTGGCGTGCGTGCACATCTTCACTTCGTGCATGTACCGACAGTATGGCTCAGGGAGGACGAGTACATCCTTCTAGAACCAGCACCACGTCACTGTGATCAATCCACACAAGGAGGTCACGACAACGCCTCCATATGTGCCATGTGGCTTCATGAATGTTGCGTGCCATTGGAATTCTAATTTATGTGTTTTGCACATACTCGAAATACTAGTAAGGTACACGTGCATTGCACACATCAGATTTTGCAACCAAATTATGAATAAATACCACACTATAGCATGTAAGCTCTGAGTCATATATGCCTGATGTAGACTTTTGTTTAATTCTTATAGTTCATCTCATCCAAAATCAATTAATTTTTATAAAAAGCTAGGGCCTCTTGGATTCATAGGATTTCCAAAAGGCGGGAATAGGAAAAACATGGGATTATAGTGGAATATCGTCTTGAATCCTACAGGATTGTACGGGTGTTTGATTGTGCATAGAAAAAATGCAGAATTCTTTCAAAGAGGTTTGACTGGATGGGATGTTTCCTATAAAATCTAGTGCAAATGAATCATATGGAAAAATTCCTATGGTTTACAATCCTACGAATCAAACAACCAAGATAGGAAAAATTCCTAAGGATTAGAATCCTCCAAAATTCCTTTGAGAATCCTTTGAGTCAAAGAAGCCCTTAATCTATTTTATGATTCATGGAATTGTGCGTTGTAAAGCATGAAGTAAAAACAAATAATGGCAACTCAACTAGAAAAAAAGTTTGGGCAGTTATGATAAGGAAGATTCTAGAACAAAAGAGTACCACTGTTGTTTTGAGGTTTGTGCATTATGCTTAAGTTCAACCATGGAGTCTGCTAGATTGTACATGTGGCAAAATCTGTTGGAAATATGCCCTAGAGGCAATAATAAAAGCATTATTATTATATTTCCTTGTTCATGATAATTGTCTTTATTCATGCTATAATTGTGTTATCTGGAAATCGTAATACATGTGTGAATAATAGACATCAACATGTCCCTAGTAAGCCTCTAGTAGACTAGGATTTGTCACTCCGTATGACGGAGAGGTATCACTGGGCCCACTCGGTAATGCATCATCATAATGAGCTCAGAGTGACCAAGTGTCTGGTCATGGGATCATGCATTACGGTACGAGTAAAGTGACTTGCCGGTAACGAGATTGAACGAGGTATTGGGATACCGACGATCGAATCTCGGGCAAGTAACATATCGATAGACAAAGGGAATAGCGTACGGGGTTGATAGAATCCTCGACATCGTGGTTCATCCGATGAGATCATCGTGGAGCATGTGGGAGCCAACATGGGTATCCAGATCGCGCTGTTGGTTATTGACCGGAGAGTCGTCTCGGTCATGTCTGCTTGTCTCCCGAACCCGTAGGGTCTACACACTTAAGGTTCGGTTACGCTAGGGTTGTAGGGATATGTATATGCAGTAACCCGAATGTTGTTCGGAGTCCCGGATGAGATCCCGGACGTCATGAGGAGTTCCGGAATGGTCCGGAGGTAAAGATTTATATATGGGAAGTCCTGTTTCGGGCATCGGGACAAGTTTCGGGGTTATCGGTATTGTACCGGGACCACCGGAGGGGTCCCGGGGGCCCACCGGGTGGGGCCACCCATCCCCGGGGGCCACATGGGCTGTAGGGGGTGCGCCTTGGCCTGCTTGGGCCAAGGGCACCAGCCCCACAAGGCCCATGCACCTAGGGTTTCCAAGGGGGAGGAGTCCTACTAGTGGAAGGCACCTCCTAGGTGCCTTGGGGGGGAGGGAAACCCCCCTAGGCCGCCGCACCCCCTAGGAGATTGGATCTCCTAGGGCCGGCCACCCCCCCTTGGCACCCCTATATATAGTGGGGGAGAGGAGGGACTTCATACCTTGAGTCCTTGGCCTTTGGTTGCCTCCTTCTCCCTCCCCAACACCTCCTCAACCTCCATAGTGCTTAGCGAAGCTCTGCTGGAGTACTGCAGCTCCATCAACACCACGCCGTCGTGCTGCTGCTGGTGCCATCTCCCTCAACCTCTCCTCCCTCCCTTGCTGGATCAAGAAGGAGGAGACGTGGCTGTTCCGTACGTGTGTTGAACGCGGAGGTGCCGTCCGTTCGGTGCTAGGATCTCCGGTGATTCGAATCACGTCGTGTTCGACTACATCATCCCCGTTCTTTGAACGCTTCCGCTCACGATCTACAAGGTACGTAGATGCATCCAATGACTCGTTGCTAGATGAACTCCTAGATGATCTTGGTGAAACGAGTAGGAAAAATTTTGTTTTCTGCAACGTTCCCCAACAGTGGCATCATGAGCTAGGTCTATGCGTAGTTCTTCTTGCGCGAGTAGAACACAATTTGTTGTGGGCGTAGATTTGTCAACTTTCTTGCCGTTACTAGTCCTTTCTTGCTTCAGCGGTATTGTGGGATGAAGCGGCCCGGACCAACCTTACACGTACGCTTACGTGAGACCTGTTCCACCGACTAACATGCACTAGTTGCATAAGGTGGCTGGCGGGTGTCTGTCTCTCCTACTTTAGTTGGAGCGGAATCGATGAACAGGGTCCTTATGAAGGGTAAATAGAAGTTGACAAATCACGTTGTGGCTTTAATGTAGGTAAGAAAACGTTCTTGCTAGAACCCTAATTCAGCCACGTAAAAACTTGCAACAACAATTAGAGGACGTCTAACTTGTTTTTGCAGCAAGTGGTTTGTGATATGATATGGCCAAAGTTGTGATGAATGATGAATGATCTATATGTGATGTATGAGATGTTCATGCTATTGTAATAGGATTCACGACTTGCATGTCGATGAGTATGACAACCGGCAGGAGCCATAGGAGTTGTCTTTATTCTTTTAATGACCTGCGTGTCATCGAGAAACGCCATGTAAATTACTTTACTTTATTGCTAAACGCGTTAGCCATAGTAGTAGAAGTAATAGTTGGCGAGCAACTTCATGGAGACACGATGATGGAGATCATGATGATGGAGATCATGGTGTCAAGCCGGTGACAAGATGATCATGGAGCCCCAAGATGGAGATCAAAGGAGCTATGTGATATTGGCCATATCATGTCACGTTTATTATTTGATTGCATGTGATGTTTATCATGTTTTGCATCTTGTTTACTTAGAACGACGGTAGTAAATAAGATGATCCCTCACAATAAATTCAAGAAGTGTTCCCCCTAATTGTGCACCGTTGCGACAGTTCGCTGTTTCAAAACACCACGTGATGATCGGGTGTTTTATTCAGACGTTCACATACAACGGGTGTAAGACAGATTTACACATGCAAACACTTAGGTTGACTTGACGAGCCTAGCATGTACAGACATGGCCTCGGAACACAGAAGACCGAAAGGTCGAGCATGAGTCGTATAGAAGATACGATCAACATGAAGATGTTCACCGATGTTGACTAGACGTCTCACGTGATGATCGGACACGGTCTAGTTTAACTCGGATCATGTAATACTTAGATGACTAGAGGGATGTCTAATCTAAGTGGGAGTTCACTAATAATTTGATTAGTTGAACTTAATTATCATGAACTTAGTCTAAAATCTTTGCAATATGTCTTGTAGATCAAATGGCCAATGTAGTCCTCAACTTCAACGCGTTCCTAGAGAAAACCAAGCTGAAAGACGATGGCAGCAACTATACGGACTGGGTCCGGAACCTGAGGATCATCCTCATAGCTGCCAAGAAAGATTATGTCCTACAAGCACCGCTTGGTGACGCACCCGTTCTCCCTGCAGAACAAGATGTTATGAACGCTTGGCAGGCACGTTTCGATGACTACTCCCTCGTTCAGTGCGGCATGCTTTACAGCCTAGAGCCGGGGCTCCAAAAGCGTTTTGAGAGACATGGAGCATATGAGATGTTCGAAGAGCTGAAAATGGTTTTCCAAGCTCATGCCCGGGTCGAGAGATATGAAGTCTCCGACAAATTCTTCAGCTGTAAGATGGAGGAAAACAGTTCTGTCAGTGAGCACATACTCACTATGTCTGGGTTGCATAACCGCTTGACTCAGCTGGGAGTTAATCTCCCGGATGATGCGGTCATTGACAGAATCCTCCAGTCGCTTCCACCAAGCTACAAGAGCTTTGTGATGAACTTCAACATGCAGGGGATGGAAAAGACCATTCCTGAAGTATTTGCTATGCTGAAATCAGCAGAGGTAGAAGTCAGGAAAGAACATCAAGTGTTGATGGTCAATAAAACCACTAAGTTCAAGAAAGGCAAGGGTAAAAGGAGCTTCAAGAAGGACGGCAAGGGGGTTGCCGCGCCCGGCAAGCAAGCTGCCGGGAAGAAGCCAAAGAATGGACCCAAGCCCGAGACTGAGTGCTTTTATTGCAAGGGAAGCGGTCACTGGAAGCGGAACTGCCCTAAGTACTTAGCGGATAAGAAGGCCGGCAAAACCAAAGGTATATGTGATATACATGTAATTGATGTGTACCTTACTAGTGCCCGTAGTGGCTCCTGGGTATTTGATGCCGGTGCAGTTGCTCACATTTGTAACTCAAAGCAGGGGCTGCGGAATAAGCGGAAACTCGCAAAGGACGAGGTGACGATGCGCGTCGGGAATGGTTCCAAGGTCAATGTGATCGCCGTCGGCACGCTACCTCTGCATCTCCCTTCGGGATTAGTTTTAAACCTTAATAATTGTTATTTAGTGCCAGCTTTGAGCATGAACATTGTATCGGGATCTCGTTTAATTCGAGATGGCTACTCTTTTAAATCTGAGAATAATGGTTGTTCCATTTTTATGAGAGATATGTTTTATGGTCATGCTCCTATGGTGAATGGTTTATTCCTTATGAATCTCGAACGTGATGCTACACATATTCATAATGTGAGTACCAAAAGAAGTAAAGTTGATAATGATAGTCCCACATACTTGTGGCACTGCCGCCTTGGTCACATAGGTGTCAAACGCATGAAGAAGCTCCATGCTGATGGACTTTTAGAGTCTCTTGATTATGAATCATTTGACACGTGCGAACCATGCCTTATGGGTAAAATGACCAAGACTCCGTTCTCAGGAACAATGGAGCGAGCAACCGACTTATTGGAAATCATACATACCGATGTGTGCGGTCCAATGAGTGTTGAGGCTCGCGGTGGCTATCGTTATGTTCTCACCCTCACTGATGATTTAAGTAGGTATGGGTATATCTACTTAATGAAACACAAGTCTGAAACCTTTGAAAAGTTCAAGGAATTTCAGAGTGAGGTTGAAAATCAACGTGACAGGAAAATCAAGTTTCTACGATCAGATCGTGGAGAAGAATACTTGAGTCACGAGTTTGGGGCACACTTAAGAAAATGTGGAATAGTTTCACAACTCACGCCGCCTGGAACACCTCAGCGTAATGGTGTGTCCGAACGTCGTAATCGCACTCTGTTAGATATGGTGCGATCTATGATGTCTCTTACCGATTTACCGCTTTCTTTTTGGGGCTATGCTTTAGAGACTGCCGCATTCACTTTAAATAGGGCTCCGTCGAAATCCGTTGAGACGACACCGTATGAATTATGGTTTGGGAAGAAACCTAAGCTGTCGTTTCTAAAAGTTTGGGGATGCGATGCTTATGTCAAGAAACTTCAACCTGAAAAGCTCGAACCCAAATCGGAAAAATGCGTCTTCATAGGGTACCCAAAAGAAACTATTGGGTACACCTTCTACCTTAGATCTGAGGGCAAGATCTTTGTTGCCAAGAATGGGTCCTTTCTGGAGAAAGAGTTTCTCTCGAAAGAAGTAAGTGGGAGGAAAGTAGAGCTTGATGAAGTATTGCCTCTTGAACCGGAAAATGGCGCAACTCAAGAAAATGTTCCTGAGGTGCCAGCACCGACTAGAGAGGAAGTTAATGATAATGATCAAGATACTTCTGATCAAGCTCCTACTGAAATTCGAAGGTCCACAAGGACACGTTCCGCACCAGAGTGGTACGGCAACCCTGTCTTGGAAATCATGTTGTTAGACAACGGTGAACCTTCGAACTATGAAGAAGCGATGGCGGGCCCGGATTCCGACAAATGGCTAGAAGCCATGAAATCCGAGATAGGATCCATGTATGAAAACGAAGTATGGACTTTGACTGACTTGCCCGTTGAACGGCGAGCCATAGAAAATAAATGGATCTTTAAGAAGAAGATAGACGCGAATGGTAATGTGACCATCTATAAAGCTCGGCTTGTCGCTAAGGGTTATCGACAAGTTCAAGGGGTTGACTACGATGAGACTTTCTCACCGGTAGCGAAGCTGAAGTCCGTCCGAATCATGTTAGCTATTGCCGCATTCTATGATTACGAAATATGGCAAATGGACGTCAAAACGGCATTCCTTAATGGTTTCCTTAAGGAAGAATTGTATATGATGCAGCCGGAAGGTTTTGTCGATCCTAAGAATGCTGACAAAGTGTGCAAGCTCCAACGCTCGATTTATGGGCTGGTGCAAGCATCTCGGAGTTGGAACATTCGCTTTGATGAGATGATCAAAGCGTTTGGGTTTACACAGACTTATGGAGAAGCCTGCGTTTACAAGAAAGTGAGTGGGAGCTCTGTAGCATTTCTCATATTATATGTAGATGACATACTCTTGATGGGAAATGATATAGAACTCTTGGACAGCATCAAGGCCTACTTGAATAAAAGTTTTTCAATGAAGGACCTTGGAGAAGCTGCTTATATATTAGGCATCAAAATCTATAGAGATAGATCAAGACGCCTCATAGGTCTTTCACAAAGCACATACCTTGATAAGATATTGAAGAAGTTCAATATGGATCAATCCAAGAAAGGGTTCTTGCCTGTGTTACAAGGTATGAAATTGAGCTCAGCTCAATGTCCGACCACGGCAGAAGATATAGAAGAGATGAGCGTCATCCCCTATGCCTCAGCCATAGGTTCTATTACATGCTGTGTACCAGACCTGATGTAAACCTTGCCGTAAGTTTGGTAGGAAGGTACCAAAGTAATCCCGGCAAGGAACACTGGACAGCGGTCAAGAATATCCTGAAGTACCTGAAAAGGACTAAGGAAATGTTTCTCGTTTATGGAGGTGACGAAGAGCTCGTTGTAAAGGGTTACGTCGACGCTAGCTTCGACACAGATCTGGATGACTCTAAGTCACAAACCGGATACGTGTATATTTTGAATGGTGGGGCAGTGAGCTGGTGCAGTTGCAAGCAAAGCGTTGTGGCGGGATCTACATGTGAAGCGGAGTACATGGCAGCCTCGGAGGCAGCACATGAAGCAATATGGGTGAAGGAGTTCATCACCGACCTAGGAGTCATACCCAATGCGTCGGGGCCGATCAAGCTCTTCTGTGACAACACTGGAGCTATTGCACTTGCCAAGGAGCCCAGGTTTCACAAGAAGACAAGGCACATCAAGCGTCGCTTCAACTCCATTCGTGAAAATGTTCAAGATGGAGACATAGAGATTTGTAAAGTACATACGGACCTGAATGTAGCAGATCCGTTGACTAAACCTCTCCCTAGAGCAAAACATGATCAACACCAGAATTCCATGGGTGTTCGATTCATCACAATGTAACTAGATTATTGACTCTAGTGCAAGTGGGAGACTGTTGGAAATATGCCCTAGAGGCAATAATAAAAGCATTATTATATTTCCTTGTTCATGATAATTGTCTTTATTCATGCTATAATTGTGTTATCCGGAAATCGTAATACATGTGTGAATAACAGACACCAACGTGTCCCTAGTGAGCCTCTAGTTGACTAGCTCGTTGATCAACAGATAGTCATGGTTTCCTGACTATGGACACTGGATGTCATTGATAACGAGATCACATCATTAGGAGAATGATGTGATGGACGAGACCCAATCCTAAACATAGCACAAGATCGTATAGTTCGTTTGCTAGAGTTTTGCAATGTCAAAGTATCTTTTCCTTAGACCATGAGATCGTGTAACTCCCGGATACCGTAGGAGTGCTTTGGGTATGCCAAACGTCACAACGTAACTGGGTGACTATAAAGGTAGACTACGGGTATCTCCGAAAGTGTCTGTTGGGTGACATGGATCAAGACTGGGATTTGTCACTCCGTATGACGGAGAGGTATCACTGGGCCCACTCGGTAATGCATCATCATAATGAGCTCAGAGTGACCAAGTGTCTGGTCACGGGATCATGCATTACGGTATGAGTAAAGTGACTTGCCGGTAACGAGATTGAACGAGGTATTGGGATACCGACGATCGAATCTCGGGCAAGTAACATATCGATAGACAAAGGGAATAGCGTACGGGGTTGATAGAATCCTCGACATCGTGGTTCATCCGATGAGATAATCGTGGAGCATGTGGGAGCCAACATGGGTATCCAGATCCCGCTGTTGGTTACTGACCGGAGAGTCGTCTCGGTCATGTCTGCTTGTCTCCCGAACCCGTAGGGTCTACACACTTAAGGTTCGGTTACGCTAGGGTTGTAGGGATATGTATATGCAGTAAACCGAATGTTGTTCGGAGTCCCGGATGAGATCCCGGACGTCACGAGGAGTTCCGGAATGGTCCGGAGGTAAAGATTTATATATGGGAAGTCCTGTTTCGGGCATCGGGACAAGTTTCGGGGTTATCGGTATTGTACCGGGACCACCGGAGGGGTCCCGGGGGCCCACCGGGTGGGGCCACCCATCCCCGGGGGCCACATGGGCTGTAGGGGGTGCGCCTTGGCCTGCTTGGGCCAAGGGCACCAGCCCCACAAGGCCCATGCGCCTAGGGTTTCCAAGGGGGAGGAGTCCTACTAGTGGAAGGCACCTCCTAGGTGCCTTGGGGGGGAGGGAAACCCCCCTAGGCCGCCGCACCCCCTAGGAGATTGGATCTCCTAGGGCCGGCCACCCCCCCTTGGCACCCCTATATATAGTGGGGGAGAGGAGGGACTTCATACCTTGAGTCCTTGGCCTTTGGTTGCCTCCTTCTCCCTCCCCAACACCTCCTCAACCTCCATAGTGCTTAGCGAAGCTCTGCTGGAGTACTGCAGCTCCATCAACACCACGCCGTCGTGCTGCTGCTGGTGCCATCTCCCTCAACCTCTCCTCCCTCCCTTGCTGGATCAAGAAGGAGGAGACGTGGCTGTTCCGTACGTGTGTTGAACGCGGAGGTGCCGTCCGTTCGGTGCTAGGATCTCCGGTGATTCGAATCACGTCGTGTTCGACTACATCATCCCCGTTCTTTGAACGCTTCCGCTCGCGATCTACAAGGTACGTAGATGCATCCAATGACTCGTTGCTAGATGAACTCCTAGATGATCTTGGTGAAACGAGTAGGAAAATTTTTGTTTTCTGCAACGTTACCCAACAAAATCCGGTTGGGGTCTCGAAGATGGTGCGAGGGGCCGAGTGTAGGGAGACTATGAAGGAATGCACAAGTGCGAGATCGATATTTAGAGAGAGGGGGCGAGAACGTGCGCTGTTGCGCGCAGTGGCGGAGCCATGAAAAATAAATGAGTTAGGGGGCCAAGCATTGCTAATCTTAAGAGGAGGGTCAATTCATGAACTTAAACCATTTTTAGCAGCAATTGTCTAATGATCACATTCATATTAGCCTCGATATATAGTGATGTTAGGGGGGCAGGGCCCTTACTGCCCCTTGTCTTCGCCATTGCGCGCGTGTCTGAGAGATGAAGCGGAAGGCATGGATGATGAGAGGGGGACATTGGATATATAATTAATGTGGGTGTATTAGCTATATATGTTAATCCTATATAGAGAGGTATAGATTGATTGATGTGGACGTAGGAAAGAGGGTGATACCTCACTGGATATATCGATTGATCGGTTTGTGTGGAAAACTATGAAAGACCTAGCTATACACACACATACATAGAGGAACATTGATCGTTGCGCATGCACGCGTGAGAGATAAAGAATGCCCGATATGATGGAGAGGGGGATGTGTGTGGATGTGTGCCTTCATGGGAGACCGACCTGAAGAAAAAGATTGCATGTGTGCGATGGATAATGCCGACTGGTAGTGTGTGTGCATGCATGCATGAGAGAAAGTTAGTGGTACAATTATAAAGAGAAGACGACTATGTGGGTGTAAAAGACTAGGTGAGGTCATAATCAATGTAAAGTTGAATTCAAATATTTGAATAAGAGATCTCGATGTTTGAAACCCATGCATGCATGAATATAATGGAGATCTGCACGGTGTGGTTTGGAAACGAGCATGTTGTAATGTATACACATTGAACAAGGTCAGACTGATTTGAATATGAGATACCGATGGCAGACATCATTTGGCCACGTCGCATCTGTGCGTGGACACACTATTCTAATTGGAGATGATGGGTGGCTTTCGCATCACATATCTATATCTATACCCCTATATATATTATATATTTTATATTTTTTTATATTGTGTGTGGGTAACTTTAACTTTGAAAGATGGTCGTTGGATGAGGCGAATCCGATGGTCCAAAGATGGCAAATTTGAGCACTACTGGCCGTTGGATATCATCTAGATTCCACCAGATTTCGCCACATGTATAATCTAGAAGACTCCATGGTTGAACTTAAGCATAATGCACAAACATCGAAACACAAGCACTTCCTCTTTGTTCTAGAATCTTCCGTATCAGAATTGCCCAAATGTTTTTCTACATGATTTGCCATTATTTGTTTTTACTTCATGTCTTACAATGCACAATTCGATGAATCTTAAAATAGATTAGCTTTCTTATAAAAACTAGATGATTTTGAATGAAATGAACTATAAGAATTAAACAAACATCTACATCATGCATATATGACTCAAAGCTTACATGCTATAATGTGGTATTTATTCATAATTTGGTTGCCAAATCTCATGCGTGCAATGCACGTGTACCTTACTCTAGTCTAAATGGTGTTTGTGCGTGTGTTGTACGTGTTGAGGTGCAAATTGTCTTTTTTGGTACACGTTAAGCTTGTTCTTCCGAAATTTCGAGCCGCGCCTTGTTATGCCGAAAATTCAAGCTAGCGTCTTTGTCTATTGTGCTGCGAAACTCCCGCCTCTTCAACCCATGCCTTGTTAGCCCGAAATATTTAAGATATATCTTTGTCTTGTTGTGCTCCGACAACTCCCTCCATCTCAACTCACGCCTTTCTATTCCGAAATTACAACGCGCGCGAAAACTCCCACCTCCTGTGAAATCCCAACACGCGAAATGCCCGTGGTACCCCTGAACTGAAAGAACCGCCTCAAATCGGTGGGGGTACTTTTGTAACTTACCCCATATTTTGGACAAGCGCATCCCTAAGCCATGGTTCCCCACTGCCATGCCATCCGCCCACCCACTCATACACCGAGGCCGCAAAAACCCACGACGAAACCCCACACCCTGCTCCGTCCGCCACCCAGCCGGAGCCTCTTCCCCGACGACGTCGTTCACAGCAACACCTCGACGTCCCTCATCCACCGTACCGGATGAGGATTCGTCGTCGATCTCGTCATCCCGTCGGTTCAGCAACCCCGTCCTCCACCTCCAAGGAGCTGCCCCGACGTTCCCCTTGTCTTTCGCGCCACCTCCATTCCCACACCGCCGTCTTCACCTGCACCACCGAAAGAGCATCATTATCACCGTTTCCTCGGATGAAGTTGCGGCCTAATCGGCACCACCAAAGAGGTTGTACACTAATCACCGCATTTTCTTTTTGATTCGATCTCATGGTGCTACCGGCGCTAGGTCCCGAGCCGACACGGCGCGGCTCCACCCACGGCGGCGTCGCCGGCCACTTCCTCCACGGCATCGCTCCCTCGGCAGCGACATCCACATCAGTAGGAGTTGCTACTGATTTAGCTCTCGCTCCCGCTGCTGCTCTGCTCTTACTCTCGGTCCTCTGCCTGGTCTGCTCTTGCTCGCGCTGCTGCTCTCGCTCTTGCTCTTGCTTGCGATGCTGCTCCAATTTAGCTACACTTCAGTCAACTAAATCGACTTTTGGGTCAGTCGATTTTCAGGGGGTGGGGGCTCATCGGGGTGATGGAAAAACCAGCCGCAGCAGGGAGGGGGGCTCGCCGGAGAGGTACCCCACTAT
>NC_041393.1:445568740-445621539 GCF_002162155.2 Triticum dicoccoides | reverse complement strand
GGGGGCTAGAGGGATGGCCGGGGTGGCGGTGGACCGGTGATGGGGAGTGTTTTCGGGGCGGGTGGGGCGGCGCACCGCCGACCGCGGGCGGCGGGGGGCTACTGTTTGGCCGGTGGTGGCTGGTGGCTCAGGGGGTGGAAGTTGAATTTGAACCGCGGGCCCTTGATTTCGTATCCAACGGCTGCAAAATCGACTGACCAGAGATGAAAAAGTCAGTCGACCGACGTGTAGCCTCACCTTGCTAGTGCGTTCAGTTTCGACAACAAAATTCAGTTTCGACAGCAAAATTCAGTTTCGACAGTTAAGTTCAGTTTCGACAGTTAAGTTCAGTTTCGACAGTTAAATTCAGTTTCAACAGTTAAGTTCAGAGATGAGCGGCTGATGTATTTTACATCTAGCAGTTTGTGGTTATGTATTTTACGTTATGTATTGGAGATTCTATTAGAATTCCACTCAGGTTAATGTTGTCTCTCTTGTCCTGCTTCAGCCTCGGCGTCGTACAACTCAACGGAGCTGCTCCAACGATGAAACCCTCCATCACAGCGAAGCAGTACCTAGGGCTCCATCTCCAGATGCCTAAGATCTTCTTCCCCTCCTCCGACAGCCAAGTCAGCCGGAGCATCCTCACCGGCCAACCCAATCACGCTGAGATCGACATGGCTTCGCCAAAGAGGTTGTACACTTGTTGGACTCTCTTGAACGCCATCATTATTTATCTCTGCGCGTTTGAGCTGTGCACTTGTTGATGGGCCTGGGAGTTGAGCTAGTATGGCAGTGGCCTGGGTCCAAAGTAATAGAAGTAGCACAAAAAAAAATTTTAGTGTAGGATTTTTTGCTCAAGCCTGCCTACTAGAATCGCCATTGCTTGAAAGGATAAGTGAATGAAAAACATAGGAATTGGAAAGTTTCCTATGGTACTACTTTTCATGAATTTGGTGCAAAGGAATGGAGCAAAGGAAAACTGTAGGATTTGTTCATTTAGTGTCTCCTTGAAAGAAAAACTGTAGGAATTCTAATTTCCACTTGTCCTCCTTTTCATATTCCTATTCATCAAGCACAAGACTAAGATATAGTAGCATAATAGCATTATAACCGTGCATTTTCTTGTGGTTTGACTTAATCTCACCATGCTTTTTTGCATCTTGTGATCTTCCAATTGTTGTGAATTAAACACCCAGATTGGCAGAAATCTTGTGTTTTTAAATTGTCTGCTTTTAACGTGCATTCCTATCCTATTCCTGTCTATTTCCTATCCCTACATTGTTAGAATCCTCAAATTCAAACAAGCCCTTACTCAATTACTTCTGTTACGGATATGTGTCAAAGAAAACCTTGTGTGGTTTGTCCTGCTCTAGCGGCGCTGTGTTCCACCCCAGCATAGCTGCTCCAACGACGGAAGGGTTCACCACAGCAGGGATCCACTCTCCAGACTGTCTTTCGCCGCCTCAGATCTTCTTCCCTGCCGCCGACAATCACGACAACTGCATTACCATAAACAATTGAGCAGATGACCTTGAGGACTACACGGGTCCGCAAGAGAGGTCGCACTCTTCCGTGTCTGCTTACGTTATGCGTCGCTTAATATGATGACATGCTACATTATCGTCGTGTTCACCTATTAGACTCCGAGTCAGGTCCAAACTAATGTTGAAACTTGAGTTTTTAAATGGTTGTGGGGTACATATTGGGGCAACAATCAGTACTATCTGTCTACTATCTGGTTAATCTCCGGTGTCTACTATGAGTTTCATGTTGGGTGCAAACAAACATTAAAGGAGCCATTATCTGTATTTTTTAACTAAAGCTATTATCTGCATGCTATCATCAGTTTTGGGTCTATCCACAGTTTGCTACCATCACTCTGGATTTGTGCATGCACTCCTTACATAATCTCACTATGTTTTATTCCTATGCATGCCAGTTATTGTACACAATGGAACTGATCATGTAGAGCAAAAGAGACGAGCCTTGCGTGGCAATAAAATTTCATGCAGACGTCGTTCCATGGTGGGCGCAAAGGCAGCCCCCCTCCACCCATTTCGGATCGTAATCAAGAGAAAGATAACTGTTCTGGGGGGATTCACAAGGAGAAGACCACTCCTATTTACCCCATGAGGTCTTCGCTCTAACTTGGCATGCTAATGTTGGTAATATCATGCATATGGTGCCTTGCATTGCTTACTGTATACATTAAAGATGTCATCTTCTTAGTTTAGACATGCTTTGTGTCAATGACATCTGTTTAGTTTCTTTATTGTATATGTGAATCATGCAATGCCATCTTGTTTAGCCAGGCATCATATATGTGAATTTTGCAATGCCACCCTGGTTAGCTAGTCATCTTATATGTGAATTATATCATGCCATCATTTTTTTTATTACGTGTTAAATTTGTCAAAAAATTTAGTACATTCAATTACTCTTCCCGTGCATCAGCCATTCGCCACGGTCATGGAAAAATATGGAGTGGAAACAAGGTCTTTAGATGAGACAATGCTATCTGACGAATCACATGTCTTGCTGCTTACCGATAGCTCCTCAGAGGAGGATTCAGAGACAGATGACCAGTCATATCCCCCCCCGAGGTGCATGCACTAACTTGGCAGGGTTATGTTGCTCATATCATGCGTATGGTATCTTGCATTGCTATGTCATTTGCTTAGTTAGACATGCTTTGTGTGAATGCCACCTGTTTAGTGTCTAATTACCATATATGTGAATTATGCAACGCCATCTTGTTGCAAGACATTATATATGTGAATTATGCAATGTTATCTTGTTGCAAGGCATTATGTATGTGAATTATGCAATGCCATGCTGTTTAGGCAAGCGTCATATATGTGAATTATATCATGCCGTCCTTTTTTTGTATTTCTCATTGCTTTTGTCAACAATGTTTGTATATTCAACTGCTCTTCCTGTGCATCAGCCATTTCAATTGGTGATGGAGAAATCTGGAGTGAAAACAAGGTCTTCGGAGCAGACAATGCTACCTGCTGAAGCAGATATCTTGCTGGTTACAGATAGCTCTTCAGAGGAGGATTCAGAGGCAGATGATCAGTCCTATTATCCCCCTGAGGTGTATGCTCAAACTTGGCAGGGTTATATTACTCATATCATGCATATGTGGTATTGCAATGCTTAGTTTTTACATCATATACATAATATTGAATGCCATCACTACAAAAAAAGACACATCCGTGACATTTTGGGCTGAACGAAAAATTTTTCTGTCATACATATGACACTTCTATGACGATAATTGAGACAAAACCCGGTATCATCATAGATGTGGTGGGCTCCTACTTCTATGACAAAAAATCATGACAGAAAATGGGCTTTTCGTCCTGGGCGGGCCGGAGACGTAGCTGCATGACATTCTTTGGATCGTCCATGACGGAAAAAACCTTGGTAGAAGCGAGGGGGAGGAAAGTTTCGGGGAGTTGTCGGTTACGGTGGGAGACCGATGCGTGTTTCTCTCGTACGTACGCGCGTGTGTGCGAGGCGTTGGCTCTAACTGAACCCGAGCGAGGCGTTTGGCTCTAAATGAACCCGAGCGATTGCACTGCAGGCTACGCGTTACTGGACCCGAGGGATCGATCTATGGCTATTAACTGAACCCGATGGAGCGATTCCTTCGCTACTTCTCCTAACTGAAGCCGATCGATTGGATGAATAGTGAGTGTTGCGGGGGGGTTTGGATGAACAGTGAGCGGTGGCGTTGCCTCTGGATGAACAGGAACCCGTGGTGTGGAGGGCTGGATGAACAGTAGAGGAGGGGTGGCCATGGAGGGGTGGTTGAACAGGACCCCGTGGTGTGGAGGGTTGGATGAACAGTAGACGGTGGAGGGGTGCCCGTGGAGGGGTGGTTGAACAGGACCACGTGGTGTGGAGGGCTGGATGAACAGTAGACGATGGAGGGGTGCTTGTGGAGGGGTGGTTGAACAGTAGCCGGTGGAGTAGCGCGCGGTGGAGGCTGGATGAACAGGAGCCCGTGGAGGCTGGAGGAGGTCAACGGTAGCCCGTGGAGGCTGGAGGAGGTCGACGGTAGCCCATGAAGGCTGGAGGAGGACGACGGTGGAGATGAACAGTATCCCGTGGAGTCCCGTTTTGCGGTACGCCACACCCCTCCCCCCCTGTTTCGACCGTAGCGCTCCAACTGTCAGGACCCCGACTCAATGCCACATCGATCTAGCATGTAACACCTCATATCACTTTGCGGCCTCACGCACGGTATTCCACGGGTGTCGCCTTACCTTTGCCCGGGACCGTTTGCGCCTTTTGGCACATGTATATGAGAGTGTCGCTAGCATCCATATGATAAGGAGCTCGGGCTGACATGGCTAGTCGTAAACCCAAAGTGGCACAAACTTACAGGGACATGCATCCATGACCCAGCATCGAACATGTCGGTCATCAGTGAGTGAATCCAGGCTGTAGCACTGGGCTAGTAGGACTCCGGTGAACCGGGCTGTAGCGGGCTAACAGGACTCCGGTATTCATCGCGTGACATTTCCCCGAAGGGACAGACACAGGAACGAAGAAGGACACATGCCGGCCGGCCTAAGTGTTCCGGAGCAGTAGCAAGCTACCAAGGCTCAGTGGAAGCACTAGGAGACATTTCCTGGTAAGAGAGGCTACTAAGGATAAACAACTAGATAGTCAGATCCCACACATACCAAGCATTTCAATAACATACACACAATATGCTCGATATGTGCAAATACAACATGGCATCACAACATGACTCTACAACTCAAGTATTTTATTCAATAGGCTCCGAGGAGCAAGATATTACAAACATGGGTCTTACGACCCAACATTCAGAGCATACAAGTCAAAGCACAAGCGGAAGCTTAACATGTTTGGGTACAGACATCTATAAATGAAAAAGGCTTAGAAGCCTGACTATCCACCAGATCCTACCGAGGGCACAAGATCGTAGCTGAGGTAACAAGCTAAACGTTGAAGACCACGCGGAACTACTAGCGAGACTGACGTCTCTCTGCAAAAACATAAAATAGGCAAACGTGAGTACAAATGTACCCAGCAAGACTTACATCAGAACTAACTACATATGTATCATTATCAACAAAGGGATGGTGGGGTTTAACTGCAGCAAGCCAGCTTTGACTCGGTGGCTATCCTGAACTACGACTGCAAGTAACTCTTTTGAGGTGGCGCACACGAGTCCACATATTCACCATATCAATACACCACTATGGATCCGCTCCCATCTCCGTACGAGAACGCCATCCATAGCACTCACACTTATGTTGCGTATTTTAGAGTATCCACTTTCACTTGTCTATGAACTGTACAGGCAACCCAGAAGTCCTTTCACTTGTCTATTTTAGAGTATCCATTTGAATAGATGATGTTAACCCTGTAGGGGTGTACTTCTTCACACACGCTCTCACCACTTACCGCTGTTTACACGACATGTACTCGGCAACCTTCAAGCGGAAGCCCAACGAGGGTGTCGGCCACGACCTACCTAAACACTCAAGTCTCTAGTCCAGGTTTATCGCCTATTCGGGTTCCATCCGCGAGGAGATCCGGCCGGAGTTTCGCTCACAGCCCCAAACAATGTGTGCAGGGTTCCCGAGACACCAAACGGGCGCCCGGTACACCATGCCACGTGCCTACCGCATCACAGCCCACCCCTCCGGTCAGCACTGCGCACGGCCTCCAGCATACTACAAACACCAAAAACTACTTGCAACTCTTGCACAGAGGACAAGGGTGATTAAGAAGCCGAGAGGGTCCATTGGTTTCAGGCCCAATGAATGGTAGTATCTGTTTCATGGATCACAAACACAGAACTCAGTTCCTGAGGACGGTTTCAATGAGACAACCCACCATGTACTCCTACATGGCCTCTCACCGCTACCTTTACCAAATCGTGTTCACACACTTTGCTCACACACACAGTAGGACATGTTCACACACCCCTGATTCATCCTCAATGAATCAGACCCGACTCAACTCTAAGCAGTAGCAGGCATGACAAACAAGCATGAATGAGTAGGCACAACAGGGCTCAAACAACTCCTACACATGCTAGTGTGTTTCATCTATTTACTGTGGAATGACAGGTCATGCAAAGGATAAAGGGGTTCAGCTACCGCAGCAAGTAACAAATGAATCGTTTTTGTCCTAATGCAGTAAAAGAGAGCAGGAGCGAGAGAGTGGGATTGTATCGGAATGAACAAGGGGGTTTTGCTTGCCTGATGGAGTGATAGTAGGATACCGCCCTTCAGTCGGATAATCGTAGGTATCCTCGGAGGCAGGACCTACCACGAAAGATACATCGAACACAATCATCACATGACGATATGCAACAATATGATGCATGCTATGACATGGCAATATGAATGTGTTTTGGGCTAATGCACGCTAGAACAGATTGAGATGAGTCCATTTGAACCAAATATTCAAATGCAAACCCATTTTATGAAGTCATAAAGGTGCATTAACTTGTTTCATCTAAACAGCAAGGTTAGGCTGCTCTAACATGCATGAAACCAGTACATATGGATAGATTGGATTTTTTTGATCATTTTTCATATATGAATCTTTGCATTTGGAGTTACAGATTAATTTCTATGAATTTTTTGAAGTTTGCATGATTTTCTGGAATTTCCAATATAAGAATAAATCCAGAAAAGGATTTACTGCGTCAGCCTGGTGTCAGTGTGACATCAGCGGTCATCTGAGACGGTCCAGGTCAACCCTGACCTGTGGGTCCTGTCTGTCGGTGTTAATTAAACTAACTAAGTTTAATTAGCGTTAAACTAACACTAACCTAGTTTAGTTAGTGGCCTGGGGCCCACACGTCAGTGAGGAGAAAGGGGGTCAAACTGGGTCAACCCGGGTCAAACTCGCCGGAGTTGACCCAGGGCTCGTCGCCGGCAGGCCAGAGACGTCGGAGGGGCTCGGGATTCCTCCTCCGGCAACCAAATGGCCGTCAGAGGGCATCTACGTGACGCGGGCACTCGTCCGCGTCGGATAGCGGCAGTGGTTGGGCCTCGGGTGGCCGGAGTCGTCACCGGCGTCGACCTTGGCGGTCGCCGGAGCTCGGGTGAGCTCGGGGTCGACGCTACAGCGGTCGGGGCAGCTCGTGCGGGGCACCTACGTGCTCTACGCGGGTCGGAGAGGAAGCTGAGCACGACGGCCGGACCGTTAGGTGGCTGGAGATACGTCGGCAGCGAGCACAAGCGGCGGCTCGTGCGGGTGAGCAAGGTGCGGTGGCTACGGTGCACGAGAGCGAGAACGGTGAGGGGGAAGAGGATTAGTGGCTCACGGCGAGTGCAGGGAAGCAAACGGGGAGCTCGGGGAAGAACCGGAGCGGTCGGGGCGGCGAAGGCGATCTCGTCGTCGGGAGGTTGGGGAGGAGCTCGGTGAGGACGTTCGGTGGCTTCCGGCGGGGCGTGGCTCGGTGAGGGGGTGGAGGACGAAGTGGCGGAGCTTCTGGGCGCGTCGGCGAGGTGTGGGGTGGCCGGTGGCCATGGCTACGGCCAGTGGCGGCTGCGGCTGCGCTCGGGTGGGTGCGCACGAGAGGGACAGGGGAGGGAATGAGCACGGGGAGAGGAGTGAGAGGGCCTGGGGGGTTGCATGGTGTCGCGAGGGAGGCCCAGGCGACGAGGGGGAGGCGACAGGAAGCAGGTGGTGGCAGGGGCGCGTGCTGGCGTGCGTGGAACACACGCGTCGTGTCCTTCTGGCGCGATGTGGAGGACGACTAGCAGATGGGCCTAGTGGGCTGCTACAGTGCTAGGCCGGCCAGGTAAGCGCCAGGTAATCTCTCTCTCTCTCTATTAGTTTCTGTTTTCTATTTTTCTTCCTCTGTTTTGGTTTAGTTTAGCAACTAAATCATTTTAATAAATTTGGTATGTTATTATGTGGCTTGCTAAAATATATACAAAGCCACTCACAAACTTCCAGAATTATTGGAGTCATATTTAATATATATTAAATATAAATCCAAAGCAAATATATTGGATTAATTCAAATGGCCAAAATAAATATTTCTGTGACTCCAAAAATATTGGCTTGAATTTTACCTCTTACCAATACTTCTATAGAATAATAGGAACATTTTCTTGGATTCATTTGAGAAGATTTAAATGTTGGTTATTTTTAGTGGTTTTCTGAGGCTTTTGAAAATTCCTCAATTCAAATTTCATTTGAATTTAAACATGATGCACACATGGAAGCTGGCATAGGTCACACCAGAATTAGGGATGTGACAACTCACCCCCACTAAACAAGAACCCGAGATTCAAGACGTGAGGTAAGAAGATAAAGGGGACACTAAGTATCACAAACTTCATGATCCAACTGTTTTCTCGAGGGTGTTGATCTGTTGACTCAATCGATCTTGACGTCTTCGCTTGCGACGTCTTCATCCAACATGATAACGACAGAAGGAGACTCTCTAGAAAACGATCTCCTCGAAGATCGAGTATTCAAGATCAACTCATGGAGTGAGAGGTAAGAACATCTCTCGAGCTGAGATACAAAGCATTCATCCAAAGGGATGGAGTGGAACAGATGTCGAAGGTTCACTAGGTAGACAACAATTCTGCACTTAAGAAGGTGGTAATCGGTTGTCAACGCAGCGAGGAGTTGAGTTGCCATGATACCACAACAAGACACCTTAGGGATGGTGACTCGTAGATATATCCCCTTAAGTGGCAAAAAGAATTACCTTTGATTCAGAGATCATTGAAACTCTTTATACCAGCCTAAGGCAATTCACAATCGATCATTTGAAGGAGTCTGAAAGAATGACATTCTCGGGCCAGAATGGATGATGTGGATTACCTTGTTGAAGACAACACAAGGGATGATTTTGCTTATCATCGGAAATGGATGGGACCCAAGATAGGATGGCACAATGACGGTGCAAGCTGGGAACAAAACACAAATGCTGGGAATGATTCTAGTAACTGGGGAGAAACCCAACAGCAGAAAGTGATTCCACTATTGGAATGGTTATAGCATAACCGGGGAAACTGATAACAATCCCGGTTAGTAACTATGATAGCACCTAATGCTTGTGCGTGCTTTCAAGAACTTGAGCATCTCCATAATCATCAAGGTTTTACCAACATCCGTGTCAAGGGTGCTGACAACACAACATACTACCATGATGAATAGCGATGGACGATGCAGATGCAAAGGAAGATAACACTTTCTCAGATTTCACCTTAGCGAGACCAAGGGGAAAAAATCTGGATGATTGACCGAGAGACATTTATCACTCCGCTTCTAATGTTCTCCTTGATGTGCTAGCATAACCCATTCATTGAAATGGTTTAGTATCTAGAACATCAAGTAGCAGGCCGGACTTCGGGAGCTCAAGAATACATAAGGAACAACCACTAGAATAAATTCTACGAGATCCTTATGGGGAGGTGGCCAACTTCCTCAATCAAGACACTACAATAATAGGTCTTCCGGCTGGGTGTGTTGGCCACGACATCCACTTACCGGATTACAGAGAGACCAATATTATATTTCTTGGGAAACATTCCAACCATCATATCTGCCTGAGATTCAGATCCGGTTGGTGTCAGAATATTCTAGACTCATCAGTTCTAGAAAGAAGAATGAAAGTTTGCAACACAAATCTACGAGATGACGTTGCGAGATTCTCGGGAAATGGACTACGGTGGTAAGCTCCAAAACACGAGCCAGTTCTGCTACAACATGTGAACATGTTGTCCAAGACAAGCATGACCACAAAGTAGTCTTATAATAAAACACTACCGAGTTCAGGAGGGGAACATCATCGAGGATAACAAAGTCCTTGCATAAGGTATACTCTTAAGAAGGAACTTCTTCTCCTTGAACAAATCAATCAGTGGCTTGGTGTGCTAGGGATACATACAGAATACTTCGCACGTATGCATGACCGATTTGGGATGATTCCAAAGGAAGCAACATTGTCTTTCTCGAATCCACGGCGGCAACTTACATCAAATGCACATGAACTGGAGGAAGTCACTTCTTACATCTGAACATATGCTTCATGAGCTAGCATGAGCAAATGCTTTCAAAATTTTCCAACACTAGCTTAATGTTCAAAAAAATTATGGAGAAGGCAAGGATGTGGTTGATGGGATCAATCAACAACAATTCATCCAGGTTTCCATAAAAATGGAATTCCGTAATTATGAGAACAAGTGATAGTATTGGTCAGACCTAAGGAAATAATGGTGTATGCTCGAGGGATCAACCACAAGTAAGACAACATTAAGAACATCGTTGGTTCTGATTTGATTCGAGGATAGCCCACTCTCAAATCAAAGCTTTGGTAAGACAATAGGTCCAACAACTGGTCTCGAGGATCAATCAATGAAGATATCATCTTTCTTCAACACACATACAAGATATCCCTTAAGATGAACTAAATCGGACAAGCTTCCATCTTCCAACTCTCCAAGTTGTTGTTTAGTTTGACCAAATAGCTCAGGGGTATGCAACACAGATTCTTGGAGAAGGGGTGGTTTATATGAAACCAACTTGATCACGAGCTCAACATAACAGTCGGGTGACGACCTGGTGATACTTTCGAGAAGATATTCGAAAAATCACGAACCACTGATATGTTACTAAGCTCGAGAACAATCTTGCTTTTCAGGCAAGACGATATGATCAAATAAGCAAGGATTGGCACTGTCCTACTCATTGATCGGAGAGTGCACCGGAACTAAGGACTAGGTAGCACGATCATCCTTAGGGTGATGATTCAATAACCAACATGCTAAGAATGAGGTTATTGTCCTTTAACTACCAAGCAACAAAGTTGCCAGGAGTATTGATTTCACACATCATAGTTCACCTGTCGGCATTCCGGTTGCAACAACACGGGAACCGAGAAATGAACAATGATGGCAATAAGTATCACTACATCAAGAATTCATAAGGAATGGTGCAATTCTCATGACAATCCTGACATAAAGGGGGTAATACTCCAGGGTAGAACAGAGCAAAAGCTGGATTGGCATTTGATCTGCAGAACACGACTACTTTGACCACTCGAAGAAATGGATGAGGTGCTGGAGTTTGTTTCTCCTAGTCATTCCGGAATAGAATGGCTTGACGGACCACAAGGATAATAGGCATCGATAAACACGATCGCACACATACCCTTGACTATCAATTGATAGACAGGGGTCAGAATACAACTAAGGAGGAACAACTCAAAAGAACATACGATTTTCTGAGTTGTGGATGCACAAATTAGTATGTTGAGCAAAGCTCAACATTTTTCTTCCGGATAACCCATGCGGGGTAGGTAGGACTGGCAGGGTCACAATATAGAATGGAGAACTCTTCGAGAGCACTCTTGTTGTGATCTTTCGGTTCAGCGAGGAACTTCTGCCAAGAATGGTTCATAGTATTTGGAAGAAGGAAATACCACGGACCTCGAGAACTAATGGAAAGGTTACTAATAACCTAAAGGAACGAGCAAACACTATCAACATGAAGTAAGTAGGGTGAATCTCGGGTTCAAAACTCAGGAATAGAATACCTACTCCTAACTAGCATCATGAGATGCTTTCGAGAATGATGGCCAGAATCTTCACACTGGGAACACAAAACATTGCTAGATTACTAAGTGACTCCCTAAAACACCTAGGGTCATAATAATAGCTCCAACATATATGTCAAGGCAATAAATTACCTCAACGCACCGGTTAGTGTGCTTATTCTGACCATAAAGGACATCAGGAACGGAAAGAAAGGATTTGCAAATGCATCAGACTATTTAGAAACCTGGGATGACTCGGACAGCATAACGACTGTAAATGCTCAAAATGATTTGAGACATCCTGAAAATTGGTGGCATAACCACTTAATATCACAATATCAAGGTTCTGAGACCAGCTATGAACATACGGAAGTAGTAAAAGCTGAAATGAGATTTGAAACTAACAATTCTATAAGTCTATGGATTAGTAACACGTCATCCTGATAGATAGATGAGAAGGCCTAGTTCTTAATCCCCGTAGAAGAGAAGAGGATGACTCAGATCAGAAGGCCATGAGGTATCAGGAGTAAAAAGAGCCTTAAGTTCCATCCCACAATCAATTCCCTTACATAACTAAAGCATTTCTAGACACAACTTCGACCAGTTTGGCTTGGTAATCCTACAGGCAGTCAGGCTCTGATACCAACGCTGTCAGGACCCTGACTCAATGCCACATCGATCTAGCATGTAACACCTCATATCACTTTGCGGCCTCACGCATGGTATTCCCACGGGTGTCACCTTACCTTTGCCCGGGACCGTTTGCGCCTTTTGGCACACGTATATGATAGTGTCGCTAGAATCCATATGATAAGGAGCCCGGGCTGACATGGCTAGTCGTAAACCCAAAGTGGCACAAACTTACAGGGACAGGCATCCATGACCCAGCATCGAACCTGTCGGTCATCAGCGAGTGAATCCAGGCTGTAGCACTGGGCTAGCAGGACTCTGGTGAACCGGGCTGTAGCGGGCTAACAGGACTCCGGTATTCATCGCGTGACATTTCCCCGAAGGGACAGACACAGGAACAAAGAAGGACACATGCCGGCCAGCCTAAGTGTTCCGGAGCAGTAGCAAGCTACCAAGGCTCAGTGGAAGCACTAGGAGACATTTCCGGTAAGAGAGGCTACTAAGGATAAACAACTAGATAGTCAGATCCCACACATACCAAGCATTTCAATAACATACACACAATATGCTCGATATGTGCAAATACAACATGGCATCACAACATGACTCTACAACTCAAGTATTTTATTCAATAGGCTCCGAGGAGCGAGATATTACAAACATGGGTCTTACGACCCAACATTCAGAGCATACAAGTCAAAGCACAAGCGGAAGCTTAACATGTCTGGGTACAGACATCTATAAATGAAAAAGGCTTAGAAGCCTGACTATCCACCAGATCCTGCCGAGGGCACAAGATCGTAGCTGAGGTAACAAGCTAAACATCGAAGACCACGCGGAACTGCTAGCGAGACTGACGTCTCTCTGCAAAAACATAAAATAGGCAAATGTGAGTACAAATGTACCCAGCAAGACTTAAAAGAACTAACTACTTATGCATCATTATCAACAAAGGGATGGTGGGGTTTAACTGCAGCAAGCCAGCTTTGACTCGGTGGCTATCCTGAACTACGACTGCAAGTAACTCTTTTGAGGTGGCACACACGAGTCCACATATTCACCATATCAATACACCACTATGGATCCGCTCCCATCTCCCTACGAGAACGCCATCCATAGCACTCACACTTATCTTGCGTATTTTAGAGTATCCACTTTCACTTGTCTACTGTACAGGCAACCCATAAGTCCTTTACCGCGGACACGGCTATTCGAATAGATGATGTTAACCCTGCAGGGGTGTACTTCTTCACACACGCTCTCACCACTTACCGCCATTTACACGACATGTACTCGGCAACCTTCAAGCGGAAGCCCAACAAGGGTGTCGGCCACGACCTACCTAAACACTCAAGTCTCTAGTCCAGGTTTATCGCCTATTCGGGTTCCATCCGCGAGGAGATCCGGCCGGAGTTTCGCTCACAGCCCCAAATGATGTGTGCAGGGTTCCCGAGACACCAAACGGGCGCCCGGTACACCGTGCCACGTGCCTACCGCATCACAGCCAACCCCTCCGGTCAGCGCTGCGCACGGCCTCCAGCATACTACAAACACCAGAAACTACTTGCAACTCCTAGACAGAGGAGAAGGGTGATTAAGAAGCCGAGAGGGTCCATTGGTTTCGGGCCCAATGCGTGGTAGTATCTGTTTCATGGATCACAAACACAGAACTCAGTTCCTGAGGACGGTTTTAATTAGACAACCCACCATGTACTCCTACGTGGCCTCTCACCGCTACCTTTACCAAATCGTGTTCACACACTTTGCTCACACACAGTAGGACATGTTCACACACCCCTGATTCATCCTCGATGAATCAGACCCGACTCAACTCTAACAATAGCAGGCATGACAGACAAGCATGAATGAGTAGGCACAACAGGGCTCAAACAACTCCTACTCATGCTAGTGTGTTTCATCTATTTACTGTGGAATGACAGGTCATGCAAAGGATAAAGGGGTTCAGCTACCGCAGCAAGTAACAGATGAATCATTGTTGTCCTAATGCAGTAAAAGAGAGCAGGAGCGAGAGAGTGGGATTGTATTAGAATGAACAAGGGGGTTTTGCTTGCCTGATGGAGTGATAGTAGGATACTTCCCTTCAGTCGGATAATCGTAGGTATCCTCGGAGGCAGGACCTACCACGAAAGATACGTCGAACACAATCATCACATGACGATATGCAACAATATGATGCATGCTATGACATGGCAATATGAATGTGTTTTGGGCTAATGCACGCTAGAACAGATTGAGATGAGTCCATTTGAACCAAAGATTCAAATGCAAACCCATTTTATGAAGTCATAAAGGTGCATTAAATTGTTTCATCTAAACAGCAAGGTTAGGCTGCTCAATGCATGAAACCAGTATATATGGATAGATTGGATTTTTCTGATCATTTTTCATATATAAATCTTTGCATTCGGAGGTACAGATTAATTTCTATGAATTTTTGAAGTTTGCAAGATTTTCCGGAATTTCTATATAAGAATAAATCCAGAAAAGGATTTACTGCGTCAGCCTGGCGTCAGTGTGACGTCAGCGGTCAACTAAGACGGTCCAGGTCAACCCTGACCTGTGGGTCCTGTCTGTCGGTGTTAATTAAACTAACTAAGTTTAGTTAGCGTTAAACTAACACTAACCTAGTTTAGTTAGTGGCCTGGGGCCCACACGTCAGTGAGAGAGAAAGGGGGTCAAACTGGGTCAACCTGGGTCAAACTCGCTGGAGTTGAACCGGGGCTCGTCGCCGGTAGGCCAGAGACGGCGGAGGGGCTCGGGATTCCTCCTCCGGCAACCAAATGGCCGTCAGAGGGCATCTACGTGACGCGGGCACTCGTCCGCGTCGGATAGCGGCAGTGGTTGGGCCTCGGGTGGCCGGAGTCGTCGCTGGCGTTGACCTTGGTGGTTGCCGGAGCTCGGGTGAGCTCGGGGTCGATGCTACGGCGGTCGGGGCAGCTCGTGCAGGGCACCTATGTGCTCTACGCGGCTCGGAGAGGAAGCTGAGCACGACGGCCGGACCGTTAGGTGGCCAGAGATACGTCGGCGGCGAGCACAAGCAGCGGCGCGTGCGGGTGAGCAAGGTGCGGTGGCTGAGGTGCATGAGAGCGAGAACGGTGAGGGGGAAGAGGATCAGTGGCTCACGACGAGTGCAGGGAAGCGAACGGCGAGCTCGAGGAAGAACAGGAGCGGTCGGGGTGGCGGAGGCGATCTCGTCGTCGGGAGGTTGGGGAGGAGCTCGGTGAGGATGTTCGGTGGCTTCCGGCGGGGCGAGGCTTGGTGAGGGGGTGGAGGACGAAGTGGCGGAGCTTCTGGCGCGTCGGCGAGGCGTGGGGTGGCCGGTGGCCATGGCTACAGCGAGCGGCGGCTGCGGTTGCGCTCGGGTGGGTGCGCGCGAGAGGGACAGGGGAGGGAATGAGCACGGGGAGAGGAGTGAGAGGGCCTGGGGGGGTGCGTGGCGTCGCGAGGGAGGCCCAGGCGACGAGGGGGAGGCGGCAGGAAGCAGGAGGTGGCACGGGCGCGTGCCGGCGTGCAGCGAACACACGCGTCGCGTCCTTCTGGCGCGAGGTGGAGGATGACTGGCAGATGGGCCTGGTGGGCTGCTACAGTGCTAGGCCAGCCAGGTAAGCGCCAGGTAATCTCTCTCTCTCTCTCTATTAGTTTCTGTTTTCTATTTTTCTTCCTCTGTTTTGGTTTAGTTTAGCAACTAAATCATTTTATTAAATTCTGTAGGTTATTATGTGGCTTGCTAAAATATATACAAAGCCACTCACAAACTTCCAGAATTATTGGAGTCATATTTAATACATATTAAATATAAATCCAAAGCAAATAGTTATTGGATTAATTCAAATGGCCAAAATAAATATTTCTGTGACTCCAAAAATATTGGTTTGAATTTTACCTCTTACCAATACTTCTATAGAATAACAGGAACATTTCCTTGGATTCATTTGAGAAGATTTAAATGTTGGTTATTTTTAGAGGTTTTCTGAGGCTTCTGAAAATTCCTCAATTCAAATTTCATTTGAATTTAAACATGATGCACACATGGAAGCTGGCATAGGTCAGACCAGAATTAGGGATGTGACACCAACACAAGTCCATTTTGTCCGTTTTGCGGTACGCCACACCCCTCCCGATCAACAGGACCCCCGTTTCGACCGTAGGAGGTCCGTTTCCTCCGTTTTGCAGTACGCCACACCCCTCCCGATCAACAGGACCCCCGTTTCGACCGTAGGAGGTCCTTTTCCTCCATTTTGCGGTACGCCAGGCCCCTCCCGATCAATAGGACACCGTTTCGAACGTGGCCGGTCGAACACAAGGCCGTTTCCTCCGTTGTGCGGTACGCCAGGCCTTGTTTCCATCACCTGTTGCGTCCAAGCCCTCCCGATGAAAATGACCACGCATTCCGTTCTGACCTAGCCGGTTGGCTCCCCATGAACACGACGACAACGCTGTTTCTCCATTCTGACCCAGCCATGTACGTATGCGTGAGTAAGCGTTCGAGACCCTGCTCGTATGTACGTACGTGGCCGTATTTTCTTTCTTGCACCCTCGCCGCTGTACGAATGTGTATGTGCGCGCCTCTACTATGACCAGTATGTACGTACATGTTCGTGACCAGAATGACAACACTACGTACGCTTCGACCAGGTGGGTCCCGACTGGCAGGCACTTCCTTGCCTGCGAAGATGTAGCTGGTGGGTCCCAGCACTCAGGGGGCGAATCGTTTTTTTTGCCCGGACGCACTTCCTTGCGTGCGAAGATGTAGCTGGATGGTCCCAGCAGTCAGGGGGGCGAATCATTTTTCGGATGCACTTCCTTGCGTGCGAAGGTGTAGTTGGTGGGTCCCAGCAGTCAGGGGGGAAACGTTTTTTCGTGAAATATGGTGGCCCGTCCGGTGGGTCCCCGCTGTCAGGTGGAGGAATAATTATTTTGCGCGTAATAAGGAGGCACTTCCTTGCTGCGGCCGTGGACCCAGCTGTCAGCCTCTCCACGTACAGTCCACGTCCGATGGAAGCCGTTCCTTGACCATGTTGACCACGCCGTGCCGAGAGCACCAGGGCGGTGGACGACGGCGAGGCCTAGGAAGGGGACGACAGGGAGCCGTGGGAGACGCGACAGTGGAAGCTCGCGGCAGTGGAAGCTCGCGCCGAGAGGAGTATGAGGGTTCACTGGTTCGGCTGCGGTGTGAGGCTGCCGTCGCCGCAGGACCTGGCCAGTGGTGGGAATAGTAGGGGGCGGTGAGGCCTCCGCGGCAGCACATTCGGCCACGGGAGGCAGGAGCATGCGGCACGACCGGCGCTGCTTTGGGCGGCTGGAGCAAGAAGACCAGAGGTTGAAGAAGCACTACGGACGTTGGATGGACATCGTACGGTCACTGGAGCTAGAATCGTTTATATTGACTAAGTTGACACAGTCCTTCGTCCCCGTCAACTTAGTAGACCCACAAGTCAGCCTCCCACCAAGGTGGGTCCCAGCTAGCTGGGGGGGTGGGGTATTCATTTTTTTGTGCGTAATAAGGAGGCACTTCCAGTGGGTCCGAGCTGACAGCAAGGGGAACGATTTTTTTGCGAAATACGGTAGCCCATCGGGTAGGTCCCAGCAGGCAGGGGCAAACGTTTTTTTCGCGAAATACTGGTGGCCCGTCTGGTGGGTCCCTGCGCTCAGGTGGAGGAATAATTATTTTCCGCGTAATAAGGAGGCACTTCCTTGCGGCTGCCGTGGAGCCAGCTGTCAGCCTCTCCACGTACAGTATTCTTCCGATGGAATTCGGTTGTTGACCACATTGACCACGCCGCGCCGAGAGCACCACGACGGTGGACGACGGCGAGGCCTAGGAAGGGGATGACGCGGAGCCGGGGAAGACGCGGCAGTGGATGCCCACGCGGAGAGGAGTACGAGGGTTCACTGGTTCGGCTGCGCTGCCGTCGCCGCAGAATAGCAGGGGGTGTGGGTGAGTGGAGTGGAGGGATGGCCTGGCCAGCGGTGGGAGTAGTATGGGGAAGGTGAGGCCTCCGCGGCGGCACAGCCGGCCACGGGAGGCAGGAGCGGGCGGCACGACCGACGCTGCTTTGGGCGGCTGGAGCAAGAAGACCAGAGGTTGAAGAAGCACTACGGCCGTTGGGTGGACATCGTACGGTCAGTCGAGCTAGAATTGTGCATATTGACTAAGTTGACAAAGCCCTTCGTCCCGGTCAACTTAGTAGGCCTACTATACTGGGTCCCAGCTAGCAGGGGGAGTATTCTTTTTTTGGGGCGTAATAAGGAGGCACTTCCTTGCGTGCGAAGATATAGCTGGTGGGTCCGAGTTGTCAGTGGCGGTAACATTTTTTTCACGAAATACAGAGGCCCTTTTGGTGGGTCCCAGATGTCAGGTGGAGGAATCATTATGTTGCACGTAATAAGGAGGCATTTCCTTGCGTGCGGCCGTGGACCCAGCTGTCAGCCTCTCCATGTACAGTGCACTTCCGATGGATGTCGTTCATTGACCACGTTGACCAGGCCGCGCCAAGAGCACCAGGGCAGTTGACAACGGCGAGGCCAAGGAAGGGAACGACACGGAGCCAGCGAATACTCGGCAGTTATTTCCCACGCTGAGGAGTATGAGGTTCTACTGGTTCGTCTGCCGTCGCCGAAGAATAACAGCATGTGTGGGACTGAGGGTGAGTAGAGGGATAGCTAGGCCAGCGATGGAAGTACGGTGGGGCGGTGAGGCCTGCGCGGCAGCACAGCCGGCCACGGGGAGGATGGAGCAAGCAGTCCCGCCGGCGCTTGTTTGAGCGGCTGGAGCAGGAAGAGCAGAGATTGAAGAAGCACGACGGCCGTTGGATGGACATCCAACAGTATACAGGCCATCTGTGGAAAGCCTCAAATCTGTGGAAAACAGCATACAGTCCATCTGTCATTATTTCAAATAGTTTATAGCCCATTTGCTAATTCTTACGTTTTTTTGGAGCCCATATTCTTTTTGTTAGCATTACAGCCCATATTGTGGCCACGGTTAAAAAATTATACGAAATTTTGCATATGTCGGTGCGGTCTGAACTGTTTTTAATCCCAAAATTTTGAGTCACATTCAGACTGATTTTAAAAATAAATGTATATCAATATAAAATCCAATAAATTGTCCATGCATAAAAATCAATGCAATTTAAAATCTCGAAATGAAAAAAGGATATTTGAAACTAATTGCCGGTTTGATGTGTTTTAAAAATGTACAGCCCATTTCTCATTACTGATAGGCCATTTTCTCGGCCAGCCGAATGAAGCTCTCCTCGTCTAGCCCAACAGGCCTGATAAAGTGACTTACTTGACAAATCACAAAAAAACTGGGCTAGCCATTTTCAAAAAGAAAAAAACTACTGGGCTGGTCTGTGGTAAACGTAAAAGAAAAGGTTGTCTAGACAGGCCAGAGTGTCCCGCACAGCCCAGTTGACACCCTGCTTCCGTCTCAAAAACATATTAGATAAATGCCACTCCAATTATGGAGATTCATAAAAATGCCACTGCAGTTTTGAAAAATGCCACTGCAATTTTTGCAAACTTTGAAAAACACCACTGCAGTTTGCAAACTTTGAAAAATGCCACTCCAGACTTCAAAAAATGCCACTAGAAATGGCATGAAATGGCATTTTTCAAAGTTTGGAAATTGCAGTGGCATTTCTCGGAGGCATTTATCAAATTAACCCAAAACAAAAATAACTGGGCGAGCTACTGGGTCCCTGGTGTCAGCCGCTCGCTGTGCAATTCTCTCGTTTACTGACTACGTTGACAATGGCATGGGACCCAGATGTCAGAAATCTACTAGGAGGAGCCATTTTTTTATTGGCTTGAAATAAGGAGGCACTTTCTTGCATACTGCCATGACCGTGGCGGGTCCCTGCTGTCATCCTCTCCATGTACAATCATCTCCTGATTGTGTATGCGTCAACTTGCTAGGCCCACAAGTCAGCCTCTAAACCCGTGGAGGACAAATACAACCCATTTAAAAAAATAACAGCCCATTCCATACGTTCAAACGGAAAGTTCAATATTCAGAGCAAAGTAACAGGTCTGATTCACATATAGAGTACTGAACTTCCACGTTGACAACCATCATAGCCAAGTTAACTATCTACTCCCACTAGACAAGTACTAACTTACTATTAGCTAACTAGACGATGTCGGCGGTACACGCTAAACGCCGGCACCGGTGTCCTGCGCCTCGCCTCGGACTTGCCAGAGGTACGATAGGGCGCGTTGCTCATGCGCGTTGGCCCTTTCCATGCCGGCGTGGTCCACCGAAGCTTCGACTTCCAAGTAGGAAACCCACTTGACGAGCTGGTAGTAAAAATCAGCGTCGCGAACGCTGCGTGCCCAACAGCCTCCCGGGCTATTTGTCGGGCGCCGGCCTCCACGTAGTCGGCCCAGTTGCGTGTGCTCTCCTCGCGACTCAGAGCGTCGGTGCGCTGCTGCTCCATGTCCCACTGGCGGCGCAAATCAGCATTACGCTGCTCCTCCGCCAGGCGGTCGCGCTCCAACAACTCCTGCTCCTCCGCCATGCGGTCGTGCTCCAACAACTCCTCGATCTGCCCATTGCCATATAAAGACAGATAGAATGCCTCCTCCCTCCATATGCCTTCCGGTGAAAAACCAAACACTAGTTCTGGCGGTGACCGCCTCCGACGTCACCTACCGCTGACGGGCGGGGGCATGGCGGACGTGGCAAGCAACGTCGGGCTGGTGGGGGCTTATGAGGATATGGCGAGTTGGGTCACGGTGGCACTTGAGAATGCCGGGAAATAGTACTTATAGGGGGAAGGTAGCGCGACGGTCATCAGAATTCAATGCATAATGGCTTAGCGCGCCAGCTTGCCGTGGAAAACTAGGGAAACTGAAAGTATTGATTGTGCCATCCCATCCCGTCTGGGTCGCACGCCGGCATGGCGGTCAAACAAGTGCACTCGAATTATCTCCCTCCTTGTCAATAATGATTTCATGGATTTAAAAAGCCCACAACAATTAAAGCATATCTTTTTCCGCATCAGTTAGCTGCCTTAATTATGGCCGGCTGCATGCAGGCACTCAGAATCGCTCGCGGGCAGTACGCGAAGCAGCATGCAACGAGTCGCAGCCGAGGGCACGCATGCAGGCACTTAAATGGCTGGAATTAATTAGGCTTAAACTTCTGCATGCCGTTAATTATTGCCATGCCTTGGTCTTGCTACTTTGCTCACGGGACTAATAAACCCGGACGGAGGGAGTACCTTGGTTGGTGAGAGGTTTGAATTAAGCCCTGCAAACCGGAAAGGAGGTACTAGTATGTGCGTGATCCGCTATTTATTCATGTAGGATCGAGTAGGTCGTTTCTTGAATTGAGCCCTGCAAACCGAAAAGGAGGTAGTACGTGTGTGATACGCTATTTATACGTGTAGGATCGATAGTGTAGCTTGTCAGTTTCTTCAGAGGTAGGCATTTTTATCCGTGTAGGATCGATAGTGTAGCTGCTCAGTTTCTTTAGAGGTAGGCATTTTTATTCAAAAAACTACCACTTCGCATCTTGCGTCGCAAATAAAACTGCCAGGTGCGCATTTGTAGGCTAGCTAGTGATCGATCAGTAACTTGTAAACACTGAGCGAACAGAAATAAGTAACTGTTAATGCATCTCAATGATTCACGGATCATATACTACCTCTCTCTCAGTTTACAGGGCGTGCACGTACCCCTAGGTCGTCAATTTGACCATCCTAATACAAGTCATATATTACAAAAAATATACCAACATAAACTACGGAGTTTCTACTTTCAAAAGGTATAATTTTTGTGTTATATAGTTTTTATTAGGGTGATAAAATTGGCAACCTAGGAATACGCGCAGGACTTGTAAACTGAAACGGAGGTAGTACAAATATGTACACTTCGGATCTTGCGTCGCAACTAAAACTAACTAGTACGATTCCCATACATAAGATCAACATGTTAATGCATCTCAATGATTCACAGATCATATACAAATATGTAGCTCCAAAAGCAAAGATCTAGAAAAAACATCTGTTCTTCCTACTAACATGGATGCTTCTCTTGGCCAACATTCAGTACAGACTGAAAGACAAATTTGTTTGTGAAGTCTACAATTCCTCTTGCAAACGTAAGTGGTTTCACCAACAGCTGGAACCATGAGAATGAACCACACATGATGGAGGAACATCCACTGCAATATGATTTCGTCTTCTCTCGATCACACCGCGAGACTATTTTCGGAATACAAACTTTAACTTAGGGAAAATGATGCCCATTGTATAATTAGACCAAAGAAATGAAGCACCAAGTGTTGGCCAGTAAATAGTACAGTACTACTTTTCTGCAGTCCATGAAGTGACTATCCAATCTTTGTGTCTATTTTCAAATGGCACTGCATGCAGTGACTATACTATTCTCTTGTGCAGTTCAACCAAAATTGCAGACACTTTGTTTGTTTGCCAAATAGCAATGGGTAGACATCTCTGTCTGCACAAATATCAAGTAGCTAGTAAACATATACCACACCATGTTCGCAGTGATGGAAGAGGTGAAATCGATACAACCGAAATTGAGCATCCAATCATTGAATCCTGTCCTGCACCTCCAATGTAGGTCCACCCTGCCAATAAATTCACATGCAAACCACTAGTATTACTACCAAATGACAGTACAAAAAGAGTAGCAAGATAGTAGCAAACCATGTACCTTCGTAATGAACAGCTCATAGTGCCACCAATTGGATATAAAGGTTTGGAAAAAACATGCTCCTAATGTTGAACCAGTTGGACTTTTCGTGCAGCTCCACTAAAATTAAGCATCCCTGTTTGCATAGATATTGAAAGTGTGATCACTATAAAAGTGGCACTAGTTGAAGCATACACTCACAAATATAAGAATTCCAATTTCTTAATGGGAAAAGGTAGCAAGACTGTTTCTAACCACCTGTTTGAAGGAATAAATAAAGCAACAACGGCTGATGTCAGGAAGGCATACATAGTTTTTTTCTGAAAAACTGAGCCATTCCTGACCATTCCTCTTCTTTTAAGCAAATTTTGTGCAGCTCTACTAAAATAAAATGCCATCACGGCCTTGACAATTTAGTTACACTGTACAAAAGGAAACGACTTAACATTACATCATGATGTCGGGTATGTAGTAGACAGGCATTAGAGGCAAACATACAGACCTCCTCCGATAACATAATGAACATTAATTTTAACAAAGGTGTGACTAGCTTTACCGGGATAATTTGAGTGAACTCTACACCCTCTGTTCCTTAATATAAGACGTTTTCGTGGTTCAATTTAAAGTACCCAAACGTCTAGTATTTAGAAAAACAGGTAGTAGTTTTCTTGAGCACATATCTGGGAAAGCTTGCCACACTTTATTTATGTCCATATGCTAATGCAACACCATTCGAATACTACAGATATACACTAATCCAGTGGCTAGTGCAACAGTAGAGTAATTAGTTTATTACAGGGTACAGTACAATGGTTTTACTGAACAGATTTCAATAAACTCTAGCACTAGAAGGTTTCTATAAGAATTAACAATACAAAATGTAAAGGTAACAAGTTTCAGCATTGGTATACTAGCTGTGCATGAGCATTAAACCAAATACAAAAGTCTGAAGGTAACTAGCATTATTAACTAATGACAGTACAAAAAAATTGCAAACCATGTACCTCCAATGTAAGTATCATTTCGAACTCGAGGGGACCTTAAAAATTGTTATGCCAATCTTGATAATCGATCAAACATAAAAACTTGATATTTCCTCTTGATAATCAAGAGAACAGCCGGAGGAGGAGGTGCCCACTCTTGACCTTTCCTCTTGTCTTCATAATTGTCTGTGCAGTTTAACCAAAATAAAATGACATCAGCGCCTTGGCATTTTGGTGACACTGTACAAAAAAATTAACTTATCTCATGAAAGTGAGGTATGTAATCTATAAGCATTAACAGTGCAAAAATCTGAAGGTAGTAACAAGTTTCACCGTTGGTATACTGGCTGTGCTACAACATTAGAATGCCTTAGCTGAAAAATCTTTAATACATCCACAATCAACAGCTAACCCTGAAATGATCCAGTGACATTAAATGGCACTGCTTAAATTTATCTGTGGCATTAGACTGAGAGCGGCATTAGTTAAATGTGGCATCACTTTAGCAGTAGCATTGCTTGACTTCACTGCTGGCGTTATACTAACAGCAAAAAAAGTGGCAATAAGAGCATGGGAGGGCCATTCGGACAATGGGCGCACCAGTACGATGTACCTCCACGGACGCAGAGTGGTGAGGGAGGTATGGTTGCCCAGAGCAACAAATATCCAGGCAGCATATGTGGATTACGTCCCATTTTTGTTCTCTTTAGCCACCTTTTTCCTATGTGAGGACAACAAACCGATCGACCTGGTCATTCTCTATTGCGTGGTCATGCCTTTCTACCCTTCTTCAACCAAGAGACACGAGACTCATTCCTTAGCTACTGATTTTCCCCTTTTCAACCTAGATGCGGGTTTGATGCCTACTCTCTTGGACAGTACAGTCTCCCTTCCTTTCCTTATTCAACCCAGACATGCATTAGTCTGCATGAAGTAGGGTTTCCTTTAATAGTGCAAACTATAGTTTTCATCTGCGTGGCCAGCAGAGCAGAGGATAGCAAATTGGGAAGATGGTGGAGTGGAAAAAGATCCACATGCAACGACGTGCCAGATGGGGCAATAGAACAAGGGTATGGTTCGAAAAGAGGTAGCATACCTGAGGGTCGGCGGGAAGTGGCTTCGCTCGTGGTCGTCGTCCTCCGCACACACCACGGCAGCGATCCCGCGCGGGCGCTAGGTCTGAGAGGACGGCCTTGTCGTCAGTGCGTGACCTTGCTCGCCGATGACGAGTGCGTCAACGCTGCACGTCCTTTTCTTCCCCAGCGGATCTGTGACCACCGGTGAGGAGGGAGAGAGGGGCCGTCTTTTTTAGATCTGGAGAGAGGGTGGTAGTGTGAGAAGCAAGTGGGCAGCCCTTGGCAAGAAAGTGCTGAAGCTCCAGCCTATATATCTTCTTTATACTACTAGTACTGGAGGTGGAGTAGTGGTATAGTAGTTTATATTTTCTCTGCGTACAATACTAGTTAGTCGTGCTTCAAAACAGAACGGCGCGCCATTAAAAAAATAAAGGCCGATAACTAATGCGGCACCTCGGGCCAACGCGGCCAGATCACATTTTGCACGAGAAATTACACACCATGTCTCGTTGACATGTGGTCCCGTTCCACATATCAGTGAGACGACGGCGAGTAGTAGGAGTATTTCCGAACCGACGTGTAGGCCAGGGCGCCCCTTCGTGAACCGTGGCAAACTGGCAACCGTCCACCGACGCTTCGCCTTTCCCTCTCGATTTGGAACTGTGTTTCACGCTCTTCCTCTCCCTCCTCCATTTTCCTTCAGCCCTTCACGCTTTCTTCTGCCATTGTTCGATCATCTTCTCCATGGAGGGAACAGGACAGAAACGACCCCGTTATTCTTGCCTCTGAAAGATGACGTGGTGGAGGAACTCATTGATCGGTGCGACATCATCACCTCGGCTAGCATGGCAGGTTCGTTCAAGCCCATTCTCGACTCAACTAATAACATCATTACAAGGAACCCAAGAGTCAAGGAGCGGTTTGATCTCCCCTATCTTCTTCGCCGTGACCCTGATGACTGGCGCCGTCACGACGGAGGCCTCGCCCTGTGCAAGTTGATGCCGCTTGATAATGATATGTATGATGTTAAGATGCCATCACTTGAGGGAAGGCTTGGGCAGGCGCAAATGGATATTGGGTTGTTTACATTGGGTCCAACTGCGAGTGGGAACTTGTGAATGTGTACACTCGTGACCGGGTTCCACTTCCAAAAATCTCAGCAGACTGCCCAGAGGTTGAGCACACCGGTATTGTATGCACGTTCAAATACAATCATGGTGACTGTCTTCTACGGAAGATAGCAATTTCTTGAGTCCCCAACCGCTCTTGGAATTACAATAACTATGAAGTTGTTGCTATCTTCGACAAGCTTGTTGCCGTCGTTAGTGGTTTGACTGGATGGATATTGCTCAAAAATCAGTTTCTGTACACGGATGAGTACTGTGATGCAATTGAATACGAGGGCCTTGTGTTTGCTGCCACCACTCGTGGCACTGTTTTTGCATGGCATCCTCGTTGTTTCGGTACGTTTGTCTTCCACCGTAATTATAATTGTTTCATCCACAAGCATGTGGGTTAGCAAGGCTGGTCATAGTGGGGAGTAACTTAGACTAGTAACATGCATATGTTACTAGTTTATGTTACTACCTCTATAGTGCATAGTATCTTAGATTAGTATCATAGGTGGTCTCATTTATTGCCATGCATGACACATAGTAGCATCACATTTATTATGTTACGGTATCTACCTATGTTACTATAACCATCTCTCTCTTCCTTAATTGCCTGCCACATAAGCATGTTTGCGAGTCCCAAGTGCATGATACTACTTATGTTACACCCACTATGGCCAGCCTTACTAATTAACCTTCTTCTTGTGTTTCCAAGGTCCTGTGAACATTCCACCACCTATACTTGAAGATTTTTATAACCAAGGGGGAGATGATGATTGTGATGATCACGAGCATGAGGATGAGCAGCGCCCATATACTATTTGGCGCCTGGAAACTAATTCTGATGGATCACCTCTTCTCGTGTGTATACAGCCCACTGATGATGTTACTGCTAAGGAAGCAGGTGTAGTCTCCCATGGTCGCACTCTCCGGACCTATTCCAACACCCGTTGCATGGTATTCGGGATGGATACTAGTGTGCTAGCGCCAAATCCTTCTCCCTGGTATAGAATTGATAGTCTTGGAGAAAATTCGCTCTTCCTTGGACAAAACTATCCAATGACGGTGAAAGGCGATCAAACTGCTGTTGACACAACATTACTGCCATTTATGAGAAGCAACTATGTCTATACCTCGGACATTTGGGTGGTTCCCTACCCTGGTACTGATATAGTAGGCCGCTTCAGCCTGGATGATCAGTCCTGCGTTGGTCTCCAGATCGACAATGGATGGCCCATCCCAAAGAATCACTTGTGGTTCAAAGCAAGCATTTCCAACGCCGAGGAATGGTTGAGTTGAAGTTCATTTCATTGCTTGTTATTTGTAGTGTGGTGAAAACTTTAGTATTTATAATGTATCCTCGTTGTCGATGTGGGTTGATGACCTATTGTATGTAATAAAATGATATGCCTGTGATAAACTTACTAAATTTATGAATGGCTTTCGAGTTGCTTCTGTGAGTGAGTGGTGCGACGAGGCAAAAAAATATTTTCTGAATACATAATTGTACGTGCATTGCAATAGGTTATCGGATGAGGCCAATCATCAACAATAGTAGTACACTATTTGTACTAGCTTCACATGCTTCATGCGTCGTGCGGGTGTTTTTACTGTAGCCATACGTAACCAGCACCTCGAATCCTCGATACTAGTAGTACTATATACTAGTAAGTAGTAGGAGTAGTAGGGTGGCATGGGCTAGAACAAGCATTCATGTCCAGGAGTACGACACATGCCACCAACACGACTTCCATCTGACACCAAATTTCTTGGACTCCGTGCTAGAGCAATTTCTTCAACCTCAACGTTTCTCTAACTCAGCCATCGTGCGGCGGGCGAGGTGGGGGTTTGCCGATAGTCAGTTTCCTCAATTGCGGTCCCACTTGTAAGGCCAACTCCAACGCTCTATCAATATATGGATGTACTCTTCTTCCCAATACAAAAACTTGCATCCATTCTACTCCCTCCGTTCTAGTATTTGTCAAAATATATATGTATCTAGACATGTTTTAGTATATAGGCACATCCATTTTTGGACAAATGGAAGTCAAGTATTTTGGAACGGAGGGAGTACACAATAAAAATTTTAAGTTAGCACAACTAGTCTAATCCAAGAGCACAACCAAAGATTTGGTCGGGTTCTTCCTCCTTTCGCCGACACGTGGGACATCCAGCATCCAGGTCGTGCCATGAAAGAAAATAGAGTGGTAGTTGATAAGTTGAAGCCACGAGATGTGTATCTTGGGTTAAAGTGTAAATAGAATCTTACTACTCTTGAGTAACTCCAAAAGCGGCCACCGAAGATCTTTCTTGGATTTGTTTTTCATCACCAGCACGTCGAGGTGAAAGATGTGCAGGTTCAGTGGGTCCACTTGCGTTTTCACTGACATGTGGGACCGCATGTGAGCAAACAAACGACGGCTCTGCGCGTCCGCTGGCTGACTGAGAAGAAAGATAGAGGAGTGCTGAGCACGGACTGCAGGAAATTTGTTCTATGTACTGTACCTTGATATAGGCTTGATATAGTGGGGTGGCATGGGCCATAACTAGCATTCACGTCTAGCACTATGGAACACGCCACCCACACGAGTCCCATCCAACACTAATTTTCTTGGAGTCCATGCTACAGCCATCTCTTCTCCCTCCTGTTTTCTCATCCATCGCGTGGTGGGCGGGCTGGGGGTTTGCTGATAGTCGGTTTGCTCAACTACGGTCCCACTTGTAAGTGAAAATGCAACACCGCACGCATTCGTGCTTGAGAGGCGTGCCGGATCAACCGTGTGGGGGTGCGACGCGAACACGGCAGGCTTTTCCTTTTGAACTCGTAACTTGTAAAATTTGGTTCTGCTCCATGGCGCGATCGATAGATAGAAAATAACGATTTTGCCTAGAGTAACGAGAAGTTTGGTTCTGGCGCCGTTCATGCATGGAGTACGTACGAAAATTATGAAGTTGATGCGAAAGGTAAGATAATTACTGTAGTATCATATACTACTACATGGATTTGACGGAAAGATAAAAATACATACGGATCCATCAACGACATCCTCACGCCCTAGTGCGCCGGGTCACCAACCGACGTGTGAGGAGCAGCGGCGTTGGCGGCGAGCTCAACGTGCTTCTGAACAGTGCGTCCAAGGTTGCCATGCGGTCCAAGAAGGCCAGCGTCCTCTCGTCCTCCTCTTGCATGCGCGTAGACGTGGGTGATTATGTCCATGGTGTCTTGCTGCGCCAAGCGCTGCGCGGCGAGCGCGACCTCAAGGTGGACATTCTCCGGCGCAACGGCGGGCAGTCGCAGGGCCACCAGTGCGTCGAAGAGGTTGTCACCATAGTGGCCGTTGAGGGTGGCGGGCATTGTAGAGCCTGGGCGCATCAGCTGAAGGCTTACGTCAAAGTCGTCCGCGAGCTTCTTGAAGACGGTGAACTTGTTGAGGAAACTGACGAGGACCTCGTCGAACAAGGAGACAAAGCTGTCGTCCAAGCGGCCCCTCGCCCTGCCGGCCTCAAGCAATACTACCTGGAGACGTTCCTTGTTGCCGGGACGCAGGCCGGCATCGTGGACCATCTGGCACAGCCGGCTGATGCTCGTGCTCATCGCCTCCATGGGTCTAGCTTAGCTTCTACTAGTCAAATGATCTTAGGATTCGAGTGATCACTCTTGCCCTTGGTTAGCGTGCGTAGGTGCGTAGGATTTCGTACTACTCCTTGGCCCTATACTGCACCTGCCTTTGGCTGTATGATAGGTGGGCCAGCCACCCCCTGGGCCCACGTGTCATTCACCCAAAGGCAGTTGTCGTAAGTCAATGAAGCTGCGCCCCCGTCCGTGCCGATGCAGTATAATCATCTCACCGGACCTCTAGTTGGGGTCAAACGAGAGAAGTTTGATGTTTACTGGTTTATTGGTCCCCTTTGCATTTTGCGCCAAGTTTTTACCTTTGATTTAACTAATAAAATGTTAATGCATGTAAACAAAAATGTTGTGTAAGTCACATTACAAAAACCAAATAATCCCAAAACACTTAGGCACGGTGCATTAACTCCCTCCTTGTTTCTTATTTCGTGACATATCAACCAATTGGAGATGTGGGCCGTGCATGCTTTCAATGACTTGAGACTACCAAACATGACATGCAGTGTTTAGTTCATTGCATGTAATCCTATTAAGACTCTAGTTATCAAGAAAACATTAAGTTCTCTCGCCGATAGGAATAAAACACCATGTATTTATTTATAGAGGGAGTAGTACATTTTTTGTGACATGCATTACTAGATATTGCCAGTCAAATACTAAAATCTAGATGGACGTGGTAGTACTCCTAAATCCAGACGGTGGTGCTACTAGTACTAGTAGTAGTACTACCAATGTAGTACTCCTAGGAGTAGTAGCACTATACTACCCATTGGTCAAATTATTACGTGCTGCTCCTCACAGTGAAGTGACAATACCCTGCGTCAGAGATGACACCTGAGTATAGGCGCCGTGTTCGGCATACCATAGTCAGCCTCACCGTCTGCAGTCACTATCATCATGGCTGTAGAGCTAGCCTGCTTACAACTAGCCCTGTTCAACATAATTTCCCGTGCGTAGATGCCCGTGCATTGCACGGAACACCAAGATTCGGGGTGGATGGCAGCGGCCATCGCGCCAGATTTTTCCACGGCCTTCTAGATGTGGTGGGGAGGAGATAAGGCTGATTGTGAGAGACAAGGAGTTGTTTGTAAATAGGGAACAAGTGCGGGCATATTTTTGCAAAAATGGAGAAGCTTGGTTTGTATGCGTCAGATCTAGATCCGACGGCTACTGGTGAAAGATGGGAGGCACAACATCATCACCAACTCAGGACCTATTTGATTCGCAGGATTTTGAAAACGCAGGAATATGACACGGCAATATTACAAGTTTCAAACTGATATTACAAATGTTAGGAGTAATGCTGCACCTAGGAAGAGGGAATTACTAGGAAGTTCACGTAAGAACTTTTGTTACTTTAGGTGGATGCAGCGTGATCGTACAAACTAAAATCCACCGCCCTGACAAGTCACTAATGGGCAAATAAGTTTTCAAGTCTCTGGCCACTTGATGTTTCAAAAACAAATTCAGCTTCTGCGGAGACTTTGTCATTTAGGCTTAGACGCTTGCGGTGATCAGCACGCCATTCATTGTTGCGCCAGAGAATGCCAAACCTCTATACCTTGAGCACACTTGCCTCCAGAACAAAGAACCTGGCCAATTTAATCTCAGATGTGCTGCCTCGGTAGTTGATCAAATCAATTTCTGTAAGATGGAGATCAAGGCATTCGATGAGATTGTTATAGTGCAACACATTTTTCACTTTTGGGTCTTTTTTTATCTGCAAAAGAAGAGAACATATTAGATCAACTGGCTGCATAAGATTGTCGTGTCATCAAGAGGTACCAATATCATTTGCTCATACGATAGGGTTGGCTGGCTAGTGATATTTTTTCACTCTCTCTCTCTCTCCCTCTCTCTCTCTCTCTGTTTCTGTTTCCTCTCATTTAACTAGGAGCACGTGAAGAGCTTGGGCATTTGTTGCCTTCCACTATGTGGTCGATGCCATATTTCACAAAAGTATGCCACATAATACGCATTGATGTCAAATCAAAAGATTTTGGCATCGCTCTCGCGACGTGAGAGAGTTGGCACCGCTGTGCACACAGACCCACATGTATAAACAAATCAATCAAACCAACTACACCAGCCTCTCACTCTCCCAAACAAGTGTTTTTTATTGCCTCAATCCTCTCTCTCTCCCACGCAGTGTTTTTTCATTGCGTCAGTTAATTTGGCACCGGAGCAAAGTAGGTGCTCCAGATTGGGGCACCAGGTGAGCAATGGAGGGGCATCGTTGCCAAATGCATCACAAGTGAATTTGGCACATGTTTTGGCCTACATAGCCCATTTTTGTACTCCCTCCGTCCCAAAATTCTTGTCTTAAATTTGTCTAAATACGGATGTATCTAGTTACATTTTAGTGTTAGATACATCCGTATCTAAACAAATGTAAGACAAAAAATTTGGGACGGAGGGAATACTACCTCATATTTAGTATAAAATTTTGACCATAGATTTACCTAAGAAAATGCCAATGCATGTCACTAAAAGTTACACCATTTGAAATTATGTTCAAATACGAATCCAACGGTATAGTTCTTAGTGACATGCATTAACGTTTTGTCAGTTAAATCTATGGTCAAATTTTGATACTACAAAATTGGAAGAGTAAACCAGGACGGAGGTAGTAGTAGTACTTGCCCTTAGGGTAACCATAGAGTTACTGGAGTAGTCTAAGTTACTTTCCACTATGACTAGCCTAGGCTACTATAGTAGTACAGGATAAAAATGATGCAGGTGATCACGTGAGAAAAAAATACTAAAAACATTTCTTTCGGTGCAGTGCGTAGATGTAGTTTTGAACACTACACTTGTCATCGTAATTTGGGAAAATTACTAAAAATTGAGCTACATTGTGATTACCATTTACTAATAGGAAAGAAGTTTCACCTCGATGAGTAGCTTCTCCGTGCATGGAAAGCATGTAAGGAATCCAACAACTTGATGCAGATTGGGGCCGATAGATTTTAGTGCTAAGATCTTCACTGTGCGCATGGACTGGGTCAAGCTTGTGGGAATCATTTTCTGGAAGATGGTCGTAAATACATCAAGAAGAAATTTAAAAATGTGAATTTCAAGAAGACGGAGAAGAAGATGAGTGTTGTACCTGAACGATTACGGATCCAATAAAGAGTTTGGAGAATTTGGCAGACGAGTACACCAACGCTGTCAATTTCGGCGCGTCAATGACCTTGATTTTTGTTGGACCTTCTAGATCCGATACAAGCAATCTCTCAAGGAAAGGCGCATTCTCAATGACCATAACGTGGAACAGCTGGAGTGATATCTTCCCAATTGATGTCTTGTTGCGGGGCCAGCAAGACACATAAATCCATCGGAGATTCGTCGAGGCGATGTGGAGGCTAATGAACCCGTGGATCTACTCAAGACGAAGGTACTCGAGCGCAGTACAGCTGCGGAGCAGGTGCTCCGTAGCCTTCTTCGAGATGACAATGTCAAAGAGGTCGAGCTGCTTGAGTTGAGGTAGAAAAAGGGCGGGTGCGGCATCAATCTGGGGAAGATAGCAGGAGCTGAAGCTAGTGCGGCGCAGCATTGGCATGAGGTGGAGCGCGGACGGCGGCAGAGAGCGACATCGTCCAACTTCAAAGCTGAGCTCCTCGAGCTGATCTAGGGCGGGGGATAAGAACCACTCGTCGAACTTGGGTTGGACCTTGCAGTTGGTACTGAACATGTGGATGTCAAGGCGTCTGGCTGGCCCAGGGTGCGATGAAAGGATCTTGGAGACTGCGGCCATGCGTTTGCAATCCCCGTCGCAGAGGCAGCTGTCGACGGTGAGGTTGAGGGGGACGCAGCGCCAGAGGGGGCGCCACCGCCGGGAGAGCAGGGCGGTCCGCACGACAGATTTGGCGGGGAGGAGGCCGATGATGACAAGCAGCATGTCGTCGGGGAGGCTGCTGATGAAGTCCAGGCTCGCCGTATGCGGTTTTGGCTCGAGCGGCCTCCGCTTGTTGGCTGCCTTGCCGTCCATCTCAACCGGCGGCGACGCCGGTGTACACGTGTGCTGGTGTGTGTTGTGTTCTGGGTGTGCGCGAGTGCGTCCTTCTGTGCATGCCGCCACACAGTGGTGAATTGTGCGCGAGTGCGTCCTTCGCGCACAAGAAGTTTGTCCTCAATGCGCCCTCAATTTACTAGCGTGCGGGGTGCTACCCCGAGTGGTTTCAACTTTGTTTCCTTCACCGCGTGTCAGATGGGACTCTAGTTTACTTATTTTCACCCACTGCCACATGGGCCAGCACACCAAGATACAGAACACGAGCTAACAACGCAGCATGTGGATTGGTTGACCGGTTAACTAAACAATATACAGAGCTATACGCTGACACAGTGAGCGTATAATCCGTCGGTATAGAGAGTTCGAGTGAGAGGGGAGGCCCGTGAGAGATAGCAGAGAGAGAGAAAGAGCTACTCCCTTCGTTCGATAATGTAGTTACAGCATTTTTTTAAAGTCAAACTTTTGAAACTTTGACCAAGTTTATAAAGAAATTACTTATATCGGCAATACCAAAGATAAATGATAGTATGAAGTAAGTACATGTTGTGATGAATCTAATGATCGTTCCAGATGTAAATGTTTTTCTCCACATATACCTAGTCAAACTTTTCTGAGGTTTGACTTTTCAAAACATCCATATGCTTATGGACGTGACAGAGTCCCTGACGAGAGAGAGAGAGAGAGAGAGAGAGAGAGAGTGAAAAAAGTGTGTGTGCTTGTGTGAAAGAGACATGGACAACACACGATAAAAGTGGAGAAAAAGCGTGCGTGTCTTATGCAAACATATCACACATGCATCTTCGACAACAGAGGCAAGGTGAGGAGATAGTGTGTGGTTGTTTGGAACCGAGAGAGGAAGACCCCTAGCATGTGTCAAGAGGGGTCTGACAAACAAGGGAGAGAGGTCGAGAGAGACGTACGGAGAAAATGCAGACATGTTGAGGAGAGAGTGTATGTTTGTCATAGAAAGATCCCCTGGAGATCGTGATGGGACTACATGGGTGGGAGATCGAGTGACAAGGTGTGTGCGCGATAGAAGATGCCCCGAGAGATATCGAGATAGACGTATGGATGGAAGGAGACAATACGTGTGTTCTTGATGGCTAGTAAGAGATAATCATACTTAGAAGGGGGGGAGTGCTTGCGCCTATGGCCCTGTTTGGATACTCTAACTCAGTTAGAGGTTAGAGTTAGATTCTAACCCTAAACTAACTCTAAGTAAAGGGGTGTTTGGATGGCAGGGTTAGATGGAGCGCGGATACGGCGAGGCACCTTCACGGGCGGTGTGAGAGGGAGGGAGGGAGAGGACGAGAAGCTTCGAGGAAGTGGGGAGGGATCTACTGTGGGGAGAGCGAGAGAAAAAAGTGTTTATTAGTGGTCCCGAGAAGAACTAACCCAAATAAGCACCTCTTGGCTGGGTTAGTTTTTTTGGATGGGTTAGATGCATCTAACCTAAACTAACCCTCCTGTTTGGATCTTTTTGGGTTAGTTGATTCCAAACTAACCCAAACTAACTCTAACCCATGGATCCAAATAGAGCCTATGATGGAGTGAGGGATTATGGTACTTAGGGGGGGTGCATGTCACATGGAGAGAGAATAAGGGCGGCGAGTGTTGGATGGGTCTATATGAATAGCGCGAGCGGGACATGTGTATGTGTGAACCAGGGAGATATAATGCCCGTTTGGCTTGCGTCGTGAGCATCTTTTGTGTGGCCTGGGGTTGTGGCTGGATTTCATGCACGCTTGTTTGGTTGCTACCCTGTGAAAAAGAAAGCCCGCCTGGGCTGGGTTCCCTTGCACTTTAATTAGCCTGGCTGAACTCCACACACTGCAAGTAGCCTGGCCCAAGCGACCGATTTCGAACGCCTGGCCGTGCCTGGTCGTGCGGCCACGAGGCTAACATCAACATGGATGGATATTAGCATTAAATAATTGATGCATGGATTGATTGATGGGACGTTGATGCTTTGCCTGGCCCAGGCATGAACCAAACGCTTCAGCACCACACAAGCCTGGCCAGGCAGAAATATTTTACATCTCACGTCCACACCAGGCAGTACCGACCATCAAGGCATGAGGGTCAGGTCACGAACCAAACTGACCAATAAAGTTTGAGAGAGATTGAGGAGCCCCGATAAGGCTGAGTGGTGCGTCAAATAGCTGAGAGGGGGAAAGAGATATTCCATCCGCTTGATGATGCAGTGCATGTAAATTTTTTAGAAGTCAAACTTTGGAAACTTTGATCAGGTTTACGCAAATGTTATTTGTATCTACAATACCAAAGATACATCATACAAAATTACATCTCATGGTGAGTCTAATGGTATGTGTTTGCCGTACTAGATGCAATTCTTTTTCTCCACGTACATGGTCAAACTTTGTGATGTTTGAATTTTCAATAAATCTATGTGCTATGGACGGAGGTGAGTGCCTCAGTCGAGACAGATCAAGTGCGTGTGAAGGAGAATGAGTAAGTGTGCAAAAAGAGTATGTGTGTGAAAGAGAAAGTGACAACAAACAATAAATTAGAGAGAGTGTGTGTGTTTTTTCGTTTCTTATGCGAACATATCACGCATGCATCTTCGAGATGGAAAAGCGAGGCGAGGAGATACACGAAGATAGCTAGTGTGTGATTGTTTGCAACGGAGGGAGACACCCCTGTAGCACATGTCCAACAGAGGTCTGGCCAACAAGTAAAAAAGGTCGAGAGGGACAGATGGATGGCATATACGCAAGGGGAGGGAGAGAGGGTGTGTTTGTGATAGAGAGATCCCCTCGAGATCATGAGGGGACTATATGGGTGGGAGATCGAGGGAGTGCATGCGCGATAGGAAGATACCCCGAGAGAAATCGAGATAGACAATGCACATGTTTGTGATGGAGACTTAGATTAGCTAGTCATATACATATAGGGGGGACTGTGTGTGCCTACAATTGAGTGAGAGACCATCATACTTGGCTAGCTGGGCATGAGACTGTGTGTGTGTGTGCGTGTGAGATGGAGAGAGAACGATGGAGACAGATAGAGTTTAAGATGGGCCTATCGAGTGCGAGTGAGATATGCAAGTGTATGTGTGACCCAAGTGGATGGAGAGTTTGAGAGAGGGGGGGAGGGAAGAGCTCCTAGACGACATAGTGGTGTGTGAGAGAGTTACCGGCAAAGAGCCAAGTAATTTGTGTGCGTACGATGAGTGCACCCAAGATATCTAGCTTGGACTAGCTAGAGTATCATACATAGTGTGCGAGAGAGACCTATAGATGGTGTATATATGAATGCGGACTAGAAAGACCCCCCCCCCCCCACACACACAGAGAGAGAAAGGGAGAGGGACCAACAAGGTTTTTGTGTCGGATGCGCGTGACAGAATTGAAGATTGTCGGCGAGAGTGAGAGAGAGAGAGAGAGAACAGGAGTTCGGTAGAGGGGGAGGTCGCACTTTATGCATCAAAGACTGATATAAACTTGCATTCAAATATTTAAATTGGAGACCATGTTGTCTGCAATCCACACATGAACGGATATATGCGTATATCAAACAAGTTCATTAATTTGACTTTCAACATGTTCGTGGAGTACTATAATACTGTGCAACATGCTACTCGATTGAGGTGTTCAATTTTGGATTTAGTTCACTATTTTGACCTACTGAACGAGCTAGTTCATTGAATCGAGATATTTCATTTTGGGTTTGATTCGCGTTTTTGAGTGGGTCAACTATTTGTCATATAGTAAATCGCTAGCAACGAGCATGTAAAAACACATTACTCCCGAGCATCATATCTCCATCTAAAAAAGAAGTGGCAAGCTAATATTTCAAAATTTGATTCGAATCGACTTGGTAAGGTAGACGTGGATGCTCGTTCTCCCAAAATTTGAATGAACCGTTAAACATCAATTGGCCCGTTGTACATCGAGGGTAGGTTCGTAACTTCATCCAAGCGTGCCTTCTCCTCGGCCAAAATGACATGTGCCGAATAATTCATAAACCATGGTCCGCAAAACACGCTCTCCTCGCCCGAAATAGCTCGCGCCCACTATTTCAAAACATGCTCTCCTCGCCCGAATTCGCTTGCGCTCACTATAGTTCAAAACACGCCCTCCTCGCCCGAAATCGCTCCCGCCCAATATTTGGGGAGCAGCAAAATTACTCTACTATCCCCGACCCTCAATACACAGACCCAAGCCGAGAAGCCTATAGGCAAGGGTAGAACTGTAACTCCCCCTCACATTTCAGACAAATGCGTCCGTAAGACATGGTTCCACTCCCCTCATAATTCCCCCCTGCCTGCCCCCATTCATACCTCGTGGGCGCCAAATCACCTTCTCCCCGGGAAGCTCCCTTCTCCCGAGCCGCGAAACCTTAGCCCCACCTCCATGGCGCCCCCACCGCACCAATTTCACAGCCGCCCTCCTCCCTAATGCCGGAGACGCTGTCCAATTGCCGTCATGCACTGGGCCGTGTGCCTCTTACTCTGTGCTGCTGGTGCTGCCTCGACGACGGCCGCGTGAACCGTACCGGAGCCGATTCACCCCCGCTGTTGTTCACGGCGCCGGAGCGGCTTCAACTTCGGATCCGTCCAGATCCTGGCGCTGCTTCCGCGTAGCCGTCGACCATCACGACATCGCTCTTTCCCTGCCGCCGGTCACCACCGCAACCGCGCCGGCCTCACCGACTCGGCAGCTGGACCTGCCTACTTCACCATGTCGCCAGATAGGTTGCACCCTCATCTAAAATCACTTTATTTAGGTGTCAGTTGTCTGAATGTTTATTCTGGGCCAATCGATTCCCAATGGGAAGCAGCACCCCTTGAGGCGGCGGAGCTCCTAGGCTGCCGGTTGGCTGGTGTCTAATGTAAGGGTGCAGGGCCACAAGTTCGCCGCGGAAGCAGCGCTTAGATGGCTATCTTTTAGAGTTGCGTGGGTTGAAGGTACTGCCGCCACCAGATCTGGATGACGGGGAGTCTTTATGGATTGGCCCGGGGGCGGCGCAACCACGACAGTGCGGTGGGGCGGGGAGCGGGGTTTTGGACGGGGCCACGGACGGCGGAGGCAGGCTGCTCTGCCGTTGGTCGCTGGCTCTTCGGGGAAGATTCCGAACAGTGTCAGCCGGGAGGGACAAGACGGCCATCAAGCCATCCGGCGTAGATCGGGCAGTACCAAAATAAAATAAAATCGTGTGACCCCAATTTAGTCTTCAGTCAATAGATGTGTGACCACTCTCGTACCTTGCTATTGATCTCTTAGTGTATTTCTTTGGATCAAAGAGATATGTCGTTCTTAACTTTATGCGTTATCTGCATCTTCAGACACACCGTCTTCTGACTCACCGCAGATGCTCCAACAAGGGAAGCATACACCAGAAGGGAGCTACAGTCCCCACTCAACAGTTCCCTGCATCAAATGCGCGTGCCCGACATGGACAGCCCCAACAACTGCAGGGCCATCGACAAGTCAGCACATGATGCTCACTCCTATGGATGGCAGCCAGATAGGTTGCACCATCATCTTACTTGTCTGCAACATTTATGGCTTTGTTATTCATCTAAGCACGAAAAATAGATCATCACATTTCACTGTATATTCATGCTGATCTCTTACGGGTCTTGTTCAGGAGTTCACGATGTTCCGTAGTTCAGGTAAGATACTTGTTCTTTAGGTAACGTTGTTCCATGGTTATCATCCATCAGCCAATGCTATCCCACGGGCTGGTGATTATAGTATTATACCACTTCTAGTATTACCTATGTTGTTCTTTAATACTTTTGTATGCCATCTAGTTAATCTCGAGTACAAACGATACATATTCTGTAGCTTTCATCTGTGTTCTCCCTTTAGTTTATGAGACCTGATGCTGCTAGGTAACCCCAGTCCTACTATTTATGTTGTCTCCTACAGGCACTCATTTACATAAATCTAACTACTAGTTGTCTTCCATGCATGTCAGATATAATTGCACACACTGATATATCCACAAGAACCTCACGGAGCAATGTAAAGGCCAATAAACTTGATGTCAATGATACCCAATATGATGGAACATGTAAAGGCAGTTCTTCAGAAGACTTGCAGAAAGATGATGAATCCTCTTCACCCCACAAGGTCCTTGCTCTAACTTGGCCTGTGATATGGGTACAACATGCATATAATGTCCTGGAGTGTATCTACTCTGTTGCAATGCCATGTGCTTAGCATGCTGATCATGCATGTAAATATGTCATGCCTTCCTATTTTTCAGTACCTATTCCATTCATGATAACATGTTTTCAAATTCAAGTACTGTCATTCTACTCTATCGCAATGCCATCTGCTTAATTTGGACATCATGCTTCTGAATATCTTATGCATTGTTATTCATTAGTATGTACTTCATCTGTCTGCCATACCATGTTTTTTTACATTGAAGTGTTGTTCTAGTGCTCTGTTGCAATGCCATCTTATTTTCCCAATCATACACGTGTATGTTGCCTTGGTTATTTCTGTATGTATTCCGCTAGCATATAGTTTTACATTCAACTAGTATTTCTTTTGCTGTGTTGTCCTGTCGTATCCCTAGCTCTTACACCATACTCCCTCCGTCCTGATTACATGTTGCCGAAATGGATAAAAAAGGATGTATCTAGAACTGAAATACGCCTAGACCCATCCATTTTTTTCCGGATGGAGGGAATACATGTGAATATGTAATGCCTTTCTATTCTTCAGTACCTATTCCATCTCTCTGCTATCGCATGTTTTATAATTAAAGCACCATTCTTCTATACAAGGCATGCAAGGGGAAGACGACTATGTTAGAATCTGACGGGTTACAAACAAGGCCTTCGCAAAAGATCCAAACGCCAGGAGATAATAAACCAACTCCAGTTTTTATATATACTGCTCCAGCACAGAGAAATCCAACTCCTACTGATAATAAGCAGATTCCAGTGGCCAAAGAACTAGTCCGCTCCAGTCGAGCAAAAATATGTCAACTCAATTCTAAGAAGCGTGTGCGTATCCTTGCATCATGAAATTTTATAGCATGTTGATCATATTTTCTACATGTTTCTTACCCATCTCTCTTTTAGAAAATAAGCTTAACAGATAGAAGAATTTCTGCAATGGTATCGTTTATGAGGAAAGATTCTTGCAGGAATTCTCTGTGCTCCAATGTAGATGTAAGTACCTGTTGTATATCACTATAATTTTACATCAGCATGTATTTTGTTAATCGGCGTGAATCCAACCTTTATCTGATATAAATTTAGTTGTAGCAAAATGTATGATTAAAGGCCACAATGTTGATTTTTGCAAGGAAAATTGCCTAGTAGTTTTGCATCCTGAGCTGCATGAGTGTACTATCTCATATCAGTGGGTTTGAATACTTTGGTTCTGCAGTGGGTTTTTCAGTGTTTTTTTACTGTGTTGTCCTGTCGTATCCCTAGCTCTTACATCATACTCCCTTCGTCCGGATTAAATGTCGCAGAAATGGATAAAACTGGATGTATCTAGAACTGAAATACGCCTAGACCCATCCATTTATTTCCGGATGGAGGGAATACATGTCAATATGTCATGCCTTTCTATTCTTCAGTACCTATTCCATCTCTATTGTAGCATGTTTTATAACTGAATCACCATTCTTCTATATAAGCCATGCAAGGGGAAGATGGCTCTGTTAGAATCTGAAGGTTTACAAACCAGGTCTTTGCAAAAGATCCAAACGCCAGGAGATAATGAATCAACTCCATTTTTCATAGATACTGCTCCAGCACAAAGAAACCCAACTCCCACTGATAATAAGCAGATTCCAGTGGCCAAAGAACTAGTCCGCTCCAGTCCAGCAAAAGAATGTCAACTCCATTCTAAGAAGCGTGTGCGTATCCTCGCATCATGAAATTTTATAGCATTCTAATCATATTTTCTACATGTTTCTTACCCATCTCTCTTTTAGAAAATAAGGTTAAACGATAGAAGACTTCCTCCATTGGGATTGTATTCGAGGAAAATATCTTGCGGGAATTCTCTGTGCTCCAATGCTGATGTAAGTACCTATTGTATATCACTATATTTTTACATCAACATGTATTTTGTTAATCGGCATGAATCTAACCTTTATCTGATCTAAAATTAGTTGTAGCAAAATGTTAAAGGCGCCAATGTTGATTTTTGTAAGGAAAACTGCCTGGTAGTTTTGCATACTGAGCTGCATAAATGTACTATCTCATATCACGCACATCACTGAATTGTAGTGCTTCTCTAGTTGCCCATTCATTCATTGTATCAATGTTGCTTTCATACTACCTTACCTGGTTGATGATAGTTGTGCCATATTGTGTTAATTTGGTGTAGGCTACTTGACCAAATGTTCGTTGTGTCAATGTTGCTTTCCTATTATCTGACTTGGCCAATGATAGCAATGCTAGTGTGTTAATTTTGTGCAGGCCGCTGAAGATAAGAAGACAAACTCTGAAAACAGCAAGGCAACCCCATTGTTTCTTTCCAGTAAATCTAGGCCAGGTAATATGGCAATAACTCATGATTAATCTGTTTGGTTCCCATCCTAATTTATGTTATGATGAAGTGGTCGAGACACTCTCCACTATCAATAATACAAGCCTGCCAAAATCGCCATCTGAATCTGTTCAGTATCCTCTGTCTCGAATGCAATGGAATAAATGTATGTTTGTGAACCAATTAATGGTTGAATCAATGATGGAAATGGTGGATGAATCAGAGGTGCAGAGTCGTGCGACACAACAACTGATCAATGTTTTCAGAGACAGTGTAGCAAAGCAGAAAGAACTTGCCCACATGCTTATGGGCGTCATCTGTGCTGAGGTTGCAGATTGTGACGTTGTAGATGGTTAGGTTCTGCTCATTTATTTGCACTGGCATCAATCTTTGATTGCCCAGTGGATGTAATTTCCTGTAATATATGCTGGATGTGCAACATTATTCCCTGTATGTCGTACCTTTGCATGATCGTTTTTGGTCCTGTGCATAATTGCTCGTCGTAATGGGCTCAAATTATCTAATTTGGCCTAAACATGTATGAACTTTAGTGGGCCCATTAAGTTAATGGGCCGTTACTAGGCCGAAAGTTAATGGTCGGCCCTCTTACCTCCCGGGTCGTTAACAGGCCGACATCGAAGCGGGCAACAGGTGGCCCCAGTTTATTTCACGGGCCGTCAACAGGCCGTTACTAAGTTTGGGCTACATATGGCCCAACTATACTCTAGGCCTTTAGCAGGCCGAAAGAGACAGCGGGCTTGTACTGGACCATGAAGACCATGGGCCGCTAAGAGGCCGAAAGTCAGGTCGTATTGTAAATGGCCCAACTGTGTTGTGGGCCTTTAGCAGGCCGAAAGAGAAACCGGGCTGGTATTGGACCATGAAGGGCATGGGCCTTTAAAGGGTCAAAACTAAGGTCCGACTACAAATGGCCCAACTCATTTATGGTCCGTTAATAGGTCAAAAGTCACACAGGGCCGGGAATTGGCCCAACACTTAAATGGGTCGCTAAAAGGCAAATACTCAGGTCTGACTAAAAATGGCCCAACTGATTTATGGGTCGTCAACAAGCTGAAAGTGACACCAGGCCAGAAAATTGGCCCAACACTTAAATGGGCCGCTAAAAGGCCGAAACTCAGGTCCGACAACAAATGGCCCATCAGATTTATGGGCCGTCAACAGGCTGAAAGACACACCGTGCCGGAAACTAGCCCAACATTTAAATGGGTCGCTAAAAGGCCGAAAGAGGTACATCCTGAAAATTGGCCCATCCATTAAACGGGCCGTTAACAGGCCGAAATCTCATCAGGCCGATATTGAGCCCAGATATATAGCGGGCTGTTAACGGGGTCGGACTAACGATGGGCTGCAATGGTGTCAAATCTTTAACGGGCCGTTGACGGGCCGAATTGGCTCATCTCGTATGGCCCGTGGGCTTAAATGGACCTGACACAAGTAGGCCTTATATGGGCTGGCCTGCTAATTTTAACCGGGCCGGCCTTTTCACATGAATGGGCCTCTGTTGGGCCATGCCACGTGTCGACGTACCATACGCGTCTTCCGTCCAATGAATGGATGACATCTGTCCCAACGGTGAGCCGACACGTGTTTCCTCCAGCCAATGATGATTTTACACGTGGAAAATCCCCATTGGTCGGGGATGTTAACGGGTTATCGGATACAAAACCCGACCCGATAGCTTAACGACATTCCGTTACGGTGGATGCCACGTGTCGGTCACCCTTGACGAAAGCACTTCTGTGATGCGCGATTTATCGTCATGGAAGTGGACACTTCCGTGATGATAATTTTGGTAATGTCATGGAACACTTCTACGACAGCACAGGTATGACTATCTTGATTCTGTCATAAATTTTTCATGGATGTACATGCATGACAAAAAACGCGACCTACCGTGACAAACACGTATCATCACGGAAGTGTATTTTTTTGTAGTGCATCTCCTTAGTTGACACATCATATATGCGATTGCCCTCTGCTCACTTCCTTAGTATATAAATCATATATTTGAATTATGTCATGTCATGATGTTTACATAGACAGCATGTATCTGAATTATGGCATGCCAACCCATTTTCTAAAGACATAATATAGTTATATCATCTCATCCTCTTTACATAGACATCATATTTTAAATTATGTCATTCTATCCGTGAATTATATCATGCCATCATGTTTCCATCGACGGCATGTTTGTAATTTATGGCATGCCAACCACTTTAATAGACACATCGTATAGTTATATCATGTCATCCTGTTTACATAGTCATCATATTTTGAAGTATGTCATTCTATCCTGTTTATTTAGCCATCATACATGTGAAATTGTGTCATGCTATCCTGTTTAATTAGCCATCATATATGTGAAATTATGTCCTGCTATTCTGTTTGGTTCGACAACATAAATGTGAATTATTTCATGTCATGTTTTCTTCCCTACTATCCATTGCACCTGTCTATCTTACAATGTCTGTACATTCAATTACTTTTCTTGTTTATCAGCCATTTCAATTGGAGGGAGTGATGGCAGTATCTGTGGGAGTAAAAACATGATCTGCAGAAAAGATCGTGCTACCTGTCGATGCAGATAGAACCACGGTTGTACTTGCCCAAGAACCATCCCCACCACACATAACCCACACTCATGCAGATTGTGCCCCTACCCAGTTGGACAGAGAACCGGCTACACCCCTTCTAACCCCAACTCCAGCAGATAGACACCCAGTTCCCGTTGACACAACACCGTCTCCACCACAGACCACCCAAACACGAGCAGTTAGTAAGGCAACTTCAATGCCCAAAGCATGAGGACCACTGATACGTCCATTTTGCATCATGCTTTTATATTAGTATTTATTGCATTATGGGTTGTTATACACATTATATCTCAATACTTATGGCTATTCTCTCTTATTTTACAAGGTTTACCATGAAGAGGGGAAATGCCGGTAGCTGGAATTCTGGCTGGAAAAGGAGCAAATATTGGAACCTATTCTTCACAGCTCCAAAAATCCTGAAACTCCACGGAAGTTATTTTTTGGAATTAATAAGAATTATTGAGCAAAGAGACTACCAGAGGGGGCCCACACCCAGGCCAGGAGGGTGGGGGCGCGCCCCCCTGTCTCCTGGGCCCCCTGGTTGCCCTCCGGTGCCCATCTTCTGCTATATGAAGGCTTTTACCCTGGAAAAAATCAGAGGCAAGCTTACGGGATGAAAATCCGCCGCCACGAGGCGGAACCTTGGCGGGACCAATCTAGGGCTCCGACAGAGCTGTTTTGCCGGGGAAACTTCCCTCCGGGAGGGGGAAATCATCACCAACGATCCTCTCACCGGGAGGGGGTCAATCTCCATCAACATCTTCACCGGCACCATCTCCTCTCAAAACCCTAGTTCATCTCTTGTATCCAATCTTGTATCAAAACCACAAATTGGTACCTGTGGGTTGCTAGTAGTGTTGATTACTCCTTGTAGTTGATGCCCATTGGTTTACTTGGTGGAAGATCATATGTTCAGATCCTTAATGCATATTATTACTCCTCTGATTATGAACATGAATATGCTTTTTGGGTAGTTACGTTTGTTCCTGAGGACATGGGTGAAGTCTTGCTATTAGTAGTCTTGTGAATTTGGTATTCGTTCGATACTTTGATGAGATGTATATTGCCTTTCCTCTAGTGGTGTCATGTGAACGTCAACTACATGACACTTCACCAGTATTTGGGCCTAGAGGAAGTGTAAGTGCATCTAGTGCCACCCCTAGTTGGTTTTGGAGTATTGACGACAAAGTTGGTTGAGGGACTAATGCATTTGTGAGAATTGCAGGATAACGCAGGTAGTGTCCCTCATTGTTTCGGTTTACCTACCGGAGATGACCCCTAAAAATGTATGAAGACATTAAAGACAATGGTGGTATGAGAAGATATTCATATTGAAGACTATGACGTAAGATGACATTAAGTGAAGACTATGGTGTGCGAAGACTGTGTGGTTTCATTGTTTCGGTTTCTTCTTTGTTGAGTCATAGGAACCACCGTACTGTTAAGTGGGGTCCAAGTGAACAAAGTCAGAGTGACTGAAGTGATGCTCAATTCAAATCCTATGCCTTCGAGCGAAGACAATGAGAGCAAATCTTATCCAGACGTGGATGAGTCAGCTTTGCTTGTAGCCCAAGTAAAGCTGCCGCATGTGTTTGAAATCTGACCGTTGGAACACGTGTCAGTTCCTTAGTGACCCAGGGTCATTTTGGACAAATCAGGTCGGGTTGCCTAGTGGCTATAAATAGCCCACCCCCTACACCATTAATTGGTGGCTGCTCAGAGTTTGTGCACGGCTTTTATCGTTTGAGAGCAACCCACCTCGAAGCATTTGAGAGAGAGAAATCCTTGCAAGGACAAAGCCCAAACACCCAGAGCCAAAGAGTGTTAGGCATCACTGAAGTCTTTCTGTCTGTGTGACCTGAAGACTTATTACACTTGAGGACTGTGAATCCTCCAGCCGGTTAGGCATCGCGTTCTGAGCATCCAAGAGTCATTGTGGATTGCCGGTGAACGAAGTCTGTGAAGGTTTGGAAGTCTCCCTTGAAGACTTACCAGAGTGATTGGGCGAGGACTGGGTGTCCTTAGCTCAAGGGGAATAAGGTGAAGACACGGTCTTCTGAGTTAAATCTCAGCCTCCCTAACCAGACGTACAGTTTTCATAGGAACGGGAACTGGTCTAACAAATCCTGTGTCTTCAACAAGCGACTGGTTCTATCCCTTCCCAACCTTACTTAAGTTTGTCTTCGTGAAGTCATTGCCTATCTGTGTATCTGTTTGACTTCATTGCTTGACTACTACTGTTGATTGGCTTCATACTATCTTCCATTCTGATCCTCACTACCTAGCTGATGTTAGTCCTGTACTTTCACATCATTGCATACTTGACTATGGGTTGCTTAGGGTAGTTTATCTTCCGCTGCATATTAATTAGGTCATTTCTATTGTTTGTCTTTGAAACTTCTAAGTTTTGAAGACTTTGATAAAAATCGCCTATTCACCCCCCCCCTCTAGTCGATACTAGCACTTTCAATTGGTATCAGAGCAAGGTACTCCCTTGTTCTGTGTGATTCGGTTTAACCTCCTGGAGTTTCAGCTATGTCGACTGCAGGATTGAGGAACATATCTTGTCCCACCTTTAACGGTCATGAGTATCCTCGATGGAAGGCCATGATGAAGAAGCGACTCATGTCCATGGATAGAAAACTGTGGACCGTCACTAAGATTGGACTCACTGATCTATGCAAGATGGCAGAGGCTGATGACATTCGCAAGTACACTCTATTGAACCTTACAGCAAAGGATGTCATCTGCTCTCATTTGTCCCGAAATCAGTTCAGGAATGTTATGCACCTCAATCACGCGAAGCTAATCTAGGACCGGCTTTCTGAGGTATATGAAGGTCATCGCACTCGTCATGATCCATGGTTTGAGGACTACAAGGAGTCTCTTAAGGAGATGACCTTTCCACCTGAATCATCATCATCCTCATCGTGCCACATGGCGAGGGGTGATAAGGTAACTGAATGCTATCTCTCTGAATCTAGCGATGATGAATCAGGTGATGAATTTGGCCCCAGTTATGACAAGCTTGCTTCCCTTGCCACTAAAAAACAAAGAATCTTGGAAAAGGTTCAAGACATGCTTAGTAAGAGCGATGATATGTTGGGTGAAGAAATGGATCGGTCAAAAGCTTTGGCTGATAGTCTTCAGAGACTTCATGCTAAGTTTGACGCCCTTCAAGATCAACATAATGCTCTCTTGTCTGATCATGAGAAGCTTTCTTCTGAATGTCTTCAAAGAAAGCTAGACCTTGAAAAGATAAGAGTGGATTATGAAGATCTTCAGAAGGAGCGAGATTCATTACTTGCTCAACAGATCAGTTCCGCTCAGGATGGATTTGAACCACCATGTCTAAAATGCATTGAGCGTGATAACGCTACATCTGTTGCTGAATGTTCCACTGCTGCTACTGCTTCATTGTCTTCACCTACTAATATGGTTACTAACCCCTCTGCGGAGGATACCACCGCTGTTGCTGATGAAAATGCTATGTTAAAGACATTGCTTGAAACAGGGATGTACAAAAGTTTGAAGGGACATCAGACTCTCTACGATGTCCTCAAAAAGCAGATTCTGAACCAAAACCCTAGGAAGGAGGGTGTTGGGTTCGAAAGGAAAATGAATGTTGATGGCTCGTACTGGAAGCCAGAGCAGTACCCCAAAACCACATGGGTTGCTGCAAAGGAACCTTCAGTAGATCCATCCACTTTATCTGGCTTTACCTGTGCTAATCCTATTATCATTGATGAATACTTTGATGCAAACTATAAGCTGTTCAAAAATCAGAATGGTGAAGTGTTTGCCAGGTACATCGGTACTAACTGCAGGAATGGACCACCTATGAAGAAGATCTGGGTACCTAAGCAGTACATTGAGAATCTTCCTGTGAATGTCGTAATGACACCACCAAGGAAGAAGACAAACCCAGACCTATAGCTTCATGTGGCCCAAAGGCTTCATACAGATACAGGACTCACATGAGTCACCCTTACGCCAATGTTTTGCAGGGAAATCATGCTCAGACTTATGAATATGAGCGTGTATCTTTGAACCGCTATGTTCATAGGACTAAGAACTTTTCTACTTATTCATATGAGTATCATTCATCTCCTGCAAGGCTATTTGCTAGGGCTTCAAAGCCAAAATTCTCAGATGTTGCACTAAGACTCATTGCTTCTAAGCCACCACTGAAGATGTGGGTGGCAAAGAAGAACTAACTCTCTTTTGCAGAATACGGTCTCCAGCCAGCAATCAACGGCGTCCGATACTATTGCTGGGGACCTAAAACCCATTTAGGACGCACGATAAAATGCTTATACTTCACATCTGAATCTCTTATCAGTCATACTATGTCCTAACTTTGATATAAGCTGTGACTGTCCCTGTATGTGTCAAATGCTTATGCTTCACAACACTCTTGTGAAGCCTATCCTCCTAACTGCACTGTAGGGTACATCACCAAAAGCTTCAGAATGGATTATGGACAGTGGATGCACAAATCATATGACTGGTGATCGAAGTCTTCTCATGGACTCAACCTTACGTCCATCCGACAAGAGTCACATTACATTTGCTGACACTGGTAAAAGCAAGGTATTGAGTCTAGGTAGAGTTGGAATCTCAAAGGATCAACACATGGATAAAGTGATGCTTGTTGAATCCCTTGGTTTCAACTTAATGTCTGTCTCAATGCTTTGTGACTTGAACATGATTGTGATATTTGGAAAATATGGTTGCCTTGTAATAATGGAATCTGACAAATCTCTAGTCTTTGAAGGGTATCGAAAAGATGATCTATACATGGTAGATTTCTCAGTAGGTCCACAGCTTGCCGTATGTCTTCTCACAAAAGCTTCAGAATGCTGGCTCTGGCATCGAAGGTTAGGACATGCTGGCATGAGGAACTTACACTCACTCGTCAAGAAGAAGCATGTCATTGGCATCGAGGATGTCAAGTTCAAGAAGGATCATCTGTGTGGTGCCTGTGAAGATGGAAAGATGACAAGGGCAAAGCACCCCTCGAAGACAATCATGACAACATCTCAACCCTTCGAGCTGTTACAGATGGACTTATTTTGACCTACTCACTACTCCACCCTCACAACAACTGCCTGTCTCTATGGCTTCATCATTGTTGATGACTACTCAAGATACACATGGGTTCATATAATTCTTTACAAGACTGAAGTGCAAGATGTCTTCAGGCGCTTCGCAAATCGAGCAATGAACAATTATGGCGTGAAGATCAAGCACATCAGAAGTGACAATGGCACTGAATTCAAGAACACTGGACTTGATCTGTATCTGGATACAATGGGAATCACTCATGAGTTCTCTGCTCCATACACACCTCAGCAAAATGGCATCGTTGAGCGCAAAAACAGAACCCTCATTGAGATGGCTCGAACAATGCTAGATGAGTACAAGACACCAAGAAAGTTTTGGCCTGAAGCTATTGATACAACATGTCACATCATCAACCGTGTGTACATCCATAAGCTTCTGAACAAAACATCATATGAGCTCCTTGCTGGCAAGAAGCCAAAGTTAGTTACTTCAGAGTATTTGGAGCTAGATGCTGGATCAAGGATCCCCATCACAAGTCAAAATTTGAACCTAAGGCTCACGAAGGCTTCATGCTTGGCTATGGAAAGGATTCACACTCCTACAGAGTCTTCAACCTTTATCTCTACAAAATCGTTGAAACTGTGGATGTGAAATTTGATGAAACCAATGGTTCACAGAGAGAGATTCTGCCAAGTACACTAGATGAAGCTCCTCCAGGCGAGTCTATCAAGCTGATGGGAACTGGTGAAATCATGCCCTCTGAAGCACAGCCTGAAGAGGAACTTATCATCTCTGCACCAAATCAACCTGAAGATATTGCTCAGACCGAAGACAATCCTTCCAATGATGACAATGATCAGCGAGAGCAAAATCTTTGTCCTGTTCATCCTCGTGTTGCAAATGAAGTTCAAATAGAGAAGATAATTGACAGCATCAATGCACCTGGTCCACTCACTCGATCAAGAGCAACACAGCTAGCAAACTTCTGTGGGCACTTTTCATTTGTGTCAATATCAGAACCCAAGAAAGTTGCTGAAGCTTTTATGGAACCTGAATGGATTCAAGCCATGCAAGAAGAACTTCAACAGTTCAAGTTGAATAATGTTTGGGAACTCGTCAAGCGACCTGACCCTCGCAAGCATAACATTATTGGAACAAAGTGGATATATCGAAACAAGCAAGATGAGCATGGTCAAGTCGTCAGAAACAAAGCACGTCTTGTGGCTCAAGTATATACTCAAGTTGAAGGAATTGACTTCGATGAAACATTTGCTCCTGTTGCTAGGCTTGAAGCTATTCGCATACTGCTAGCCTACACTAATCATCGCAACATCTTGCTATATCAAATGGATGTAAAGAGTGCATTTCTCAATGGCAAGATTGAAGAAGAAGTATATGTCGCACAACCACCTGGCTTTGAAGATCCAAAACATCCTGATATGGTGTACAAGCTAAACAAAGCACTGTATGGCCTCAAACAAGCTCCTCGTGCATGGTATGATACAATCAAAGACTTCCTGAAGAGCAAAGGCTTCAAACCTGGATCCCTTGATCCCACACTCTTCACAAAGTCATATGATGGCAAACTGTTTGTGTGCCAAATATATGTGGATGACATAATCTTCGGCTGCACCAACCAGAAGTATAGTGATGAGTTTGGGTACATGATGCAAGAGCAATATCAAATGTCCATGATGGGTGAGCTGAAGTTCTTCCTTGGTCTTCAAATTCGTCAGCAAAGAAATGGCATCTTCATATCTCAAGAAAAATACCTCAAAGATTGTCTGAAGAAGTTTGGAATGGAAGACTGCAAAGGCTACACGACGCCAATGCCAGCCAAACACCATCTTGGTCCCGACGATAATGGTAAAGAGTTCGATCAAAAGGTATACCGCTCCATGATTGGTTCCTTGCTTTATCTATGTGCATCTAGGCCAGATATTATGCTTAGTGTTTGCATGTGTGCTCGATTCCAAGCGGCACCAAAGGAATTGCATCACTTAGCTGTGAAGCGAATTCTTCGATATTTGGCTTACACCCCAACACTCAGATTATGGTATCCCAAGGGCTCAAAAATTGATTTGGTTGGATTCTCGGATGCTGATTATGCTGGTGACAAGGTGGATCGCAAGTCTACATCAGGCACATGTCATTTTCTTGGACGATCACTTGTCTGTTGGTCTTCAAAGAAGCAGAACTGTGTATCACTCTCAACTGCTGAATCTGAATACATTGCTGCTAGATCCTGTTGTGCTCAGCTTCTATGGATGAAGCAAACTCTCATGGATTATGGCATCAACCTGAAACAAGTACCTCTCTTCTGCGACAACGAAAGTGCCATCAAGATAGCCACCAATCCATTCCAGCACTCGAAGACAAAGCACATTGAAATTCGTCATCACTTTCTCAGAGATCATGTTACGAAGAAAGATATTGATATCATTCACGTCAACACTGAAGAGCAACTGGCAGATATCTTCACAAAGCCTTTGGATGAGAAAAGGTTTTGCAAGTTACGGTGTGAGCTAAATATCTTGGAATCCTCTAATGTCCTGTGATCAGGCACACATCCTAACACTTATGCATGTTGATGACTTAGATGTGCAACACACAAAGTAATGTATATCTTCAATCAATGAAGATTTACACTCTGAGTGTGAATACATTAACATGGAATTTGACTTCGGAGCGCCACGATAATTGTGCGCCGTGTCTGGGTCTAATACTTCCTATACAGTGGGTAACGCCACCACCAAATTTCTCTGTTTGAAGTGTTTCGCTCATGGCGTTATATTGCAATGACTTCGCATTTGGTTTGTCTTCAGTTTCAATTTATCTTCATGATTTTCTACACTATGATGATTTGATTGCTTTCTGATATATATATATATATATATATATATATATATATATATATATATATATATATATATATATATATATA
>NC_041393.1:445557098-445568525 GCF_002162155.2 Triticum dicoccoides | reverse complement strand
CTAGTGTTCTGTCCTCTACAGCATTCACTTATAGCTATGTCTTCAAGATTGAATCTTTTGAACTAAGTGAATGTGATCGAACCCTAGCCTCTCTATGCTTCCTATCTCAAACTCTACCTGTCCAAATCATATGCATTCTATTGAAACTGTCGAATGTCTTCTCTGCGTCCTAGTCAGCAGAAGGCAAAGAGACAAACATTAAATCTGTTTTAAATGACTTATCTTTATTGTTGAAATCCGGAGAAGCTGGAACAACTCTCCGACATGCCTGGCGGGCGTGGGAACGTAGGACAACTCTGAGTATGTTGCATGCTTGCCACGTGCCCCTCAGATGTGAACCGCCAGGGGCACCAGCGTAATTGCGCTGTGTCACTCACCTACTTATAAATACTTGTCCCCTGCGGTAAAGAAATTCTTCTTCCACCTCTCCACCTCCGTCAAAACCCTAGCGCCACCGCTAGCTCTCGACGACGCCGGCGACGAAGCGCTTAGCTGCCGTGAGTTCTCCGACGCCGTCCTCAGCCGGCCGCGGACATCGTCCTCTCCGCTGTCGCTGTAGGTGTCCTCCGTCGCCAAGTTAGGTCACGATGGGCTAAACTGCTCGGTCTCCTATTCATCCCATCTAGCAGTTCTTCGTGCGGTAATTATAACTCTATTTTTACCACCTTTTTGATCTTCAAGATTCATCCTGTTTACCGAAAGTGGTTTCTGCCTATTCAATGTTAGATCTATTCTGTCTGCATCTCATACTGCCTAGTCTATTCACTTAGATTTCCTGTCTAGTTTGATTCCTCACTTGTACTTATTCACGGATTGGTACAAATCTGGAACCAACTCACCTATATAAGTGAATGTCTTCGCATCATGAGGTCAATGTCTTCAAACTGAATTATCTTCAAAATCTTCTGAGAATGCATATGACCTCTTCCCCTTCCCTCGCATCTCTAATGCTGTCACATGTACATGTCCGTGGGAGAATCCCTTGGTTCTCATAGTCTGCATTCGTTTGCAGAATACTTACAGCATCATATCAATTCTCCCGAAGCTAGTTCCTGCTTGACCAGCAAGCATAAGTCTCTGAAGCCTTTGAACGTATTGAAGCCATTCAGTTTGAAGTTCATGGCTGCAGAAAAATCAGCAAGGAAGGGTGGCAGACAACGCAGAGAAGGAACATCTAAAGATCTGCCTGATGACCTAGCAGAACTCTACAAGACAGATCCCGAAGAGAATTATCATCAGAGAAAGACACGAATCCAATGGATTTGACGCTATTGGGCTGAGGAATGGTTCAAGTACAAGTTTGTGACGAAGGAATATGCAGAGAAGAATGCCATAAAGAGACCTTGGGGTGATATCCTCTATCGAGGCCTTCAACCCAAGAACAGAGCTGAAGCCATTTCTCAAGGCTTCTATCCTTGCATGGTCCGTGGACCACAGCCTGAGAACGCCAATCCCACTTCACTACTCTGGTGTCGTGACGACTCTCTCTTCAAGCGGAACTTCCAGTTTGATGTGGCTTCAGCCAAGAAGAACAAGAAGTCATTGGGATTGGACTTCAACCCAGGTCCCTCTGCTCCCCGTGCTGACGGCTCCCGTGATGCTGATCCCAATGTTATCGGCCCCTTCTCCAACCTTGACGGCCTCATCACCTACATCGTGGTCCAAGGTGCCAGAGTAGATCATTCTGAAAATGATGCTGACTCCGATGAAGCCCCAGCTCCTCCTCCAAAGTCACAGAAGCAAAAGAAGCCAAAGGCTTCAAGATCAGCTGCACCTCCAAAGACTTCTCGTGCGAAGCCACTGGCCACTGCACCTCCTGAAGCCAGTGTGCAGTCTGAAGATCAATCCCGTGTCTCCAAGAGAACGGAGAAGAAAAAGCAACTTGTCAGACTAACTGATCAAGCCTTGACTCCTGCCGCCATTCTGCGCGAAGAACCCATTGATCTGTCAAGTGATGAAGAACTTGCTGATGATGCCCTTGAGCAGCTGATAAAGAGCAAGGAAGAAGCAAAAATCTTCAACAACTTGCGTCTCTTTGATGTGGCAATCATCCACAACTTCATTGATGAGTGGTTTGACACCCCTAATCTCAGCTTTGAAGATTTGCAGCTTCCTATTGGCCTCAGTGTCGCCTTCAATGGCGCCATTGCTTCTGAGCTAGCTCTCGCTCAGCGCATCGTTGAGCTCAAGAACAAGATTGATTATGAGAAGGCTCAATTCAAGAAGCATGTGGCCAAGCTAAGTGTTCAAGATGTCAAAAACTTCAAAGTCATGCTACATGAGCTTAAAGAAGCTTTTCTGAAGAAGCGTGAAGAAGCTCAGGGCTCTCGAGAGTGCATGAAGAGTTTGGCTGATAAGTGTGTGCTCGCCTACAATGAGGCTGGGAAGCGCAAGTCACTTGGTCGTCCTGGCATTGACCCCAGGATGGCTGCAAAGAAAAAGAAGAAGCTTTCTGCTGACCTGCCTGAATCTTCAAGCCAAGAAGCCCCTCGCATTATCTTCCCAAGCAGCATGACTGGCTCGAAGCCAAAGGTCACCACAACCGCTTCCGAACAGAAGAAGACGAGGGCTGCCGAGGCTGAAGCCAGAAAGATAAAGAATACTGAAGCCTCTGATGCCGCTCCCTCCAAGAAGAAGCGCAAGACCAAGAAGACTAGGGCTGCTTCCACAGAGCCCTTAGTTGTTGAACCCATTTCAGTGGTTCGCCCAGCGTCAGAACATCAAGAACGAAGGATGATAGTCCATGAGCCTGCTCCCACAGAGGCTCATAAAGCTGAAGATATTCCAGCAGCTGAACCCACCGCTGCTGAAGACATTGGTCATGATGACAATGTAGCTGATGGTGAAGTTCTTCCTCAGATCGAACATGACGTGGTATCATCCCCTGTTCATCTGAACAGCAAACTCATCAGCATTGGTCGTCCTCTGACGCCAATTGCTCAGGATGCATCATTGGCTGATCACCCACAGCTACAAGACTCCCCTAGTACTCCCCAACAACAACAATAACAAGCTACACCCCACGTGCAAGAAGAGGATGAAGACTTTGAGGCCCAGCCATCTCCATCTCTTAAGGCATTGCCAGCATTTCGCAGGCTTTGCAAAGCACAAAGGCCTCAAGTCCCTCTGTCGAGCGTTCCAGAAGGAGAAGTGCAACGTTCACCTGTTGCTCGTCAAGTCTTTTTTGAACCTACTCCAACTGTGAATGTCTCCGAGTCTGAACCACAAGCTACTGAAGACATTCCAGCTGCATCAGCCGAAGAAAATCAAGAAGAAGTACGTGTCCCTACTCCCCCAGTAATTGAAGAAGCAGTTCCTGATGTGTACGTGTCTGTGCCCGACCCTCCTGTTCGTCAAGAGGAGGTTGAAAATGTTGATGCTACCACTGCCAACGCCAATGAAGCCAATGACGTAGTCATGGCTGACGCTAATGTGGAGCCTGCACCAACCAGTGTGCCTGAAGCAAATGTGTCCACTGAACCTGAGACCAATGAGGCTGCTGCACCTGAAGCCAATGAGACAACTGCTCCCGAAGCACCTGTTGTGCAGCCTGACGCCTCAGCTGTTGCCCCTGCTCCAGTTCCGCCACCAAGGCCCCATACATTTGAGCAAGCATACAGTCATGGTCAGCTAACCATTGTCCGATGGCCCATTCTGGTACCTCCGCCTACTGCCTCTGGACCTCAATTTGACTATCATGTTGAGCATAGGCCTCAGGTCCAGAAGCCAAAGCCTAGGCTGCCAAGGTTTCCGGGTACTGCAAACTCACCAGGGTCCTTCAATGCAAATGGCTTCAAAAGCCACAATACCTTCTTTGACAGCACCAAGAACCCCTACTCCAAGCCAAGGATATCATTAGATCGGTTCTGGAGCTATCAGCAGAGAAGCTATTACTCCTGCGTTCTATATGATCAAGGGCGCATTTTCCCTCATATGCGCCTTGACACTGAAGCCATTGCTGGACTGCCGTGCTTAGAAGAAGCGCTTGATTCACTACTAGAAAAACCCCTACTAATGGCGCACCTAATATGGCCATTAATGGCGCATCTGTGGTGCGCCATTAATAGCACGCCATTAGTAATTTTTACTAATGGCACACCACCTGGTGCGCCATTAGTATCTGGTATACTAATGGCGCACCGCGGGTGCGCCATTAGTATAGGCCAGGGTGCGCCATTAGTATGCCTCCCAGGGGCCATGTATACCCAGGTGCTTTGGCATACTAATGGCGCACCACCACTTGATGCGCCATTAGTAACCGCGGCATACTAATGGCGCACTGCCTAGTGATGCGCCATTAGTATGCACTGTCATACTAATGGCGCACTGTCATGTGATGCGCCATTAGTATGAATATTAGGTTTTTTTTATTTTTTATTTTCTGTTTTTTGCACAGGTTACAAAATGTATAATTTGATAAAATATAGACAGCACACATCAACAACAGATTCATCGAATACAATAGAATATTAGTCTTTGAATACAATTCATCATATTAGTCTCCGAATACAATTCATCATATTAGTCTCCGAATTGAAAAGACCAAACAAAGATAGAACATTATATTACAAGTCTCGAGACCGCGAGTAGCGAGTTTGTCTTCACATTACAAGTCGATATCGATCATCTAAACTACCATCACATAGAAGAGAGCTGCGGTCATCACGATGAGCATCATCACGATGAAACTCGTCTTCATCCGGTTCCTCCAACGCTCCCTCCCCTCTCCCGCTAGATAGCGGGCGTATCTAGATTCGGCCTCGGCCCTAGTGGTGTACCCTTTGTAACTGTTACCGCTGAATCGATGAACCTGTCTCCGACACTCCTCCCAGTCATCGTAGACTCCGGGAACCTTACCCTTGTACACGGCATACGTCGGCATCACTATGCACTAGCCAAACGAAACGTTAGTACCAATTCACAGACAATACATAAGCAATATATAAGTATGCAATAGAACGATCGGAAGAGAAAAGCAAGACATTAATAGCATCGATTACATCTAAGTTGAACGACTCCCGAAACCAAAGAGACATACTACAAGTTCATTAAAGTTTAATTACAACATGAGTCAATCGATGTTTCAGAACTAGACACAGCATCACTGCTTTCGACTCGACTCAAGGGACCGGAGCGTGGATGAAGCCGCCGTCTATCGTGGGAGTCATGAAATAACGGTCGTTGTCAGCCTGCATTTGTAGCATTGTGTCGATGTCACTGTTGGACGGTTGATTGTTGAGGTAGAACTGCCCCGAGGTACGAAGGACATCTTGATGGATGATTTCCGCAAACTCTGACTGGATGCGAAAGAATTCTTGTCGGAGGTCCGCCTCCTGGATTGCCGACACGCTCTTTGCCCAATCTTTGAGTTTACTCGGTAGCAGAAGTTGATGATGGTCCCGTACGATCGCCCGCATGTGATGGATGGCGTAGTAGGCACCCTTCTGATCGCTAGGCGGCTGCTTGACGCAGCAGAACGTCGTATTGTGGGAGAACACGTGCTTGCCGTACTTACAAATAGGCCTGGTGAAGGTGCCTCCAGATTTGGCGTCGCCGGGGAGAACATCATCAAGAACCTTCTTGACATTTGTGTAGTCTACATTCAACTGACGGTCCGGGTCGAAATACGTGGCCATGGAATATTTGGGGCTTAGGAGGATGAGCGTGCATTGTGTGTCATTGCAGAAAACACGGAATGTTAAAAGAAAAACGATTGAAATGTAAGAATTCATATGTTACGGGCCGGTTGAGGGGAGGACTTACTCGGGAAAGTAAGGCACGAGGAAGTTATCCTTATCTTGGTTTGCCAGAATGACGCCTTCGAGGTAAGAACTCGCGACTTGCCGGTCCCCAGCGCTGCCCAAGATCTTGGCACGCATGTAGAAGGGGTCGACTATCACGATGTCCGGGGTCTTGTCGCGAATGATCCGCATCTCCATACTTAGCGAAAATAGCCGAACGAAGGTGTAGTGCAGCGGATGAAGGTTCAACATAGCGTGGATGTCATCAAAACGCAGGACGATCGTACGCCCGATGGAGTTATCCACAAAGCCCTTGCCCTCTGGCACCTTGGCCGCGAAAACCGGGTATGCCACATCCTTCTCTCTGAGACACCGCTTCTCGAAAGCAAGAACACTGTCATGCAGACTCCGCATAGCACCGGTTGCAGCATTGAGCATATTTGTCGGTAGCATCGCCCTACCCGCCACATGCACCCTCCTCGAGATATCCTGCGGTGAAGGTGGCCCGTCCTGAGCACGGATCGTACTCGGTGCCGGCTGGCTCGCACCCTTCTTAGTCTTTCTTTTGCGTGCCTTCTTCTTCTCCTGTAATGGGGCCGAGTTCTGCTCACAGACCGCCTTCTTGAGTGTGTTGGGGCTGATAATATTTCGCACCTCGCCTATCTGAGGCTCGGTGAAGTCGGCAGCTGGAGGTCTCCTGAGAGCTGAACGCCAGACGGCGCCTGTTGTAACTTGGCTTCTCCGCAGTACCAGCTAGATCGCACACGTCTTTTGTTGGGTTTGGTTCTTGAGAAGGAGGCCCCATGAAGTCGCCATTGTACCCATGATTGGCAAAGTACTGATCGACGTTGGCAAATGTATCGTCGTCGTCGTCGTCGTCGTTCTGATCCTGTGCCATATGGATGTTTGGATCCAGTGGCATAGGGATGTCCGGCACCGTTATGGCGGTCTTGCCATGGGGCCGACTTGGCGCCGACACGACTGGCGGTGTTGTCTTTGGGGTGGTGTTCCCCGTCCCCAAACGAATCTGGCTCTTCGGCCAAACCAGGGGCCAGCTCAGGCAGGCGCTAAGGGTCATCACGTCATCATCGTCGGCCCCGACGGGTCGAATCGGAGGTAACAAGTCGTCGCAGCCTGGCAGCACCCGAACCAGTTGAACCCTAAACAAGTTGGGTGGCATCTGGGTACCGTGGAACAAGGGGTTGCCCGGTTGAACGATTTTGCCCTTGGCGACATCGACCAACTCGTTGTTCACGAAGTGGAGGAGAGTGCACGGAACGTCGGCGGCGCCCTGCGAAAACATGTAGGGCGTCAGGGATGCCCAGTCAAAGGCAAGGAGATGAAGTCCTCAGCCGAGAGAGGCTTAATTAGTTACCGTGATGATGGCGTCGAGCTCGGCTAATGTCGACGCACCGCCAACGGCGGGCGTGCAGTTGACGGAGGGGCTGCTTGCTGAAGAGGTGCCGGCCGGCGTACACCCGGGTGCATTAAGCTCCTGTGCCGGTGTCGGAGACACCAATGCCGCCTCCGCCGGAGGCACCAATGGCCCCGCCATCGCATTATGCGAGTTGCTGGCCGTGAAGCTAGGAATCGGGGGCGGCCCCTGTTGGCCGCCCGCAATCCACGCACTCAACCCCGAGATCAAGGTAGGCACAAGGGCGGTGATCGTCGCTCCGAGTCGTTGTTCCACTTGCTCTTGGACAATCTCCGGAATCCGCGCCACCTGTGCCTTGAGTTCTTGAACCTCTCGCGCCTGGCTTTCCGAGCTGGTCTTTTTCTCCTTCCGCACACCAGCGGTATAGTATGACCCCCATTTTGTCGACAAGCCTTTGCCGGCCACACGACCAGCTGACGTCGGCTTACTGAGCTTATCCTTGTTCTTCATTACATTCAACGCCCTATTTAGAGTGGTGTCCCAAGGGTTGCTCTTAGTCGACCCCGCGCTACTGCTTTCAGTCGCCTGCGGAAGGAATGTGAACCATTTAGAAATTTGGCTTCATTAATTAGAATGCAACCATATGGAGCTAATTACGCGGGGGTGTATTCCTTACCAGAACAAGCTCAAGCTGCCTAGTCTTCGGATCCGTGGTAAGCTCCTTTGTTTTCGGGTCCTTCTTGTACCGGGCCCTGACAAAGTTCCTGGTCTGCTTGTTACCATTGTATTTCTCGAAGAGGGGCGGTAGGCCTTGCTCGGCACGGTCCGCCTCCTCCTTGTCCCATATAGGCTCCGCCACTCTGTAACCGCCGGGACCGAGTGTGTGTTCCCCTATGTTCAGCTCCCGCATTTGTTTCCCCCACTCACTTGATTGGGAGCTTGCGGTGCTCGAGCAATTGATCTTGAAGTCGTTGTAGTCATCTTCGGTGATCGAAGGACTTTTCTCCTTGATCTTCTGATAACTCTCACCTTTCTCGATCATTCTCTTCACATTGCTTTTCCAAGTAGACAGGGCCTTGCTCATCTTCGTGAGGGCAGCATTGTTCACTTTATTCCCTTTGAGGCTTGTGTTTGCAAATTCAGCGGGGAACTTGTACCGTTCGTGCAGCTTCGTGAAGAGGAGGTGGCGCAAATTCCCTCGGTCAGGATGCCTCAGGTTCTCGGTGTTGATCGAGACGGTGCTCCGGACAATGCACCCGAGCTGAAGCGAGTACCCCTTGACTATTCGTTCGGGCGCCGTTGGATACCCGTTGGAGTCCACTTCAGTAACTTCCTCCTTGAGGGTGAGGAGCACGATCGGGCGCCGGTCCTTCCGTTGCCTCTTCGGTTGGCTGCCATATGTGCGGGCGCCGCCATCATCAGTGGTGGCATCCTCGGCGGCACCATCAATGGTGGCATCAGTGTGGTCATCCTCGGCGGCACCATCAGTGGTCTCAGGATCGGTGGGGAAGGCGGCGGCCTCATACAAGTGAGGTTGTTCCTCCATCTCCTGGGACAGCTCCCAGAATGCCTTGCCGCCCGAACCCCCGGCCTCATCGTTGTGGGCAATGTTTCTCTCTAAATAGAAACAAAGTTTGTTAAAAAGTTGGTTATTGTCAAGGAACAAGATCTCTAAGTTGACCAAATAACCTAATTCTCGAGGAATGTCACCAAAAAGTTGGTTATTGTCAAGGAACAATTGAGAGATGTTTGTGATATTGCCTAGGTGTTTTGGGATAGAACCTGTTAGTGTGTTGTTGCTAAGGTCCAAGTCCACGTTCTCAGGGTAACCTAGTTCTTGAGGGGTGTGTCTAGAAAGTTCACTCTTCTTTTTAGAAGACAAGCGTCTGAAATGGTATTGCCTTTCCTTAATTTGTACTATTTTTTCATTGTGTTGAATACTTATGTGGGTGAGTGTATCTGTAATTACTTTTTACTACACTGCAGGGTGTTCAAACACGCGGAGAGGATAAACGCTAGCAGGCTGATCATTGCATATCATTCATAACCATGAATGAAGGCTCAATGGACCAAGGAAAGAAAACCTACACAAACACAAGGATGACTATTGGAGACATTCAGGCCTGCTGCTTTGTGTTGATTGTTCAGAAGCTAGGGAATGTCCATTATATATAGATGCAGAGAAGCTTCGGCCGTGGTGAAGGTCAACCCCTATATTTTAATTGGAGGGCCAAGATATAAGCTAAGCTGCAAATTATGAATCTGCATCGAAAATTGCACCACATTCAGCATAGGGCAGGAGACGCCTACCCTAATGAATATGTTATTCTCACAGCTCATCACTTGCTGAACTTGTAAATCATTTCCGTGAAAACAATCAAACGGTTTTCAGCGACAAGTGATACAAGGAACTAAAATGGGTTTCAGCTCTACATGGGCCAGAGTGGACTTTAGCAACTGTGTGTATGTGATGTGCCCCAACAGGGTAAACTTATTAAGATATACTCCAATCTTCATCAAGTTGCAGTTTTGAAACGTTGGCAGTTTTTCTAGCTGATGAAAGGAAACGATTTCCTTCCTGGACCATCGAGTCATGCACACGTTGGGTTAATGCGCAGTCGAACTCCGATGAAGAAAAATAGAAAGTATATGGCATAAAGGGGTCTAGACTTGTGCAATTTTGACATTTAGGGTTACCCAAATGCATGTGTTATGACTTCTGAAGCCAGACAGAAACTCCGATTATTTTTGGTTCTGTACATGATGCAAAATGGATGGATGGATGAATACAATGAAGCAAGTAATTGTCCTGCCTTGGAAATTAAGCTGGTGCCTACAGGTATATGTATGTATTGTTCGGTTGGTCCTGAAAAACAAAAGCTATCTAGCTAGTATGCAATGCAAATTAAGCTGCAGATAGCTTATTGTCTCCTCTCACTATCTCTCTATCACACATGGCAAGCAAGGGTGTCTGAGTGTGTGAATAAAATACTAAACTAATCCAACCACTAAAGCAAATTAATTTTTATTTCGGTTGAGAATCGGGCACCTTCTAGGTCAAGAAAATTGGGCATGACCTTTGCTAATTTTCTTGACCTAGGAGTGCCCCATTTCTCAACCGAAACGGAAATTAATCAACGTTTCAGGAGAAAGGGGTTATTTTAGAAGATCACAAGTAGCAGCAGCATCACTTGACAAATCACAACGAGATGCAGGAGGACAGTAACATGAGCCTTACATCTCTGACATACTGCTGCAGTTGCAATGCTACTCCAAAACTGAGGCCTTCTTTGGACAAAATGCAGTGGAACTGCACTACTACTAAAATGCATACAGCAGCACTATAACCAAAAAGTTGAAGACCTTATGTAGATAGGATCAGGATGCAGTGAAGAATTCAACCAACACCCCAGCTGGGAAATAGCTAATTCCTGCTACAGCATTCTCCCGCACTAGGGTTAAGTTAAGTATGCGGCACTGTGTAGTTCATTAGCACACTACCCTGTGAAAAACTTAGTAGTAGTTCACTATGACACTACAAGCAGAGGACAGAAACATGAGCTTTTTATCTGTTACATACTAGTACTCCAGTTGCAATGACTCCAGAACTGATACCTTGCTTATAGATATAAAATGCAGTGATTGAAGATAAGCGACAATAGCTAAGGCCTGCCTGTCACAGGTTTATGTTGCACTAGGATTAGTATGTGACACTAGAAGCAGAAGTTACTACTTAATTATTCTGTGAGAAAACTTACTAGTTCACTGTGACACTACAAGCGGAGGACGGAAACATGAGCTTTATATCTGTTACTACTTCCCAAGTTGGAATACAACTCCAAATCTGAGGCCTTGTTTACAGAAAATGCAGTGAACTGCACTGCCACTAAAATGCATCAGCGCAACAATGTGACCCGAAAGCTGAGACCTTGTGTAGATGGGATCAACATGCAGTGAAGAATTCAACCAACACCAACTGGGCAATAGCTAATGATTTCTACAGGCTTCTGTTGCACTAGGAGTAGATTAAGTAAGCATGCCGCACTGCATAGTTCACCAGCACACTACCCTGTGAAAAACATACTGCCAGTTCACTGTGACACTACAAGCAGAGGATAGAAACGTGAGCTTCTTATCTGCTAGTATTACATAGTAGTAGTCCAGTTACAATGTAACTCCAAAACTGAGACCTTGTTCCGATACAAAATGCAGTGAAATGAACTACCAATAAAATGTACTAGAGCAGCAGTGTATTAACCCAAAAGACAAGACCTTGTGCAGAGGGAGAGGGGGAGAGGGGGAGCTCACGGG
>NC_041393.1:445556530-445557087 GCF_002162155.2 Triticum dicoccoides | reverse complement strand
CGGGCTCAAGGGGGAGGAAGGGGAGAGGGAGGCGGCGGGGGCGCGTGGGCGGCTGCGGCGCAGTGGGTCAGGGCAGCGGCGGCGGCGGCGGTGGATCGAGCTAGGGAGAGGGAACTGGCGAGGGGGAAAGGGAAGGGGGGATCGGGCGAAGGGGGAGAGGGAAGGGGGGATCGGGCACAATACTAATGGCGCACCACCCCTCGGTGCGCCATAAGTACATCCATACTAATGGAGCACCTCACCGTGGTGCGCCATTAGTATTTTTTTTTATTTCAACTCGAGCCAACAGGTTATGTACCACCAGAACTGATCCACATCAGGTCCCCTCTACTAGTTCGACTGGTCAGCAGCCAGTTCTCACACCAGGAGGTCCTGGGTTCGACTCCCAGGCTCCACAATTTCTTTTTTAGCATTTAAAAAGTTGTTTGATACTTATTTGTGTTTAAATATGTTCAAACTTGTTTAAATCATAACAGTAATATTTTTTTTATAAGACAGTAATAATTTTTTTAAAAATATCATCAAACAGTAATGTCGGTGGAGCGGGGGAGGGTGCG
>NC_041393.1:445540423-445555677 GCF_002162155.2 Triticum dicoccoides | reverse complement strand
TTTGATACTTATTTGTGTTTAAATATGTTCAGACTTGTTTAAATCATAACAGTAATATTTTTTTTATAAGACAGTAATAATTTTTTAAAAAATATCATCAAACAGTAATGCCGGTGGAGCGGGGGAGGGTGCGCGGGGTGCGGGGGGTCGGCGGCGGCGGTTGAGTAGGGGAATCGAGGGTGCGGGGGGTCGGCGGCGGCGGCCGGTGGACTGGGGGATGCTCGGCGGCGAGGGGGACCGGATCTGGCGAGGTGGGATAGCGATCGAGATGGAGGGGGATCGAGATTGAGTGTCCATGAAATTTAAAAATATTCATGATAGTTCAAAAAGTACCCATGAAATACAATCGAAAAATGAAGGCTACGATTTAAATACAATCGATCTTAGCTAGCTATCTGTTCACAATCTTCTTGCCCTTCTTTTTCGCAAATGGAGTTCTTCTGTGGAACGGACGTCCTTTAGGTAGGGTGGTCCTGCTTCTTCTTGTGGTGTATGCTGCTACTTCATCATTGTCGTCATGTTCGATCCTCGGGTCGCCGTACTTGTCGAAGTCTTGCTCATTGGCTACTCCATCCATTCCGATGATCTTCCTTTTGCCTCTCCTCACGACAACACGACTGGGCTTTGGTGGGTCGGTAATGAAGAAGCATTGGTCCACTTGGGAAGCCAGTACCCATGGCTCATTTTTCGCGGTGACGTTTGCGCCCGCGGTCTTGGATTTGGCTTCGGGTATAACCATGGTGGTGAAATATCGGTCTTCTTTTATGACGTTCTTGGCCCATCTGACACGGAACATCGGGACCTTCTCTCCAGTGTAGCTCAGCTCCCAGATCTCCTCGATCCTTCCGTAGTATCTGTCCTTGTCGTTACCGGTGTAGGATTCCATCGTTACCCCGGAGTTCTGATAACCATCGCTCTTCATGTCCTTGGCCTCGGTGTAGAATGTGTAGCCGTTGATATCGTACACCTCATAGGTCATCAGGTTGTGCTCGGCGCCCTGTGACAAGGCGAATATGAGTTGTTCTTTCGTGGAAGAATCCTCATGTAAAGGGTACGACAGAAGCTTCTGCTTGAACCAACGCGTGAAACATGAGTTGTGCTCTTTGAGTATATCTCCGTTCGTCCTCTGTTGGCCTCGGTCATTGTACGTCTTCTTAATAAAGGTTTTGTGCTCTACCACCCAAGGATCGACCACATCTATGTGTTGTAGCGCGACTAGGTTTGCTCTTTCAAAGTCGGCGGGTCGACCCTCGAAGTTGACATGCATTTCGCGGCGACCCTCATGGTGACCCCATCCAGCGAGCCTGCCGAGGTGCTTGTTGACGGGCAAACCAACGGGGTTCTCGATGCCTAGATAATTCATGCAGTAGGAGATGCACTCTTCGGTCAGAAAGCCCCTGGCTATGCTTCCTTCTGGACGTGACATGTTGCGAACGTATCCTTTGATGACACCATTCATCCTTTCGAACGGCATCATGCTGTGGAGGAACGTCGGCCCGAGTTGGATGATATCCTCCACTATATGGACCAGCAGATGCACCATAACATCGAAGAATGCGGGCAGGAAGTACATCTCAAGCTCGCATAGTATCACCACGATCTCTTCCTGTAGCCTTCTGAGTTGCCTCACGCCAATCGACTTCCGAGAGATGACGTCAAAGAAGTTGCATAGGCCAAATAGCGTTTCACGGACGTGCGCGTCCATGATCCCACGGATTGCAACTAGAAGTATCTGCGTCATCAGCACGTGACAGTCGTGAGACTTCATCCCGCTGAACTTCTGCTTCGCTGGGTCTAGGTATCTGCTTATCTTCCCCGCGTAACCGTAAGGAAGTTTTACTCCTAGGAGGCAGGTGAAAAACTGCTCGATCTCCTCCTGACTTAGAGTGAAGCACGCGGGAGGGTAGTCATTTCCGGTCTTCTTGGCCTTTTTTCCTTTGCGACGACTTTCTGTGTCCTGCTTCGCCTCATCATCATCATCATCATCATCATCATTATCATATATAGCGTGAAGCTCCTGCCTGATGCCCATTGATTTCAAGTCTGCCCTTGCTTTCGGCCCATCTTTGGTCCTCTCTGGCATGTTGAGCAGGGTACCAAGCAGACTCTCGCACACGTTCTTCGTGATATGCATGACATCAAGGCTGTGAGGCACACGGTGGATCTTCCAGTACGGCAAGTCCCATAAAACAGACCTCGTTTTCCATACCTTCAGCAGCGGCTCTGGCGCCTTTCGCTTCTTTCCCGGCTCTGGCGCCTTTTGCTTCTTTCCCGGCAGTGGCAGTCTTTCCAATTTTTCAACAGCTTGTCTATTTCCTCGCCGCTCCTCGTACACGGGCGTTTTCGGGGTTCGGTTTCACCATCGAACAGATCCTTGCGTTTCCTCCATGGGTCATCGTCGCGAAGCCACCTTCGATGTCCCATGAACACGGTTTTCGAAGACCCGGGATCTCTATCTAGCTGGCGATATGTTGTGTCATCCATGCACCTTACGCATCCAGAAAATCCGTGGACTACCTGCCCCGCAAGATATCCGTAACCGAGATAGTCGTGCACCGTCGTGAGCAGTGCGGCTCTCATAGGGAAATATTCTTTCTCTGCGGCGTCCCACGTATTGGCTGGCATTTTCCACAGCGTGTCAAGCTCCTCTTTCAGCAGCCCCGGATACAGATTGATGTCGTTCCCTGGTTGTTTCGGCCCTTCAATTAGCATACTCATGTGAATGTACTTCCTCTTCATGCACAACCAGGGGGGAAGGTTGTACATCCACACAAACACAGGCCAGGTGCTATGTGTGCTTCTCTGGCTGCCAAACGGATTGACTCCATCGGTGCTCGCGCCCAGCATGATGTTCCTTGGATCATTCCCAAATTCTGGGTATTCGAAGTTCAACGCTTGCCACTGGCTCGCATCCTTAGGGTGACTCAGCATCTTGTCTTTTTTATCTATCTCCGGATCATTGACGTCATCTTCTCGCTTCTTCTCCTCCCTATCCGCGTGCCAACGCAGGAGCTTTGCTACCTTAGGGTCCGCGAAATACCGCTGCAGACGAGAAGTGATCGGAAAGTACCACACCACTTTTCGAGGAGCTTTCTTCCTCTTCTTGTATCGAGTGACACCGCACACCGGACATATGGTAGACTCCGCGTGCTCGTCCCGATAAATGATGCAATTGTTCATGCACACATGGTATTTAACGTGCGGTAAATCCAGAGGACACACGATTTTCTTCGCCTCCTCCAAACTGGTCGGGCACTTGTTCCCCTTGGGAAGACGTTCGTGCCAGAATGACATGTTCTCGTCGAAGCATGCGTCGGTCATTTTGTGTTTTACCTTCATCTCCAGAGCCATGAGCGTTACTTTCAGGCGGGTATCCTCGGGCCTGCATCCTTCATACAATGGAGTAACCGCGTCTAACTCAAGTTGATCCATCTTGGCTTTCTCTTGGGCGGCAGCTCTTGCTTTATCCGTCTGCTTGAGAAGCAGCTCTTGAATATGAGGGTCCTGCACCTAGCCCATCGATGGTCCAGCGTCGTCTGCTCCGCCGGCATCATCATCATGCCCTGCATCTTCTACATGATGACTGTGTACAGCATCACCGTCGTGATCATCTCCTGGGGATTCTTCGTCTTCTCGCCCCCCCGAGCCGCGGTGGTTGTCTTGCTGCCCTTCCTCATTTCTTGCCCGGCCCCCATGGACGACTTCGTAGTCATCTTCATCACCTTGCCACCAATAGCCATCCATGAAACCACGCAAGAGCAGGTGGTCCCGCACCTGCCCGGAATCCGGGTCCGCAATAAGGCTATTCAGCTTGCATCTTCGACACGGACATCTTATCTCCGTCTCGTTCTTTTGAAGCATCTCGGCCTTCGCGGACCTCAAAAACCTATTCACTATGCCTTCGGTCATCGTGCGGACCATGGTCACCTGCGGGGTAGAGCAAAACGATATTTTAGAACCAAGAAAAAATTTGGCATGACTTTCCCTAAAAATAGGGCCAAAAAGAATGCTTAATGCCAAAATTCTCGTCTAAACGGAAATGAATCAACATTCCGGCAAAATATTGGCAACTATCGCATTTCAAATACCGGTACACCTCCAAACACAAACACATATGCAACACCACAAACATATGCAACACCACGAACATACATAGATCTAGCTAGGCCATAAAAAGTGCATGTGCACATTGTTGTAGGGAGAACAACATAAATATAGTTTCCCCCCTTACTTACCTAGGAAAACAAGGTAACTTAACCACTTAATTTGAATGAATCTATGGTGGAAATGAGGTGAAAAAGAGGAGGCACCCGAGACAAGGAGGAGGGGGTGGAGAGAATGAAGTGGGGAGAAAGTGAGTGTGGGAGGAGAGGCTGTCCAAAATATCTTGTTGCTGCCCACTTACTAATGGCGCACCATCAACAAATGCGCCATTAGTAATCCAGGTTACTAATGGCGCACCCCCTGGTAGTGCGCCATTAGTAGTTTTGCAAAAAAAAAAACATACTAATGGCGCACCCTGCCACGGTGCGCCATTAGTACTTTTGCAAAAAAAGGAATTAAAAAAATAATAAAAAATAACATTAGTGGCGCACTTTCTGGCTGGTGCGCCATTACTAGTTACAACTAGTAATGGCGCACTAACTGCGGATGCGCCATTAGTATGTTTGGACAGGCGCACTAGTTCAAAAAAAATTGGTACTAATGGCGCACCGTGGGCCTGGTGCGCCATTAGTAGTTTCAACACTAATGGCGCATCAGAAGGTGGTGCGCCATTAGTATATACTAATGGCGCACCGCTTGTCTGGTGCGCCATTAGTTTCAATACCATCTATAGCCCTTTTTCTAGTAGTGATTGCTTTCGTGATGCTGGTCTGCTCCACTTTGTGACAGACAAAGAACATTGGAATGAAGAGCTATTGCTTCAATTCTATGCTACTCTACACATTCGCGGCTACTACAGAGACATCAAGACATGGGTTCTCGAGTGGATGACTAGAAATGTTCATCATGAAGCCAAAGCTATGGATATCATCTAGCTCACAGGGCTAGCCACTCCTGGAGAACTATATGAACCTGACTGTCAGCTACACCGCAATGCAGTGGAGAGTATCTTCCATAAGCCAGAACCCAATATGAGCCAGATGTTGAGCATGATGAAGCCCTTGCCATCTGACGCTGAATATCCAATAGAGTTCTTTGTTGATGACCTTGAGTATCTGCCTCGCACCATATATCATATCATCAGGCGAACTCTATGGCCTGTCAAAGGACATTCATCAGCGGCCAAGCTTGAAGGAGCTATGAAGACATTGGTCTTCTATATTCTCAATGGCATCAGCTTCAATACTCAAGAATTCTTCATTAGGCAACTTGCTGCTTCCGGCTCTGACCTATTTGGTCTGAAGTTTTATGCTCCATGGGTCATGTGCCTCATCAAGAGACACTCATCTGTCAACTATCAGCCCTCTACTCGCAACCATATGATCTTTTTGCCAGAGGTTGATATGTCAATTGAAGCTATATACTCTGACCCTGCCAAGAGGCCTCTTTGTCTTCAAAATGTCGAGCACCAAAGCTTCACTCAACCCATTGAAGGTGTTCAAGCAGCGACACGAATCTATCCATTGGCTGGAAATACTCATCTGCCTCATCGAGCACCTACTGAAGCCACTGAAAGCACCATTGCACAAAGGCCTCGGAAGCGTGCTCGCATTCTCAATGACCGAGAACTTCTTGTGGCCCTTCATCAGAAACAGGATAAGCATCATTTTTGGCTCAAGAGACAGATGCAAAGCCTCTTGGTGGATGTCAATCGCATTCGCAACCTTGCCACCAAGAATGCGTTTGTTGCTCATGAAACTTGCCGGCGATCATGGAAGAGTTTGACCCTGCTTAGTGCTGAAGCAGATCTTCAAGACGATGGCTTCAATGAAAGATTCCAGTTCGACTCCACTCCTCCACGGACTGCTGTCCTACGTCGCACTCCTTCTCTTGAAGACTCTGAATATTCTTCCTCCGCGGCAACGGTCAATGCCAGAGTGATCGACGATGAAGATGATGCTACTTCACCACCTCCTACTACTGTGCACATCGACACTGCACCAAGTTCATCTGCACCGCCAACCAACGACGACAACCCTGCTGTTTCACCTACTCATGAGGACGAGTAGATGCTCTATGTCTTCAAACCTTTTGGGTCCTTACTGACAAAAGGGGGAGAAGCGTATGAATTGATAGTCTTCAAGTGGGTTCATATGGGCGGTTGCATTATATTTTGCTTCGTGTTTACAACTCTTTCTTTTGAAACATTTGGTTCTTTGAGTTGTAACACCTAAACTTGATGGTCGTCTGCTACTTATTTGCTTCACTGTGATGCGATGATAAATTCCGCATGTGCGATGATAACTTCCGCACTTAGATCATTTTGCAGACGTCCATTTTTCATTATGCATGTCATTCTACTTGCTATATCATTTCATGCATGATGAACTATCTTCATAAGTTGAAATGGATCTCCACAAGTACAACCTGCCATGTGCATTTGCATTCCGAAAGCAAATTACTTATATGCACATCTTCAGGGGGAGCCATTGCTACTTATGAAGACAATTCCCAATTCCCTATCCTTACAATTTCACATATTTTATCCCCGTTGAAAACTTCAACCAGTTTGTCATCAATCACCAAAAAGGGGGAGATTGTAAGTGCATCTAGTGCCACCCCCTAGTTGGTTTTGGAGTATTGACGACAAAGTTGGTTGAGGGACTAATGCGTTTGTGAGAATTGCAGGATGACGCAGGTAGTGTCCCTCATTGTTTCGGTTTACCTACCGGAGATGACCCCTAAAAATGTATGAAGACATTGAAGACAATGGTGGTATGAGAATATATTCATATTGAAGACTATGACATAAGAAGACATTAAGTGAAGACTATGGTGCGCGAAGACTGTGTGGTTTCGTTGTTTCCGTTTCTTCTTTGTTGAGTCATAGGAACCACCGTACTGTTAAGTGGGGTCCAAGTGAACTAAGTTAGAGTGACTGAAGTGATGCTCAACTCAAATCCTATGTCTTCGAGCGAAGACAATGAGAGCAAATCTTATCCAGAGCTGGATGAGTCAGCTTTTCTTGTATCCCAAGTAAAGCTGCCGCGTGTGTTTGAAATCTGACCGTTGGAACACGTGTCAGTTCCTTAGTGACCTAGGGTCATTTTGGACAAATCAGGTCGGGTTGCCTAGTGGCTATAAATAGCCCACCCCCTACACCATAAATTGGTGGCTTCTCAGAGTTTGTGCACGGCTTTTGTCGTTTGAGAGCAACCCACCTCGAAGCATTTGAGAGAGAGAGAAATCCTTGCGAGGACAAAGCCCAAACACCCAGAGCCAAAGAGTGTTAGGCATCACTGAAGTCTTTCTGTCTGTGTGACCTGAAGACTTATTACACTTGAGGACTGTGAATCCTCCAGCCGGTTAGGCGTCGCGTTCTGAGCATCCAAGAGTCATTGTGGATTGCCGGTGAACGAAGTCTGTGAAGGTTTGGAAGTCTCCCTTGAATACTTACGAGAGTGATTGGGCGAGGACTGGGTGTCCTTAGCTCAAGGGGAATAAGGTGAAGACATGGTCTTCTGAGTTAAATCTCAGCCTCCCTAACCAGACGTACAGTTGTCACAGCAACTGTAACTGGTCTAACAAATCCTGTGTCTTCAACAAGCGACTGGTTCTATCCCTTCCCAACCTTACTTAAGTTTGTCTTCGTGAAGTCATTGCCTATCTGTGTATCTGTTTGACTTCATTGCTTGACTACTACTGTTGATTGGCTTCATACTATCTTCCATTCTGATCCTCACTACCTAGCTGCTGTTAGTCCTGTACTTTCACATCATTGCATACTTAACTATGGGTTGCTTAGGGTAGTTTATCTTCTGCTGCATATTAATTAGGTCATTTCTGTTGTTTGTCTTCTAAACTTCTATGTTTTGAAGACTTTCATAAAAATCGCCTATTCACCCCCCCTCTAGTCGATACTAGCACTTCCAGGAAGGCCTTGGGAAGTAATAAGTAGATGATAGGTTGCTAGAGTGACAGAAGCTTAAACCCTTGTTTATGCGTTGCTTCGTAAGGGGCTGATTTGGATCCATATGTCTAATGCTGTGGTTAGGTTTACCTTAATACTTCTTTTGTAGTTGCGGATGCTTGCAATAGGGGTTAATCATAAGTGGGATGCTTGTCCAAGTAAGGGCAGTACCCAAGCACCGGTCCACCCACATATCAAATTATCAAAGTACCGAACGCGAATCATATGAGCGTGATGAAAACTAGCTTGACGATAGTTCCCATGTGTCCTCGGGAGCTCTTTTATCATTATAAGAAATTGTCCAGGCTTGTCCTTTGCTACAAAAAGGATTGGGCCACCTTGCTGCACTTTATTTACTTTCATTGCTTGTTACTCGTTACAATTTATCTTATCACAAAACTATCTGTTACCTACAATTTCAGTGCTTGCAGAGAAAACCTTACTGAAAACCGCTTGTCATTTCCTTCTGCTCCTCGTTGGGTTCGACACTCTTACTTATCGAAAGGACTATGATAGATCCACTATACGTGTGGGTCATCAAGACTGTTTTCTGGCGCCGTTGCCGGGGAGTGTAGCGCTTCTGGTGAAGTGGAACTTGGTAAGGAAACATTTATATAGTGTGCTGAAAATTTTCTGTCACTTGTTACTATGGAAACTAATCCTTTGAGGGGCTTGTTCGGGGTATCTTCACCTGGACCAGAAGAGCAAAGAGTTGCTCCTCAACCTACTGAACCTACTGAAAATATTTACTTTGAGATTCCTTCGGGTATGATAGAGAAACTGCTAGCTAATCCCTTTGTAGGAGATGGAACATTGCATCCCGATTTACACCTTATCTTTTTGGATAAGTTTGTGGATTATTTAAGCTTGCAGGTATTCCCGATGATGTTGTTAAAAGGAAGGTGTTCCCTTTATCTTTGAAGGGAGATGCATTGACATGGTATAGGCTATGTGATGATACGGGATCCTGGAATTATAAACAATTGAAATTGGAATTTCACAAGAAGTTCTATCCTATGCATCTTGTTCATCGTGATCGTAATTACATATATAATTTCTGGCCTCACGAAGGAGAAAGCATCGCTCAAGCTTGGGGGAGGCTTAAGTCAATGTTATATTCATGCCCCAATCATGAGCTCTCAAGAGAAATGATTATTCAAAAAATTTATGCTCGGCTTTCTCTCAATGATCGCAACATGCTCAAGACTTCCTGTGCTGGTTCTTATATGCTAAAGACTATTGAATTCAAGTGGGATTTATTGGAAATAATTAAACGCAACTCTGAATATTGGGGTTCTGACAATGGTAAGGAGTCAGGTATGACACCTAAGTTTGATTGTGTTAAATCTTTTATGGATACCGATGCTTTTCGTGGATTTAGCACTAAATATGGACTTGACTCTGAGATAGTAGATTCTTTCTGTGAATCTTTTGCTACTCACGTTGATCTCCCTAAGGAGAAGTGGTTTAAATATAATACTCCCATTGAAGTAAAAGTAGTTGCACCTATTACAGTTGAAGAAAAGACTATCACTTATAGTGATCCTATTGTTCCTACTACTTATGTTGAGAAACCTCCTTTTCCTGTTAGGATAAAGGATCACGCTAAAACTTTGACTGTTGTTCATAAGAGTAATACTAGGACGTATACACCTCCTGAGCAACTTATGAACCTAGTATTGCTATGGTTAAAAATCTCTTGGATGATGATTTAGATGGGCATGTTATTTATTTCTGTTGTGAGACTGCTAATATTGTTAGACCAGATGCTAAGATACATAGACCTGTTGTAGGCATGCCTGTTATTTCTATTAAAATAGGAGATCATTGTTATCATGGGTTATGTGATACGGGTGCTAGTGCTAGTGCAATACTCTATGACTTATATAAAGAAATTATGCATGATATTGCACCCGCTGAATTGGAAGGTATTGATGTTACTATCAAGCTTGCCAATAGAGATACTATTTCACCAATTGGGATTGTTAGAGATGTTGAAGTCTTGTGTGGGAAGGTTAAATATCCTACTGATTTTCTTGTTCTTAGTTCCCCACAAGATGATTGTTGTCCCATTATTTTTGGTAGACCCGTCTTGAATACTGTTAATGCTAGGATTGATTGTGAAAAGGATACTGTTACAATTGGCTTAGAGGATGTGTCTCACAAGTTTAATTTTGCTAAGTTTCATAGACAACCCCGTGATAAAGAATCACCTAGTAAGGATGAGATTATTGGTCTTGCTTCTATTGTCGTGCCTCCTACTGATCCGTTAGAACAATATTTGCTAGACCATGAAAATGATATGTTTATGAATGAAATAAGGGAAATATATAAAGTGTTCCTTCAACAGGAACCTATTCTAAAACACAACCTACCCGTTGAAATTCTAGGGGATCCCCCTCCACCCAAGGGTGATCCCGTGTTTGAACTCAAACCATTACCTGATAATCTTAAGTATGCTTGTCTTGATGAAAAGAAAATATATCCTGTTATTATTAGTGCTAACCTTTCAGAGCAAGAAGAAGAAAGATTATTGAAAACTCTGAAGAAGCACCATGCTGCTATTGGATATACTCTGGATGATCTTAAGGGCATTAATCCCACGCTATGTCAACACAAAATTAAATTGGAGGAAGATGCCAAACCAGTTAGAGATCCTCAACGACGATTGAATCCTAAGATGAAAGAAGTGGTAAGAAAGGAGATACTAAAGCTCCTTGAGGCAGGTATAATTTATCCCGTTGTTGATAGTGATTGGGTAAGCCCTGTCCATTGTGTTCCTAAAAAGGGAGGTATTACTGTCGTCCCTAATGATAAAGATGAATAATCCCGCAAAGAATTATTACAGGTTGGATGGTAATTGATTTTCATAAATTAAATAAATCTACTAAGAAAGATCATTACCCTTTACCTTTTATTGATCAAATGCTAGAAAGACTATCCAAACACACACATATTTTTGCTTTATAGATGGTTATTCTGGTTTCTCTCAAATACCTGTGTCAGTGGGGGATCAATCAAAAACTACTTTTACTTGCCCTTTTGGTACTTTTGCTTATAGACATATGCCTTTTGGTTTATGTAATGCACCTTCTACCTTTCAAAGATGCATGATGGCTATATTCTCTGACTTTTGTGAAAAGATTTGTGAGGTATTCATGGATGATTTCTCCATTTATGGATCCTCTTTTGATGATTGCTTGAGCAACCTTGATCGAGTTCTGCAGAGATGCGAAGACACTAGTCTCGTCTTGAATTGGGAAAAGTGCCACTTTATGGTTAATGAAGGCATTGTCTTGGGGCATAAGATTTCTGAGAGAGGTATTGAAGTTGATAAAGCTAAAGTTGATGCTATTGGAAAGATTACATGTCCCAAGGACATAAAAGGTATAATAAGTTTCCTTGGTCATGCCGGTTTTTATAGGAGGTTCATTAAGGACTTTTCTAAAATCTCTAGGCCTCTGACTAATTTATTGCAAAAAGATATTCCTTTTGTCTTTGATGATGATTGTGTAGAAGCATTTGAAATACTTAAGAAAGCTTTGATCATGACACCTATTGTTCAGCCACCTGATTGGAATTTACCCTTTGAAATTATGTGTGATGCTAGTGATTATGCTGTAGGTGCTGTTCTAGGGCAAAGAGTTGATAAGAAATTGAATGTTATCCAGTATACTAGTAAGACTCTTGATACTTCCCAGAGAAATTATGCTACTACTGAAAAAGAGTTCTTAGCAGTTGTGTTTGCATGTGATAAGTTTAGACCTTATATTGTTCATTCCAAAGTTACTATTCACACTGATCATGCTGCTATCAAATATCTTATGGAAAAGAAAGATGCTAAACCTAGGCTGATTAGATGGGTTCTCTTGCTCCAAGAATTTGATTTGCATATTATTGATAGAAAGGGAGCTGAGAACCCCGTTGCAGACAACTTGTCTAGGTTAGAGAATGTTCTTGATGACCCACTGCCTATTGATGATAGCTTTCCTTACGAACAATTAGCGATCGTTAATGCTTCTCGTACTACTCCTTGGTATGCTGATTATGGTAATTACATTGTTGCTAAATTTATACCACCTAGTTTCACATACCAGCAAAAGAAAAAGTTCTTTTATGATTTAAGACATTACTTCTGGGATGACCCACACCTTTATAAAGAAGGAGTAGATGGTGTTATTAGACGTTGTGTACCTGAGCATGAACAGGAATACATCCTTCGCAAGTGTCACTCCGAATCATATGGAGGACACCGCGCTGGAATAGAACTGCACATAAGGTATTACAATCTGGTTTTTATTGGCCTACTCTCTTCAAAGATGCTCGTAAGTTTGTCTTATCTTGTGATGAATGTCAAAGAATTGGTAATATTATTAGACGTCAAGAAATGCCTATGAATTATTCTCTTGTTATTGAACCATTTGATGTTTGGGGCTTTGATTATATGGGACCTTTTCCTGCCTCTAATGGTTAGTTGCTGTTGATTACGTTACTAAGTGGGTAGAAGCTATTCCAACTAGTAGTGTTGATCATAACACTTCTATTAAAATGCTTAAAGAAGTTATTTTTCCGAGGTTTGGGGTCCCTAGATATCTTATGACTAATGGTGGTTCACATTTTATTCATGGTGCTTTCCGTAAGATGCTTGCTAAGTATGATGTTAATCATAGAATCACATCTCCTTGTCACCCGCAGTCTAGTGGTCAAGCAGAGTTGAGCAATAGAGAGCTCAAATTAATTTTGCAAAAGACTGTGAATAGATCTAAAAAGAATTGGTCCAAAAAACTTGATGATGCATTATGGGCCTACAGAACTACATACAAAAATCCTATGGGTATGTCTCCGTGTAAGATGGTTTATGGAAAGGCATGTCACTTACCTCTAGAACTTGAACATAAAGCATATTGGGCTATTAAAGAGCTCAACTATGACTTCAAACTTGCCGGTGAGAAGAGGTTATTTGATATTAGCTCACTTGATGAATGGAGAACCCAAGCCTATGAGAATGCCAAGCTATTCAAATAAAAAGTCAAACGCTGGCATGACAAAAGGATACAAAAGCGTGAGTTTAACATAGGTGATTATGTGCTATTATTCAACTCTCGTTTCAGATTTTTTTTGCAGGAAAACTTCTCTCTAAATGGGAAGGTCCTTATATTATTGAGGATAGCCATCGTTCCGGTGCCATAAAAATCAACAACTTCGAAGGCACAAGTCCGAGGGTGGTGAATGGTCAAAGAATTAAACATTATATCTCAGATAATCCTATCAATGTCGAAACTAATATTGTTGAGACCGTAAACCCGGAGGAATACATAAGGGACACTTTCCAGAACGTTCCAGACTCCGAAAAGGAATAGGTATGTGGTACGGTAAGTAAACCGACTCCAAAACAATTCTAATGGCAATTTTTATCCATTTTGGAATATTTAAGAATTTTAGGAGGAAAGATGTAATCAGGGAAGGACATGAGGCCTCCACGAGGGTGGAGGGCGCGCCCACCCTTCCTGGGCGCGCCCCCCGTCTCGTGGCTACCTCGTGTGCCTCCCGGACTCTGTTTTCTTGCACGTTACGTATTTTGGTCAGTAAAAATTCATTATATAATCTCCCGAAGGCTTTGACCACCGTATCACGCAAATATCCTCTATTTTTGTTTCGAGCTGTTTCTGTTACAGATCTAGAGCACCATGACGCCGCCCTCCTTCAATAATGAAGACAAGGATGCTTGGCTACTGAAGATAGAGCTGAAAAGATAAGAACCGGAAGATATCAACAAGGATGAAGGGATCAAGAAGGCCATGGAGGTTCAAGCTCCGGCAGTGAAAGAAGAAGACATCCCTCAACCTTTACCTAACCTCTTTACTCCAACTGATATTGAAGCTTTCAAGATGATTGAGTTAGCTCGCATACAGAATAAGTATCTCACACAGGAGAATATTTTGTTGAAGGATCATATTGTCGGACTCAAGGGCATTATCCGCAAGTTGGAGGAGCTTTTATGCTCGATGTGCGATTATCCACCATCATCATCACCACCTCCATCACCTCCGAGGACATAATCACATGGATATGGGCACTCCCCTTGGCAACTGCCAAGCTTGGGGAGGTGCCCCGGTATCGTATCACCATCACACTCCTATCTTTACCGTTTTACTTAGTTCGATCCTTTTAGTAGTATCTTGATTTAGTAGATTGAAGCTTTGATATCAAGTAGTTTTGAGTTTTGCTTTGAGATCTCTTTATGTAATCGTGTCCGTGAGCTATCTATAATAAAGATTAGTGTTGGGTTAAGGGCTTTGCTATCTTGCTATGATCTTGAGAAAGTAGAAAGAATAAAAAGAATAAAAGAGTTCATATTGATCTTATGGATAGTAATGACTTCACATATGAAAAGTATGAGACATAAAAGTTGTTGAGAGTTGACAAACATAGTTTTGGTCATCGTTGCAATTAATAGGAAGTAATAAGGAAAGAGAGGTTTCACATACAAATATACTATATTTGACGTCTTTTATGATTGTGAAGCACTCATTAAGTATGACATGCTAAAAGAATTGATGTTGGACAAGGAAGACAACGTAATGGTTTATGTTTCCTCACATCTCAGTTAAAGTATATTGTCATTGATCTTCCCAACATGTTGAGCTTGCCTTTCCCCCTCATGCTAGCCAAATTCCTTGCACCAAGTAGAGATACTACTTGTGCTTCCAAATATCCTTAAACCCAGTTTTGCCATGAGAGTCCACCATACCTACCTATGGATTGAGTAAGATCCTTCAAGTAAGTTGTCATGTTGCAGGCAATAAAAATTGCTCTCTAAATATGTATGACTTATTAGTGCAGCGAAAGTAAGCTTTATACGATCTTGTTATGGAAGCAATAAAAGCGACGGGCAGCATAATAAAGGTCCATATACAAGTGGCAATATAAAGTGACGTTCTTTTGCATTAAGATTTTATGCATCCAACCCTAAAAGCACATGACAACCTCTGCTTCCCTCTGCGAAGGGCCTATCTTTTACTTTATGTTTTTACTTTATGCTTGAGTCAAGGTGATCTTCACCTTTTCCTTTTTCATTTTATCCTTTGGCAAGCTCCTCGTGTTTAAAAGGTCATGATATATATATATATATATATATATATATATATATATATATATATATATATATATATATATATAT
>NC_041393.1:445475289-445539900 GCF_002162155.2 Triticum dicoccoides | reverse complement strand
TTGACATCACCCAAAGGTGAATACGTTGGGAGGCAACACAATAAGCCCCTATCTTTCTCAGTGTCCGGTTGAAACTCCATAACCACAACTACTGCGTGAGTGTTAGCAATTGTAGAATACTATATGATAGTTGAGTATCTGGACTTGCTGAAAAGCTCTATTCTTGACTCTTTCTGATGTCATGATAAATTGCAATTGCTTCAACGACTGAGATTATAGTTTGTTAGTTCCCAATTAAGTTTTTGAACCATACTTGCCATTGTGAATTGATTGTTACTTGAGCATAAGAAATCATATGACAAAATCTATATATGTTGTTGTTATAAGAATGATCATGATGCCCTCATGTCCGTATTTTATTTTTATCGACACCTCTATCTCTAAACATGTGGACATATTTTTCGATATCGGCTTCCGCTTGAGGACAAGCGAGGTCTAAGCTTGGGGGAGTTGATACGTCCATTCTGCATCATTCTTTTATATCAATATTTATTGCATTATGGGCTTTTATTACACATTATATCTCAATACTTATGTCTATTCTCTCTTATTTTACAAGGTTTACCATGAAGAGGGGGAATGCCGGCAGCTGGAATTCTGGCTCGAAAAGGAGCAAATATTGGAAACCTATTCTGCACAGCTCCAAAAATCCTGAAACTCCATGGAAGTTATTTTTGGAATTAATAAGAATTATTGAGCGAAGAAACTACCAGAGGGGGCCCACACCCAGGACAGGAGGGTGGGGGGCGCGCCCACCCCTACTGGGCGCGCCCCCTGTCTCCTGGGCCCCCTGGTGGCCCTCCGGTGCCCATCTTCTGCTATATGAAGGCTTTTACCCTGGAAAAAATCAGAGGCAATCTTACGGGACGAAACTCCACCGCCACGAGGCGAAACCTTGGCGGAACCAATCTAGGGCTCCGGCGGAGCTGTTTTGCCGGGGAAACTTCCCTCCGGGAGGGGGAAATCATCACCATCGTCATCACCAGCGATCCTCTCATCGGGAGGGGGTCAATCTCCATCAACATCTTCACTAGCACCATCTCCTCTCAAAACCCTAGTTCATCTCTTGTATCCAATCTTGTATCAAAACCACAAATTGGTACCTATGGGTTGCTAGTAGTGTTGATTACTCCTTGTAGTTGATGCCCATTGGTTTACTTGGTGGAAGATCATATGTTCAGATCCTTAATGCATATTATTACTCCTATGATTATGAACATGAATATGCTTTGTGAGTAGTTACGTTTGTTCCTGAGGACATGGGTGAAGTCTTGCTATTAGTAGTCATGTGAATTTGGTATTCGTTCAATATTTTGATGAGATGTATGTTGCCTTTCCTCTAGTGGTGTCATGTGAACATCGACTACATGACACTTCACCATTATTTGTGCCTAGAGGAAGGCATTGGGATGTAATAAGTAGATGATGGGTTGCTAGAGTGACAGAAGCTTAAACCCTAGTTTATACGTTGCTTCGTAAGGGGCTGATTTGGATCCATATGTCTAATGTTGTGGTTAGGTTTACCTTAATAGTTCTTTTGTAGTTGCAGATGCTTGCAATAGGGGTTAATCATAAGTGGGATGCTTGTCCAAGTAAGGGCAGTACCCAAGCACCGGTCCACCCACATATCAAATTATCAAAGTACCGAACGCGAATCATATGAGCGTGATGAAAACTAGCTTGACGATAATTCCCATGTGTCCTCGGGAGCTCTTTTCTCATTATAAGATATTGTCCAGACTTGTCCTTTGCTAAAAAAAAGTATTGGGCCACCTTGTTGCACTTTATTTACTTTCATTGCTTGTTACTCGTTACAATTTATCTTATCACAAAACTATCTGTTACCTACAATTTCAGTGCTTGCAGAGAAAACCTTACTGAAAACCGCTTGTAATTTCCTTCTGCTCCTCGTTGGGTTTGACATTCTTAATTATCGAAAGGACTACGATAGATCCCCTATACTTGTGGGTCATCAACCACCACTCCGAACCCCAAGTCAATGCTTAAAGCAGAAGAAGAATTGTTCTCAGGTCAGGTTCCGTAGCTATGGTTCATACTACTTTGCTCTTGCATCACTGTATTTACTCATACCAACTAATTTCAAATTTGAAGGATGGAATTGAAACTCCAATGGCACAACAGGTATGTTTTAAACCTGTTTCTTCAACGTGTTTGGCTGTTTGCTGTTGTAACTTGCTCTATGTTGATTTCATTTTCAATTGAATAAACAGTTATGTTCTCATGCTATGCACATTACAAGTGTTTTTTTTACCATGAAGACTGCAGGGCTTACACCCCACAGCATTTTATTAATAAATAACAGGAAGTAATTACAAAGTTCCTCAATAGGGGGAACAAAATAAAAGAAAGAGTAAGAAAGCTACAAACCTAAGAAAGAAAAGAAGTTACAATTGGAGCAAAAATTCAAGGAGGCAGAAAATCAATCCATTTTAGGAGATCATCCTTGAATCTGGCCTTGATCCTGTGGGAAAGAAGGGAGATATCATGAATGAACCCATTTCGCCATTGTCTAAAAGTTGGATGGACGTGTCTGAAAGCCTTGTCATTGCGCACTTTCCAGATGTTCCACCAGGCAACAAAGACCACCTCTGCAAAAAATGGTTTATCAAATTCCTTCCTTGCATATAGGGCAATTTGCACCATATAATTGCTATTCAACCAGGGTATCTACAAGAAGTTCCAAATCCTCATACTGAAATTGCATTGGAAGAATAGATGATTCCTATCTTCCAGAACTCCAGTGGGGCAGAGGACACAACCAGGTCCATCATTAATTTTCCACTGTCTTCGCTGAATCATATCCTTGGTGTTTACTCTATCCATAATAACCAACCAAGCAAACATTTTAACTGTCATTGTACAGCACCTTTTCCAAACCCAACTCAGTATTGGATTGGCAATGACAGGCTGGTGCACAAACTCATAGAATTTCTTTGCAGAATACTCACCCTTTTTCCCATGTCTCCAAGTCCACCTATCATCGCAAGCATCATCCAATTGTCTCCCAGATAACATAGAAGTAAGCTGATTGAACTCCCTAAAATCCAGTTCAGACAAAGGCAAAGTGAACATTTGTTGCAAATTTCCTGCCAGTAGCACTTCCTTAACAGAAAGGTTCTTCTGAAGGAAAAAAGAATGGAGTCGTGGAAATCTTTCCTGCAGAGGGATACAGGAATATCCAATCTCCCAATGATCAGACCAAAAAAGCACTGAATCTCCTTTGCCAACAGTTACAGATGTTACAGCTCGAAATTTATCCATTAACTTACAAATGTCTCTCCACCAAAAAGAGCCACATATTGTGGTGTCATGTGGAACTCTTTGATAGTAGTAAGAATCCCAAACCAGGCTGACCCATGGCACATCAGCTTTGTTATAGAATTTATTCAGGTACTTGAGCAACAGAGCATCATTTTGCAATTCCAAATTCAGAATTCCAAGTCCCCCCTTCTTCTTGGGTCTGCAGACAAGGGGCCAAGCAGCAAAAGAATGACCCTTTTCCTCACCATATTTCCTCCATAGGCACTGCCTTTGAATCCTTTCTAACTGCTTTAGAATGCCCTTTGGTAAAGATAGACTACAAAGAAAGAAAATGGGCAAAGAAGATATTACTGAATTTACCAACTGGAGTCTGCTACCTTGAGGTAGAAACTAGGAACTAGCAGTTAGCCTTCTTTCCATGCAATCTACCAAAGGGAGTAAGTCAACAATTTTTGGCCTAGTGGTTCCAACTGGTAGTCCCAAATAAGTGAAAGGCATAGAGCCTAATTGGCAGCCAAAAAAAGCAGCAAGTGTAGAAGCAACTGAGGCTTCAACATTGATGGGGTACATTGAAGATTTATGAAAGTTGATTTGCAACCCAGTTGCCATTGAAAAGGAATTGAGCACTGTTTTAAGAGCCTCCAACTGAGCCAGGTCAGCATTTGCAAACAGCAAGGTGTCATAAGCATACTGAACCACAGGATAAAAAGGATCATGTGTTGGCAAAGGTAAATCCAGCTGGCCCCTAAGCAATAAATCATTGATCATTGTTTGCGAAAGATCAGCTGCAATAACAAAAAGCAAAGGAGAGATAGGATCTCCCTGCTTAGAACCACATTTGCACTTGAAGTGACTTCCAGGCACACCATTTAGCAGGATTGAGGATGTTGCAGAAGTTAACAATTGTTGAATCCAAGTGATCCACTTGTTATCAAACCCCTTTGCCACAAGAATTCTCAAGATTGCTTCATGCTGAATGGTGTCAAAAGCTTTTTCAAAATCAAGCTTAAGCAAAAGAATTGGCTTCCTTGACTGACTGCATTGATGGATATATTCAAAAGTCCATGCAATACAATCTTGAATTGTCCTTGATTTAATGAAGCCATATTGATTCTTATGCACACATTTGGTGATTTCCTCCTGAAACCTATTGGCAGCCAGCTTTGTCAGAAACTTAAGTCCTACACTTGTCAAAGAGATTGGCCTGAAATCTCCCACACCCTCAGGTGATTGCTTCTTTGGGACTAAAGTTATAAAGGCTTCATTGAGATTTTCCAAAATTACAGTTCCAGCATGAAATTCATTGACCAGCTGAACAAAGTCAGAAGAGATAATTGACCAGCATCTCTTCATAAACATACCATTAAAACCATCTGGTCCAGGTGCTTTATCAACTGGCATTTATTTTATGACCTTTTCAATCTCATTCAGATTAAAAGGTTTTGTGAGCACCTCAAGACCTTGAATTCTTGGAATCAAAGAAAGGATGTCATTCATCAGGACAATAGGTTTGATAGTTCCCATTCTTCCTTTGAAAGTTACCAAGAATTCCCTAGCAATCTCCCCATGATCTGAAGAGACTGTCCCATCAGACAAATGCAGGCTAGCAATAGAATTCTATACCTCTCTGTTGCCATTGCCTGGAAGAATTTTTAATTCTCTTCTCCCACCTTAATATATCTGATAGTACACCTTTTACTCCAGTATAAATACTGCATCTATCTTTATTTGGCAACATAAACTAGAATGATATAGACCATACAGTGACCATACTACATAGATATATGTTTGTTTCATGCTGTTATCCTGTCCACCTTACTACTGAACTGGTTTACCAAAATGAGTTTCATATACTACATTGTAAACATGTGATGTGTTTGTTTGTTTCTCTTTTAGAACGCGGATAAAATATTGGAGAAGAGTACCCCGTTATGCAATGGTAAAGGAAGTAACGCAGATAAGGTTCAAGATAGTGAGACATCCCTGTTGGTCTCCAAGAAAGCTGATAAAAACTATATTGAAGACACCGAGACAACCCCAAAGTCCTATCTTGATGTAGTGTTCGAGTTACTGGCTACTACTGCTGGCACCAGCTCTTCAAACTCGTTGCCTGAATCAGTTCAGCTTCTTGAGTCTCAACTTCAAGTTGAATGACATCGATCAGATGTTATGCGACAGGAAGCCGAAGGACTGAGGAAGTCCATGCAGAATTCAGATGCATACTTTCTGGTGCAACAGCAAGTGCTGGAGGACTTAAGCGCCAAACAAGAGGAAGTTAATAAGCTTGCTAAGTATCTTGCCAGCTTTATGGGTACCCAGGATATAGTTTCTTGAGCTCTTCTGAAGTGGTTTCAGTTCTGGACTTGTTTTGCTGCGGCGTTTATATGCTACTGTGTTCCCTATATTTGCTCTGGTGGCGAACTTTGATGCCCAGTGGATGTAATATGTGTAATAGCCGTGATAGACTAGCATAAGTTGCTTGCTTATTTATTTCCTTATTGTCTTGTTGTAAGTGCATCTAGTGCCCCTTAGTGATTTTGGTGTATTGAAGACTTATAGGTTAATGGACTGATGCGTTTGTGAGTGTACACGGGTCAATAAGTCTATGAGGAGTTTGATATTTCTAGAGAAAGTCGACCCCTCAAAATGAAGTTCTTCAACTGAAGATTTTGGATTTCTGAAGACTTTCTGAAGGCTTTGAAAGTGAAGAAATTGGTGTAACCTTGAAGACTTGGCAATCATTCGAGGAACATGAAGCGTGAAGACTTTTGTTTTCGTAGTTTCATTTTCTCTTTCTTGAGTCATAGGAAACACCGTACTGTTAAAGGGGGTCGAGGAAATACTAAGGAAAAATTTCCATGTGATGCTCAACTCAAAATCCTACACCTACCAATCCCTTCGAGTGAAGCCATTGGAAATCTCATACAATTCAGTCATATTCTTCAGTGACACAGATGAAGTTCTTCTGGTCTCTGAGGAATTTGTTCTGACTGAGGAGTTAGGAATTCGCCAGTGCGAATTGCCTACACAGTGAGGAACATGATAGCCCTGAGGATTTTGATAGTCAAAATTCCGACCGTTGCTGTGCTATGCGCCAGTTTTTCCAAAATATCTACCCACCTAACGGTCATATCGGACAAGGGCATTGATGTCTTATCATGTCGGGCTGCTCCCTAGGCTATAAATATCTACCCCTACAACCACTAGCTGGTTGGCTGCTCCGAGAGAAACTGACACTTGTCATTTGAGAGCATCCCATCCTCTGAGGACTTTGAGTGAAAATCATCAAGTGAGGAAAACCCAAACCCAACACCTACAAACCCAAAGTGATTGAGCATCACTGAAGAGATTGATCCTACGTGGATCCGACGCTTGTTTCCTTTGAGGACTGTGCTTCTTCCAGACGGTTAGGCGTCAAGGTCTAGAGCATCCAAGAGGAATTGTGGATCGCCGAGTGACCGAGTTTGTGAAGGTTAGGAAGTCACCTGAAGACTTACCACGAGTGATTGGGCGAGGTCTGTGTGACCTTAGCTCAAGGAGAATACGGTGAGGACTGTGTGTCCGGGATTGGGTGTCCTCGAGTTTAAATACTCAGCAGATCCAACCAGATGTACAACTTAGACAGTAGTTGGAACTGGTCTACCAAATCATTGTCTTCACCGAGCTTACTGGTTCTATTTCTTCAACTCTTCATTTCCTCATGTATGTTGTTGTGTGCCTGTTCATATCTGTTTGAAGACTTTGACTGGAGACTTTCTCAATTTCCTCAGTTCAATTTCTTCAGTCTGTCCGTCTTCTTTCTTGTGTTATCATGTGTTTACGCTTTCTGTACTCTATGCTTGTCTTCATCTCGTCATGATGTCTATGCTTGTATTCTGTTATGTTTACTTCTGAGTACTTATTCCACTGCTGGTAGTTCTTCATTTAGGAATTTCCTCACCAACAAATTCCTCAGCAAAGAATTCATCAAAATCGCCTATTCACCCCCCCTCTAGTCGATATAACGCACTTTCAATTGGTATTATAGCAAGGTACTCCCTTGTTCTGTGTGATTTTGGTTTAACCACCTGGAGTTTTAGTTATGTCGATCGCAGGTATGATCAAGGTCTCTGCTGGGTGTCCTACCTTCGATGGAATGGACTACCCCTACTGGAAGAATAAGATGCGAATGCATCTTGAGGCAATTGACAGCGATCTCTGGTATGTTGTGGAAAATGGTGTTCCCTCAGTCACATCTTCTCTGAACGCTACTGACGTGAAGAGATTCAAGCAACTCGATTCTCAAGCGAAAAATATCATATGTGGCCATCTGAGCAAAGGACAATATGGAAGAGTGAGTGCTTTAGAAACTGCTAAGCTTATCTGGGATAGGCTATCCAAAGTGAATGAAGGAGTCTCAACTCAACGTGACTCTCATGTTGACGTTCTTCGCAATCTCTTCAACCGCTTCAAAAGACTCGACAATGAAAATGTTCAGCAAACCTTTGATCGCCTCACTGACATCTCAAATGACCTTCAAGCGCTTGGCGCTACTGACATCAACGACCATGAGGTGGTGAAGAAATTGCTGAGATCGCTCGATTCTTCATTTGATACTCTGGCACTGATGATTCAAGAGCGTGCTGACTACAAGTCACTTGATCCCGCTGATATCCTCGAGAGGCTAAATACTCATGAGTTCCAACTTGCTGAGAAGAGAGATCTCTATGGTTCGAGCTATGGCAGATCACGTGCTCTGAAGGCCAAGGCAGTCTCTGAGTTTGAAGATGAAGACTCTGCCAGCAGCCTTGGTGACCCTGAAGAACTGAGCCAGGAACTAGCACTGCTCGTGAAGAAATTTCAGAAGTTCTCAAGACGTGGTCGCTTTGGAAAACCCTCAAGGAGCAATGATTCCTCATCAAGTGACTAGAAGAAGAGGCTATGGCACAGATGCAAGAAACCTGGTCACTACATCCAAGATTGTCCTCAGTGGGATAAGGAATCAAAGAATAAGAAATACAAGGATTACAGTTGTGATGACGTGAAGAAGAAGAAGATACCTTCAAAGTCATCATCATCAAAATCCTTGAGGTCTTCATCTCATAAGAAGAGCAGCTCCAAGAAGGCTCGGGCATTCATTGGCAAGGAAATGGACTCTGAGGCTGAATATGAGGAACATGAGGACGAGGAGGCATCTGAGGAGTCCGAGTCTGGTGTGGCGAGCCTAGCTCTCGCTACTGCATTCGTCAACAAGTCTATCTTCAACTCTGAAGAAAATGGCTTCACCAACAAGACTGATGAAGGCAATGATGACTACGCTCCCACCTATTGCTTCATGGCAAAGGGTGCCAAGGTAACTAAATACGCCTCCTCTGACTCTAGTGAGGATGAATCTGATGAAAATCTCAAGCCCAGCTACTCTAAACTTGCTAAAATTGTTGTAAAACAACAAAAGGCCTTTGAAAAGGTTCAAAACATGCTAGATAAAAGTGATGATATGTTGGGTGAAGAAATGGATCGCACTAAAACCTTGACTGAAAATCTTCAAAGACTTCAGTCCAAGTTTGACAATCTTCAAGGTCATCATAACACTCTCTTATCTGATCATGAGAAGCTTTCTTATGAATTTCTTTAGAGAAAGCAAGATCTTGAAAAGCTAAGAGTGGATTATGAAGATCTTCAGAAGGAGCGCGATTCATTACTTGCTCAACAAATCAGCGCTACCCAGGAAGAATTTATTCCACCATGTATGAAGTGCATTGAACGTGAAACTGCTGATTCTTCACCTGAATGTTCAAATGCTTCTAATGCTACAAATTCTTCATCTGTCTCTGCTATCACTAATTCCTCATCTGAGGACAATGCAAGTATCACTGATGATGCAGGGCTGAAGGAATTGTACATGACAGGCATGTACAAAAGCCTCAAAGGGCATCAGACCCTTTGTGATGTGCTCAAAAGCAGATCCTCAACAGAAACCCTAGGAAAGAGGGTATTGCCTTTGAGAGAAAACTCAATGCTGATGGAACATATTGGAAGCTGAGCAGTACCCCAAAACCTCATTGGTTGCTGCAAAGGGACCTCCAGTTGATCCATCCAACTTATCTGGCTTTACATGTGAATCTCCTCATTCTTCTGATGAGTCATTTGACTCCAACTATAAACTGCTCAAAAACCAGAATGGTGAAGTATTTGCTAGATATGTTGGCTCTAACTGCAGGAACGGTTCACCTATGAAGAAAATCTGGGTTCCCAAAAGTTGTCTTGAAAGTCTTCAGGTGAATGTCCTCATGACACCACCTGTGAAGAATAGGAACCCCAGATAAACTTCTTCATATGAACCAAATTCTTCATATGGATCCAAGTCCTCAAGTGGACCAAATTCCTCACGTGGATCAAATTCCTCAAAAGGATCAAAGTCCTCATATGATCATCATCGTGCTAACCCTTCTGTTTCGCAAGGTAGAGCTAAGGGCTATGAATATGTGCATTATTCTTCAAATCACTATGTTCATAAGTCCTCGAAGAATTTCTCTGCTTATTCATACGCTTACCCTAACCCCTCTTATGTGAAACGAAGTGGACTGGCGTCTATGCCACCTTTCTCATATGGTGCTTGCAGAGTGATGAATTCTTTGCCACCCCTTCAGATGTGGGTAGTGAATAAAAAGAACTAATCTACTATGCAGGGTCAGGTCTCCAAACGTGCTCAAACGTCTGACGAATTTGCTGGAGACCTGGATAGTGCCTGATAGGACGCAGGCTAATCATGATGAAATGAACTTTCATTTCACACGTCCTCCTACCAATTTATCTGTTCTATTGCTTGATGAAATTGATCTGATGATATTGATGTCATATTCTTCACTGATGAAGTATATGAGTTCGTAAGTTGCAATAATTCATCTGCAGGATGATCAACCCAAAGCAAATGAGTGGGTCCTCGATAGTGGATGTACAAATCACATGACTGGTGATAAGAATCTATTGATGGATGCTCCTTTATCACCGTCACATCTGAAGCATATCATCTTCGCTGACAAAGGCAAAAGTCAGGTATTGGGTCTAGGTAAGGTTGCGATCTCTAAGGACATACACATGGACAAAGTCATGCTTGTCGAGTCCTTAGGATACAACCTCATGTCTGTCTCAATGCTTTTTGATCTTGATATGGTTGTTGTCTTTGGCAAGTATTGTTGTGTTGTGATCATGGAAGCTGATAATTCCAAAGTCTTCGAAGGCTTTAGGAGAGGAGACTTGTACATTGTTGATTTCTCTACAGGACCACAACCGGCCGTATGCTTACTTGCAAAAGCTTCAGAATGCTGGCTATGGCATCGACGACTTGGTCATGCTGGAATGAGGAATCTGCACACGCTCTCGAAGAAGAAGCATGTCATTAGCATTGAGAATGTCAAATTCCTCAAGGATCACTTATGCGGAGCCTGTGAAGCTGGGAAGATGACAAAGGCCAAGCATCCAGCGAAGACTATTATGACTACCACTCGACCATTTGAATTGCTTCACATGGATCTCTTTGGTCCTAATCATTATTCTGCTGTTACAAATGATGCATCTCTATATGGCTTTGTTATTGTTGATGATTACTCTCGTTACACATGGCTACACATTGTCACTTACAAACATGAGGTGCAGGAAGTCTTCAAACGATTTTCCTCGAGGGCTTCAACCAACTTTGGTGTGAAGATCAAGCACATCAGGAGTGACAATGGAACTGAGTTCAAGAATTCCGGTCTTGATGACTATCTTGATGAACTTGGTATTACTCATGAGTTATCTGCTCCTTATACTCCTCAACAGAATGGCATCACGGAGCGCAAGAACATAACTCTTGTTGAGATGGCTTGCACTATGCTTGATGAATACAAGCCGCTTCATCGTTTCTGGAGTGAGGCAATTGATACTGTGTGCCACATCATCAACAGAGTATATCTTCACAAATTCTTCAAGAAGACTGCCTATGAACTCCTCACTGACAAGAAACCCAATGTGAGTTACTTCAAAGTCTTCGGTGCTAAATGTTGGATTAGAGATCCTCATCACAATTCTAAATTTGCACCAAAAGCACATTGTCGGTGTACTAAAGTAGGGGTACCTTAGTACCCCGAACTTGTGCACGGGCAGTCGCAGCGTCCCGCGGCAAGGCTTGCCGGGCGTCCGCCAAGATCCTCCGCTATTCCTATTTACTACCATTCAAGAACAAAGTGTTAGCTGAGAAGACAGAACCCCGGCAAGAGGAGCTTGCCGGGAAGGACAAGACCCCGGCAAGAGGAGCTTGCCGGGAAGGCCAACCAAGGCACTTCAGAAAACTTGTCGCGACGCTCCGCGCGTCCCGGCAAGACCCGACGAGCGGCAAGCTTGCGGGTGCGACAAGACAACGGCCGCGGCAAGGCGCTTGCCGCGGCAAGGCTGCCACTCTGCACCCGAGCTCCAGCACATCTGACGACGTGTCACCCCAGGACCATCCCAGGAGCACATGGCGGGGCGCTGTGCAGCCAAGTGGTGTGAGGTGGCAAGAGGAGATGACGAGAAGGCCATCATGGCAGGCGGTGGCGCTCCTAACGGTCACTTCCTTGCACTGTTTGGGCGACCGGACGGGCATTAAATGCCCTTGTCCCCTGCCGTCAGAGTTAGGTAGGGGGCACTGTTGATAGCAGTTGTACCAACCCGCGTTTTTACTTTTTTACCCCTCTTTCTACGCTGCCACCTGTCGGTGACCCCTTTAACCTATAAAAAGGAGGCCCATGCGCACGTAGAAGGGGTTCGGTTCGACTCATTCGATACTACAACACACTCACGCTTTCAAGCAAGAACAGAATAGAAACACAAAGCAGCAATAGGAGTTTTATCTCTCCGGAGAGCTCCGAAGCTGGGTAAAATCCCCCGCATGCTTTCGCCTCGATCTGCTCTGCGTGCGCCCTCCGCTCCCTTGCCGGACCAAAAAGGGGCCCTGCCCCATAGGTGCTCGTTCCCCATGACATCTCTGGCGCACCAGGTAGGGGGGCATCGAGGTCGTGCGTATCTGATCCGGCGTCCACGCGCGCTACATCAACATCTACATCGACATGCCACCGAAGAAGAAGACTTCGGAGGTGGCCGCTCCGTCTGCGACTATCCTGCCGCCACCGGAGCAAACGGGCGGTGGGGTGGACGCCGGCGGAGGAGCGGGCGCCGACGGTGGGACTCGCGTCGTCACCAGGTCCAAGGACAAGGCCCCGCAAGCTTCAACATCTGTACATCCACCGCAACCCTCCCAGGGGGTGCAGGATCGACAACGCCACGGTGCTCCTAGCACCGTACTCGCGTTGGAACAAGGCCAAGCTGGTGGGTCGCGGGACGCTCAAGGCCAACGTGTGCGCCAGCACGCCGGCACGAGCGCAGTGCGGTCGCCTGGACGAGACGTCGCTCCTTCTAACACTTTTAGGAGTTTGAGCGTATCTCGCACCTCGCGTCGCTCGCCACCGCCACCCAACACTCCAGAGGAAGCGCTGGCCCGAGCCCAGCTGCTTCTAGATTACCCTCCAGTGCCAGACAAGATCGACGACTAGAGGGCCGCCATTCAGAGCCTTATCGGCTTCGCCAACGGCGACAAGCCCCGGCAACCGAGCACCTCGAAACCCCGGCAAGACGCCCAGGCGCAAGCCAACGCCGACAAGACCGCTGGGGGTGCCACCACCGTGCACTCCCCGCCTCGAAGGCCAAGATCGCCAACTCGCCGGGCCAACCTCGACACCGACTCCACCGCGTCGTCGGACCCGCGAGCTCGCCGCGATCAATGCCAAGTTCTCCAAGAACGACGACATGAAGACGCTCGCACTCGCATCGAGCGTCGAAGAGAAGCGCGGCGTCAATCTGACCAGTGCGCTGGGCCCACTGTCAATATGCATGCGCCAGGGGAACCAGGCGACTTGCCGTATGCGGTGGGTTGCCCTGCGTTCACCCGTGAGCTGCGGCAGGTCCAGTGGCCCAGTACCAAGAACTTCAAGCCAGACGTGCCCGAGAAGTACGATGGCAGGATACATCCGACAGAGTTCCTCAGCGTCTACACCATTGCGGTGCAGGCTGCCGGAGGGCGCGACGAGAAGATCCTTGCCAACTACTTCCCGCTGGTGCTCAAGCCCAACGTCAGATCTTGGCTCATGCACTTGCCGGACAACTCCATCTCTTCGTGGGCGGACCTGTGCCATCAGTTTGTTGGCGCCTTCACAGGCGGCCACAACTCCATCTCATCTGCTCGCCCAGAAGGAAGGAGAACCCCTGCGCAAGTATATACAGAGATTCAGTCAGGTGCAGCGCAACATCCCAGACGTCCACCCTGCCACGGTTATCAGCGCGTTCCATCAGAACGTGAGTAACCGCAAGATGAGGGAGGAGATGGCGATGTGCAAAATCAGAGATGTCAGCGAGCTATATGCTTTAGCCGACAAGTGTGCACGGGCTGAAGAGGGGAGGAGACTCCCCGGAGAGAACGCAGGAGCAGAAGGATCTGACAGTGAGGACGCCCCTCCGGCAAAGAAGAACCGGAGGCGGAATAACAGAAAGAGGAAGGCTAAGGATGTGCTAGTTGTTGAGCAGTCCGGCAACGGAGTTGGTTCCGAGAAGGCCAAAGCTGGCGACTCTGGCGAGGCTGTGGTAGCCGCCGACAAGCAGGACGGCTCCGGCAAGCAGTACTGCAAGATCCACCGCACCAAGGGTCACGACCTCCAAGCTTGCAAGAAGGTTGAGCAGATGGCAGAGCTACAGAAAGCTGAATACGAGCGCCGCGACAAGGAGAAGGCCCAGGAGGGTGGCGGAGGATCCGGCAAGAAGCGTCCCGCCAGGGGAGGGCGCCGCGGCAAGGCCAAACAGCGGCAAGGAGATAGGCCTCCCCGTGGCCGCGACAAAGACGAAGACGAAGATGAAGATGACGAGATGGAGGAGGATGAGACTGACGAGCAGGAGTTCCAGAAGGTAACAGAGGTGTTGTGCATCGACGGCGGTGCTTCTCTGCACACCTCGCACCGCCAACTCAAACAGTGGGTGCGGGAAGTGAACGCAGCAGAACCGTCCGTTGAGTTGCGCAAGCCCCTGAAGTGGTCCAGCACGCCCATCATCTTCGACGTTGAGGATCACCATGATCGCATCACTGCGGTCGGGTGCTTGCCGATGTTGGTCTCGCCAACAATCCGCAACCTCAAGGTCACGAAGATGCTGGTTGACGGCGGGGCCGGCCTAAATCTGATCTCCTCCGCAGTGCTCAAGAAGCTCCAGATCCCCGACAGCGAGCTCGAAGAGACTGGTACCTTTCAAGGAATAAACCCGGGAAGGAGCAAGCCAAAGGGGAAGATTACGCTGCTAGTGACGTTTGGCAGCGAGTTGAATTTCAGGACAGAGAGAGTCACATTTGACGTTCCTGATTTCCCATTGCCCTACAATGGGATACTTGGCCGTCCAGCACTTGCCAAGTTCATGGCAGCCTCTCACTACGCCTACAATGTGCTCAAGATGCCTGGTCTGATAAGTGTCATTTCTGTCCACGGCGACAAGAAGGACGCGCTTATTTGTACCGACAAGATCTACCGGGAAGCAGCAGCCGCAGCAGAACGCAAACCACTTGCCGCTGAAGCTCCCGGGGGGAAGAAGAAGACCAAGTCCGGCAAGAGTAGCTCTGATGCCCACTCCGGCAAGCGCACCTCTTCGGAGTGCTGCGCTACCGTCGAGGACGCACCATCGAGCTCCACCGGCAAGTGCAAGAAGGCAAAGACAGCTTCACCAGAGACCAAGAAAGTGGCCGCCAAGGAGGACGGTACTGGTGGTACCTTCACCATCAGTGCCACGCTTGACCCTAAATAGGAAAGCGCGCTCATTGCTTTCCTGCGGGCGAATGTCGATGTGTTTGCATGGCAACCATCTGACATCCCCGGTGTTCCCAGGAAAGTAATTGAGCACCACCTTGCCGTCTGCCCTCACGTGCGGCCCGTCAAGCAGAGAGTTAGGAAGCAAGCAGTGGAGAGACAAGAGTTCATTGCAGAAGAGATCAAGAAATTGGAAGCAGCAGGCCTGGTCCGAGGAGTACTCCATCCAACGTGGTTAGCCAATCCAGTAGTCGTGCGCAAAGCAAACGGGAAGTGGAGGCTTTGTATTGACTTCACTGATGTTAATAAGGCTTGTCCCAAGGATCCATTTCCCTTGCCGCGCATTGACCAGATTGTCGACTCCACGGCAGGATGTGATCTGCTTTCATTCCTTGATGCATACTCAGGATATCATCAGATCTTCATGACTGAAGAGGATGAAGAGAAAACCGCATTCATTACTCCATGTGGCACGTACTGCTTTGTACGGATGCCTTTCGGACTAAAGAATGCTGGTTCAACATTCGCAAGGGTAGTCAGTCATGCTTTTGAGCCACAGCTGCACAGAAATGTAGAAGCTTACATGGATGACATAGTGGTCAAGAGCAAGGACAACGAAACTCTGATCCAAGATTTGGACGAGACCTTCACAAATCTGCGCAAAATCAATCTCAAGTTGAACCCCAAGAAGTGCGTGTTTGGAGTTCCTTCCGGCAAGCTTCTCGGGTTCTTTGTGTCCCAGAGGGGGATTGAAGACAATCCCGACAAGATCAAGGCCATTGAGCAAATCGAAGCACCGAAGCGCGTCAAGGATGTGCGAAGACTTGCTGGCTGTGTTGCTGCTCTCAGCAGGTTTATTTCCATGTCTGCTGAACGCGCCCTGCCGTTTTTCAAAATTTTGAAAAAGGCGGGTCCAATGAAATGGACTCCGGAAGCAGAGGCTCCGCTGCAAGACTTGAAGAAATATTTGTCCTCCACTCCAACACTTGTCGCACCTAAACCACAAGAGAAGTTGCTGCTGTATCTGGCGGCAACCAATCAAGTGGTTAGTGCTGCGTTAGTGGCGGAGAGGGAGGCGGATGATGAGACAGCGACCGCGGCAAGCGAATCCGGCGACAAGAAGGGGGCTTCCCCGACAAGCTCTGGTCCCGACAAGGATGGATCTGCGCGGCCACAAGAAGAGAAACAGAAGAAGATGGTGCAGCGCCCAGTTTACTTTGTCAGTTCCCTTCTATAGGGGGCTAGATCAAGGTACTCTGGTGTGCAGAAGTTGCTTTGCGGCCTTCTCATGGCCTCAAGGAAGCTGCGCCATTACTTTCAAGCACATGAGATCACAGTTGTCACTCGCTTTCCGTTAAAGAGGATACTGCAAAATCCAGAAACAACAGGCAGGATTGTCGAGTGGGCACTGGAATTGTCAAGCTTTGGCCTCAAGTTTGAGAGTACCTCAACTATCCAGAGCCGAGCATTGGCAGAATTCATAGCAGCATGGACGCCAACACCCGATGAAGAAACTCCGGAGAGGAGCATCCCCGTCAAGGAAACGAGCAAAGAATGGATCATGTACTTTGACGGTGCCTTCTCGCTGCAAGGCGCCGGTGCGGGCGTACTACTCGTCGCACCCACCGGAGAGCACCTCAAGTACGTGGTTCAGATGCACTTTCCCAAGGAGCAAGCAACAAACAATACTGCAGAGTATGAAGGCTCGCTTGCCGGACTCAGGATCGCGGCAGACCTTGGGATCAGGAAGCTTATTGTCAGGGGTGACTCACAGCTTGTCGTCCGTCAAGTAAACAAAGATTATCAGAGTCCGTTGATGGAAGCCTATATTGATGAAGTGAGGAAGCTGGAAGAGCATTTTGATGGCCTGCAAATGGAACATGTTCCAAGAGCTCAGAATGACATTGCAGACGGCCTGTCAAAGTGCGCCGCACTCAAGTTACCTGTGGAACCAGGGATTTTTGTGCTCAAGCTGACTCAGCCATCTGTAACACCATCAACTGGATAGAGCAAGAAGAGGAAGTTGGTTACTGGTGACTATTTTCCGGCAGAGCTCCCCGAAGCCGCCGTCAAGAAGGTCCCCAGGATCAACACAAAAAGTGCTGAGGAGCAGTCTGCTCCGACAAGCCCTAGGGTTTGTTCCGTTGAAGCAGACGCTCCCGACAAGCTGTGTCCCGACACGCTTGCCGGGGAGCATCACGCTCCGGCAGGATCCCAGATTCTTGCCGTAGAAGCGGATGTTCCTGCAGCAGCATTTGCGCCTTTAGTCCTTGTCGTCGAGCCTCAAGCTCCGGCATGGGCATAGCAGATCGTCCATTTCCTTCAAACAGGAGAACTTCCCAAAGAGCAGGAAGAAGCGGAGAGAGTAGCCCGGCAATCGAGTATGTACCAGTTTGTCGATGACATACTGTACAGAAGAAGATTCAACGGAGTGAAATTGAAGTGCATTTCCCGGGAAGATGGACAGGAGCTGTTGGCGGAGATACATGGAGGCATATGTGGTCACCACATTGGCGCAAGAGCACTTGCCGGCAAAGTCTTCCGGCAAGGTTTCTTCTGGCCGACAGCCCTCCAGGATGCAACTGCACAAGTAACCAAGTGTGAAGCGTGCCAGTTCCACTCCAAACAGATACATCAACCAGCTCAAGCTCTCCAAACAATCCCTTTATCCTGACCATTTTTGGTCTGGGGGCTCGATATCCTCGGCCCCTTCCCCCGAGCTATCGGGGGCTTTGAGTACTTGTACGTTGCAATCGACAAGTTCACAAAGTGGCCTGAAGTGGAGGCAGTGAGGAAGGTGACAGCACAGTCAGCAGTCAAGTTCTTCAGGTCAATTGTTTTGCCGTTTCGGAGTCCCTAACAGGATCATCACCGACAATGGCACACAATTCACGAGCCGCACCTTCATGCAGTACGCCCAAGATCTTGGCGCCAAGATCTGCTTCGCTTCTGTTGCTCACCCGAGAAGCAATGGTCAAGCGGAGAGGGCGAACGCTGAAGTGTTGCGCGGGCTCAAGACCAGAACTTTCGACAGGCTGCGCAGGTGCGGAAGAAATTGGATCGAGGAGCTAGGTGTGGACCGGGCGTCGTTCGAAGAAGTACAGCCTTGCCGGGACACAGACGACAGAAAAGCTAAGTTGTCAAAGTTTGAGCACTGTCAATTTTTTTAAAATTTTTATGTTATATTCCTTGAATGACCGTGCCTTGTATGGAAAACCTGTGCGCGGAGGAATCGACTCGTGGCTAAGTTGCGCCCTTAATCTGTTTCGAGTCCGCTCAACGATGAAAGTGTGCTGCAACTAGCCCCGACAAGGTTTCTTTCCGGAAGCAACACCGCTGGCAGGCTGCTGATGTTCCGCACTCAGCGCTCGCGGCAAGTGTGTTCCCACCGGCAAGTTCCCTAAAAGCGTAGGGTAAAAACATACAAGGGATGGAATTGAGTAAAGGATATAACATAACAAGCATTCCTTTTTCATTAAAAAACATCCCACTCAGGTACAGTCCATACAGGATGAAAAACATGAAAGAGAGGATTACAAGTTTTGAATGCGGCTAAGGCCCGGAGGCTTACAAATTAAAAAGATAAGATGCCCGTAATCCCTTTCCTGTCCCTCTCTTCAGGAGGTAGGTCAAGGAGGCGAAAAGGGCAAAAGGGGCGCCTAGGCGAGCTACAGATGCCAGAAGACACCAAGAGAACATCCCGGGGGCTATCCGAAGGCTGGACGGTGATGGCGGCGCCGGAAGCGGGGCTCGAAGATGGGGCGGCAGGACGTCAGCACGCTGTCGAGGGCACTACGCCCTTGTACTCCGACTTGACGGCCTTGTCGCCAGCCCTCTTCCCCTTCCGTAGCCTCCCTACGCCAGCCACCCAAGGAGACGACCCCGGGGAGTTCAAGGAGCCGGCGACATGGATGATGGGGTCGCCGGTGACGCACGAAGCGGCGCCCGACACCTAGTCGGGCCCGCCATCCCGCCGCCCGCTACCCTTGTCGTCGCTGTCGCTCTCCTCCTCGTCACTCTTGCTCGAGGAGGAGCCTTCGCTATCGCAGGAGCTGTCCACACAACACTTCGCCCGAGTGCCGAAGCACCCGAAGACTTTGACGGAGAGGAGATCGCCCTCCATTAACTTAAAATGGAGGGTAAACCCCGCCATTAGGCTGTGGATGCGGGCGAACGTCTTCCACCCATGATCAAGATACATCACATTAGGGGCTGGGAATACAACGCAGACTCGCGTGCCGTTGATCCCACAGCCCCTCATGTGCAGTCTCAATGACTCGGGCGGGTCCAACTCCATCGCGCTCGCAAACGGAGCTGGAAGCCGGAGGCGACGACGAGGCGCCCGGCGCAGCCTGACGAAGAACTCGCAAGGGTCGTCCCCTGTATGGACCGCCGTGGGGAGAGGAACCGCCGGCGGAGGCGGACATGGCGCGCCGCCCCGTCCGCCTCTTCCCCGAGCGCCTCGACCTCGTCCTCGACCTCGTCCACGACCTCGCCGCCTCCCTCTTCCCCTTATGGCTGGCTCTGCCACCACGGGTGCAGGATAGGAAGGGGTGCGCTGTCTGGCGGCGACCCTCGCCGCCACCGATGAAGGGCCAGGGTTCCCTTCCTCCATGGCGAATGAGAGAAAGGGGAGCAGAAGCTGAAGAAAGGAGAGGACGAGAGAGTGCGGGCTCCTGCGCCCCCCTCCCGCTCTTCTTAAAGGAGCAAGGTGGGGGCTCGGCCGCCCCGCTCAGCGAATCAGGGCACGGGAAGAGCAGGGAGTTGGGACCGACCCGCTGCCTCCGCTCGCAACGGCCCAGTTTCCTACTTCCACCGTCCGCGACCCCAAGTGCATGGGAGCCGCGTGGCGGGGATGCAGAACCAGGGGATGCGAATGTTACATATTTCCTGGATTTAAGTATTGCCCACGATCTCTCCCACGACGCCGCGATTGACGCGTGCCGTTATGGGAGAACATGGTGGATACGGAGTGGATTTGGTTTGGACCCAGGCCGCGCGTGCCCGTGCCCCGTTTTGGGCCTGGCCCAACAGCGCTCAGCACCGTGTATGGCCCAGGCCTGGGGGCTCCTGTCGGTGTACTAAAGTAGGGGTACCTTAGTACCCCGAACTTGCGCACGGGCAGTCGCAGCGTCCCACGGAAAGGCTTGCCGGGCGTCCGCCAAGATCCTCCGCTATTCCTATTTACTGCCATTCAAGAACAAAGTGTTAGCTGAGAAGACAGAACCCCGGCAAGAGGAGCTTGCCGGGAAGCACAAGACCCTGGCAAGAGGAGCTTGCCGGGAAGGCCAACCAAGGCACTTCAGAAAACTTGCCGCGACGCTCCGCGCGTCCCAGCAAGACCCGATGAGCGGCAAGCTTGCGGGTGCGACAAGACAATGGCCGCGGCAAGGCGCTTGCCGCGGCAAGGCTGCCACTCTGCACCCGAGCTCCAGCACATCCGACGACGTGTCACCCCAGGACCATCCCAGGAGCACGTGGCGGGGCGCTGTGAAGCCAAGCGGTGTGAGGTGGCAAGAGGAGATGACGAGAAGGCCATCGTGGGAGGCGGTGGCGCTCCTAACGGTCGCTTCCTTGCACTATTTGGGCGACCGGACGGGCATTAAATGCCCTTGTCCCCTGCCGTCAGAGTTAGGTAGGGGGCACTGTTGATAGCGGTTGTACCAACCCGTGTTTTTACTTTTTTACCCCCACTTTCTACGCTGCCACCTGTCGGTGACCCCTTTAACCTATAAAAAGGAGGCCCATGCGCACGTAGAAGGGGTTCGGTTCGACTCATTCGACACTACAACACACTCACGCTTTCAAGCAAGAACAGAATAGAAACACAAAGCAGCAGTAGGAGTTTTATCTCTCCAGAGAGCTCCGAAGCTGGGTAAAATCCCCCGCGTGCTTTCGCCTCGATCTGCTCTGCGTGCGCCCTCCGCTCCCTTACCGGACCGAAAAGGGGCCCTGCCCCATAGGTGCTCGTTCCCCACGACACACATGAGGGTTTCATGCTTGGTTACGGAAAGGACTCGCACACCTACAAAGTCTTCAACAATGTTCTTCACAAGGTTTTTGAAACTCTGGATGTGCGGTTCGATGAAACTAATGGCTCGCAAAGAGAGCACCTACCTTCTGTGATAGATGAACTAGCACCTGAGGATTCTATCAAGTTCAAAGCCACTGAGGATGTCATTCCTACTGAAGAATCTGCTGAAGAATTCATTCCAGAACGTGATGAACGTCGAGCTGGCGCACCTGAAGAAAATGGTGCAGAGGAAAATGCACCTGAAGAAAATGCAGATCAAATTCCTCAAAGACAACCCGCTCATCCTCGTATTGCAAACGAAGTGCAAATCGAGAAGATCGTCGATGACATTGAAGCACCAGGTCCTCTCACATGCTCAAAAGCTTCACATTTATCTAACTTTTGTGGGCACTTTGCTTTTGTCTCTATCACAGAGCCCACTAAGGTAGATGAAGCATTTCTGGAGCCTGAGTGGATTCAAGCTATGCAAGAAGAATTACATCAGTTCGAGCTCAACAACATCTGGGAACTGGTCAAACGTCCAGATCCTCGCAAGCACAACATTATTGGCACAAAGTGGATCTACCGCAACAAGCAAGATGAAAATGGCCTTGTGGTGAGGAATAAGGCACGGCTTGTAGCTCAAGGCTACACACAGGTTGAAGGAATTGACATCGATGAAACCTTTGCACCTGTTGCTAGACTTGAGGCTATTCGCATATTACTTGCTTATGCTAACCATCATGATGTTATCTTACAACAAATGGATGTGAAAAGTGCATTCCTCGATGGTAAGCTTGAGGAAGAGGTATATGTTGCTCAACCACCAGGTTTTGAAGATCCAAAGAATCCTGACAAAGTCTTCAAGCTCAACAAGGCCCTGTATGGCCTCAAGCAAGCCCCTCGGGCGTGGTATGATACTTTGAAGGAATTCCTCATGAAGAAAGGCTTCAAACCCGGTTCATTCGACCCAACTCTTTTCACTAAGTCTTATGATGATGAATTGTTTGTGTGCCAAATATATTTTGATGATATCATTTTTGGCTGTACTGACAAACGATATAGTGATGAATTTGCCTATATGATGAGTGAAGAATATCAAATTTCTATGATGGGAGAATTGAAGTTCTTTTTGGGTCTTCAAATTTGTCAACAGTGCAATGGGATATTCATATCTCAGGAGAAATATATCAAGGACGTATTGAGGAAATTCGGCATGCAAGATTGCAAAGGGGTCAAAATTCCAATGCCCACAAATGGTCATCTGTGCACTGATGAAAATGTTCAAGACTTCGATCAAAAGGTATACCGCTCCATAATTGGCTCTTTACTGTACCTATGTGCATCTAGGCCGGATATTATGCTTGTTTGCATGTGTGCCCGATTTCAAGCTACACCGAAGGAATCACACCATAAGGCTGTGAAGCATATTCTTCGATACTTAGCTCACACACCAACACTTGGATTATGGTATCCAAAGGGCTCTTCTTTTGATCTCATCGGATATTCAGACTCTGACTATGCTGGCGATCGCGTGGACCACAAGTCAACATCAGGCACATGTCATTTCCTCGGACGATCTTTGGTCTATTGGTCCTCCAAGAAACAGAACTGTGTATCAGTCTCCACTGCAGAAGCTGAGTACATTGCTGCTGGATCGTGCTGTGCTCAACTACTATGGATGAAGCAAACACTCAAGGATTATGGCGTCAACGTGAAGAATGTGCCCCTCTACTGTGACAATGAGAGTGCCATCAAGATTGCTCATAACACAGTTCAGCACTCGAAGACCAAGCACATCCAGATTCGTCATCATTTTCTTCAGGATCATGTGTTGAAGGGCGACATCTCCATCGACCATGTCAGCACTGAAGAACAACTGGCCAATATCTTCACTAAGCCCTTGGATGAGAAGAGATTTAGCAAGTTGTGGTGTGAGATAAATATCCTAGAATCTTCGAATGTTCTCTGAAATGGACACACATCCTAACAATTATGCTGACTTGATGACTTAGATGCGCAACACACGAAGTAACGTTTTTCTTCAATCAATGAAGACTAACCCTCTAAGTGTGAAGAAATTGATTCTTAGAGCCCTATGAAAATTGTACGCGGTATCTGAAATCAGCCTTCTTATACGGTGGATTACGCCACCACCCAAAGTTGAAAATCTTCAATTTGAGTTTTTCTTTGTTTTTGAAATTCCTTAGTATTTCAAATTCTTCAACTTTGCATTGTCTTCACTCTTTCCGATGTTGTTCTTCATTTGCATATATATATATATATATATATATATATATATATATATATATATATATATATATATATATATGAGTTTTTATGTCCTCTACAGCATTCACTTATTGCTAATTCTTCAAGTTGATTTCATCCGCTAAGTGAATGTGATCGGACCCTTCCCCCTCTATGCTAAACTCAACCCAGTCTATTCACAAATTCTTCATGTGCGTTCTAATTGAACCTCGTTCAAAATCTTCACTGTGTCCTTGACAGCTGAAGAAATTGCGAACGGAACTTTTAACTTATCTTATCTAAATTTTCGGATTTGCCGCTCAAACCGTTCCACTTCTCATGACAATACTTATCTATTCACCCACGATCGTCTCCTCTCAGTGCGTGGGTGACAACGCGAATGAGAAGGGCCAGGGGCACATTCGTCTGATTTCCTCGGGTGAACAGTTTTTCACTCCCTCTATAAATACCCCTGCCTCTTCCTCACTTCACTTTCACCTCGCTCGCGGCCTCTCCCGCTCGAGCTTCCCGAAACCCTAGCGCCGCCGCTACTTCATCGTCGCCGGTGAGGAAGAGCTTCACTGCCTCGACCTTGTCGCCGTCGTAATCGCGCCGGTTGCGGATTTCTTCACTCCGTCGCCACCTTAGCCGTCTTCCTCTGCCGAGTTAGGGCGTGGAAGATCTGACTTGACGAACTTCACATCTACACTTCCCAGTTCGTCGAGTTCTTTACTTCGGGTAATTAAAAGTTACTTTTACTGCCCTCTTTGATTCTCAAGTTTTCTTGAAAATCTTCGAAGGTGTTTATTCTTCAAATCTTCTCACAGATGAACACCTCACATGTCATCGGCTCTTGATTCGTTTCTCTAAGCAATGATTTTCTTCAAGATTCCTCAATTGTGTGGATTTTCAATCTATACAACTCTGGAACCTAAGACAAAGAATGCTTAGTGAAATTCCTCAAGACTCATCTGGTCAAATTCCTCAAAACCTATTCATTTTTGAAAAACCTTTTGAGAACGCATATGACCTCTCCAAATTCCTCGCAACTATACTCTGTTCACAGGTACAAATGCCCGCTGCTGAATCACTAGGTTCTCATCAACTTAACTCATTTGCAGCGTTCCTCAAAGAAAAGTTGCACACCTCTTCAGAAACTTCAGTTGTTCATATTCCTCAGCTGAAGAAAATGGCTGACAAGAAGCCACAGAAGGGAGGAAAGAGGCCTGAGGTCAATACTGCGTTTGAAATTCCTGAGAACATTTATGTTGGATACTGCACTCCTGATGAAGCCAAGTTCGGCAAGGAGGACAAGAATCAGCGCAAGGTGCGCATACAAAGGATAGAGAGGAGATGGGCACGAGAATGGAGGGAGTACAGGTATGTTACTCCCAAGTATATGAAGAAATTCGCGCTCAACCCTCCATGCTCAAGGCCTCCATTGGCACCAGGCCAATTGGTAGATCCCACCAGCCTCAAGCGCGGTGAGGACTATGCTGATCAATGGGCAAAGCGCCAGGCCAAATTGGCCAAGCAAGCAAAGGAAGCAGTGAAGAAATTCAACGCAAACACTGCTGTTGCTGCTGCCTTTGCTGAGGCCTCTGCTAGTCAGCCAAAGAAGGCAATGCATAAGATGAAGGAAATATGCCCTAGAGGCAATAATAAAGTTATTATTTATTTCCTTATTTCATGATAAATGTTTATTATTCATGCTAGAATTGTATTAACCGGAAACATAATACATGTGTGAATACATAGACAAACATAGTGTCACTAGTATGCCTCTACTTGACTAGCTCGTTAATCAAAGATGGTTAAGTTTCCTAACCATAGACATGAGTTGTCATTTGATTAAGGGGATCACATCATTAGGAGAATGATGTGATTGACTTGACCCATTCCGTTAGCTTAGCACTTGATCGTTTAGTATGTTGCTATTGCTTTCTTCATGACTTATACAAAGTTCCTACAACTATGAGATTATGCAACTCCCGTTTACCGGAGGAACACTTTGTGTGCTACCAAACGTCACAACGTAACTGGGTGATTATAAAGGTGCTCTACAGGTGTCTCCGAAGGTACATGTTGGGTTGGCGTAATTCGAGATTAGGTTTTGTCACTCCGATTATCGGAGAGGTATCTCTGGGCCCTCTCGGTAATACACATCACTTAAGCCTTGCAAGCATTGTAACTAATGAGTTAGTTACGGGATGAAGTATTACGGAATGAGTAAAGAGACATGCCGGTAACGAGATTGAACTAGGTATTGGATACCGACGATCGAATCTCGGGCAAGTAACATACCGATGACAAAGGGAACAACGTATGTTGTTATGCGGTTTGACCGATAAAGATCTTCGTAGAATATGTAGGAGCCAATATTAACATCCAGGTTCCACTATTGGTTATTGACCGGAAACAGTTCTAGGTCATGTCTACATAGTTCTCGAACCCGTAGGGTCCGCACGCTTAACGTTACGATGACAGTTTTATTATGAGTTTATGAGTTTTGATGTACCGAAGGAGTTCGGAGTCCCGGATGAGATCGGGAACATGATGAGGAGTCTCGAAATGGTCGAGACGTAAAGATCGATATATTGGACGACCATATTCGGACTTCGAAAAGGTTCCGAGTGATTCGGGTATTTTCGGGGGTACCGGGGAGTTACGGGAATACGAGGAAGAAGCAATGGGCCTCATGGGCCAAGTGGCGGAAAAGAGGAGGTAGGGCGCGCGGCCCCCCTAGCCCAAACCGAATTGGACTAGGGGGCCGGCCCCCCTTTCCTTCTTCTCCTCCCTCTCCTTCCTTCTCCTTCTCCTCCCCTTCCTTCCCTTCTCCTAGTAGGACTTGGAAAGAGGGGGAATCCTACTTGGAGTAGGATTGCCCCCCTTGGGCGCGCCTCCTCCTCCTTGGCCAGCCCTTCTCCCCTTGCTCCTTTATATACGAGGGCAGGGGGCACCCCATGACACACAAGTTGATCTACGGATCGTTCCTTAGCCGTGTGCGGTGCCCCCTCCACCATATTCCACCTCGGTCATATTGTCGCGGAGTTTAGGCGAAGCCCTGCGCCGGTAGAACATCATCATCGGCACCACACCATCGTGCTGACGGAACTCATCCCCGACGCTTCGCTGGATTGGAGTCCGGGGGACGTCATCGAGCTGGACGTGTGCTGAACACGAAGGTGCCGTACGTTCGGTGCTTGGATCGGTCGATTCATGAAGACGTACGACTACATCAACCGCGTTGTCATAACGCTTCCGCTTACGGTCTATGAGGGTACGTGGACGAACACTCTCCCCTCTCGTTGCTATGCCATCACCATGATCTTGCGTGTGCATAGGAAATTTTTGAAATTACTACGTTCCCCAACAGTGGCATCCGAGCCTAGGTTTTATGCCTTGATGTTATATGCACGAGTAGAACACAAGTGAGTTGTGGGCGATACAAGTCATACTGCTTACCAGCATGTCATACTTTGGTTCAGCGGTATTGTTGGATGAAGCGGCCCGGACCGACATTACGCGTACGCTTACGCGAGACTGGTTCTACCGACGTGCTTTGCACACAGGTGGCTAGCGGGTGTCAGTTTCTCCAACTTTAGTTAAACCGAGTGTGGCTATGCCCGGTCCTTGCGAAGGTTAAAACAGCACCAACTTGACAAACTATCGTTGTGGTTTTGATGCGTAGGTAAGAACGGTTCTTGCTCAGCCCATAGCAACCACGTAAAACTTGCAACAACAAAGTAGAGGACGTCTAACTTGTTTTTGCAGGGCATGTTGTGATGTGATATGGTCAAGACGTGATGAGATATAAGTTGTTGTATGAGATGATCATGTTTTGTTGAAGTTATCGGCAACTAGCAAAAACCCAATGGTTGTCTCTTTGTTGCATAAAGATGCAAGTGCCAAATAATTGCTTTACTTTATCGCTATACGATAGCAATAGTTGCAAGAGCAATAGTTGGTGAGACGACCATGTGATGACACATTGATATAGATCAAGATGATGAAGATCATGGTGTCGTGCCGGTGACGATAGAGATCATGACAGTACTTTGGAGATGGAGATCAAAGGCGCAAGATGATCAAGGCCATATCATGTCACATATTTTGATTGCATATGATGTTTATCTATTATACATCTTATTCTTGCTTTGATTGACGGTAGCATTTTAAGATGATCTCTCACTAATTATCAAGAAGTGTTCTCCCTGAGTATGCAACGTTGCCAAAGTTCATCGTGCCCAGACACCACGTGATGATCGGGTGTGATAAGCTCTACGTCCATCTACAACGGGTGCAAGCCAGTTTTGCACACGCGGAATACTCAGGTTAAACTTGACGAGCCTAGCATATGCAGATATGGCCTCGGAACACAGAGACCGAAAGGTCGAGCGTGAATCATATAGTAGATATGATCAACATAGTGATGTTCACCATTGAAAACTACTCCATCTCACGTGATGATCGGATATGGTTTAGTTAATTTGGATCACATGATCACTTAGATGACTAGAGAGATGTCTGTCTAAGTGGGAGTTCTTAAGTAATATGATTAATTGAACTTAAATTTATCATGAACTTAGTCCTGGTAGTATTTTGCTAATTATGTTGTAAGATCAATAGCTTGCGTTGTTGCTTTCATATGTTTATTTTGATATGTTCCTAGAGAAAATTGTGTTGAAAAATGTTAGTAGCAATGATGCGGATTGGATCCGTGATCTGAGGTTTATCCTCATTGCTGCACAGAAGAATTATGTCCTTAATGCACCGCTAGGTGACAGACCTATTGCAGGAGCAGATGCAGACGTTATGAACGTTTGGCTAGCTCAATATGATGACTACTTGATAGTTTTGTGCAGCATGCTTTATGGCTTAGAATCGGGACTTCAAAGATGTTTTGAAGATCATGGACCATATGAGATGTTCCAGGAATTGAAGTTAATATTTCAAGCAAATACCCGAGTTGAGAGATATGAAGTCTCCAACAAGTTCTATAGCTAAAAGATGGAGGAGAATCGCTCAACTAGTGAGCATGTGCTCAGATTGTCTGGGTACTACAATCGCTTGAATCAAGTGGGAGTTAATCTTCCAGATAAGATAGTGATTGGCAGAATTCTCTAGTCACCATCACCTAGTTACTAGAACTTCGTGATGAACTATATTATGCAAGGGATGACGAAAACAATTCCCGAGCTCTTCATGATATTGAAATCGACGAAGGTAGAAATCAAGAAAGATCATCAAGTGTTGATGATTGACAAGATCACTAGTTTCAAGAAAAGGGCAAAGGGGAAGAAAGGGAACTTCAAGTGGAAAGACAAGCAAGTTGTCACTCCTGCGAAGAAGCCCAAAGCTGGACCATAGCCTGAAACTGAGTGCTTACACTGCAAAGAAATGGTCACTGGAAGCGGAAATGCCCTGAACATTTGGTGGATAAGAAAGGATGGCAAAGTGAACAAAGGTATATTTGATATACAGGTTCTTGATATGTGCCTTACTAGTGTTTATAGTAGCCCCTAAATATTTGATACTTGTTCGGTTGCTAAGAGTAGTAACTCGAAACAGGAGTTGCAGAATAAACAGAGACTAGTTGAAGGGGAAGTGACGATGAGTGTTGGAAGTAGTTCCAAGATTGATATGATCATCATCGCACACTCCCTATACTTTCGGGATTAGTGTTAAACCTAAATAAATGTTATTTGGCATTTGCGTTGAGCATGAATATGATTTGATCGTGTTTATTGCAATACGGTTATTCATTTAAAATCAGAGAATAATTGTTGTTCTGTTTACATGAATAAAACCTTCAATGGTCATACACCCAATGAAAAAAAGTTTGTTGGATCTCGATCGTAGTGATACACATATTCATAATATTGAGGCCAAAAGATGCAAAGTTAATAATGATAGTGAACTTATTTGTGGCACTGCCGTTTGGGTCAGATCGGTGTAAAGCGCATAAAGAAACTCCATAAAGATGGATTTTCGGAATCACTTGGTTATGAATCATTTGATGCTTGCGAACCGTGCCTTTTGGGCAAGATGACTAAAACTCTGTTCTTCGGAATAATGGAACGAGCTACTGAATTATTGGAAATAATACATACTGATGTATGCAGACCAATGAGTATGAAGGCTCGTGGCAAGTATCGTTATTTTCTGACCTTCACAAGATGATTTGAGCAGATATGGGTATATCTACTTGATGAAACATAAGTCTGAAATAGTTGAAAGGTTCAAAGAATTTCAGAGTGAAGTGGAAAAATCATCATAACAAGAAAATAAAGTTTCTGCGATCTGATCGCGGAGACGAATATTTGAGTTACGAGTTTGCTCTTCAATTAAAACAATGTGGAATAGTTTCACAGCTCACGCCACCTGGAACACCACAACGTTATGGTGTGTTCGAACATCGTAACCGCACTTTATTGGATATGGTGCGATCTATGATGTCTCTTACTGATTTACCACTATTGTTTTGGGGTTATGCATTAGAGACAGCTACATTCACATTAAAAGGGCACCATCTAAATCCGTTGAGACGACACCATATGAACTGTGGTTTAGCAAGAAACCCAAGTTGTCGTTTCTTAAAGTTTGGTGTTGCGATGCTTATGTGAAAAAGTTTCATCCTGATAAGCTCGAACCCAAATCGGAGAAGTGCGTCTTCATAGAATACCAAAAGAAATTGTTGGGTACACCTTCTATCACAGATCCGAAGGCAAGACATTCGTTGCTAAAAATGGATCCTTTCTAGAGAAGGAGTTTGTCTCGAAAGAAGTGAGTGGGAGGAAAGTAGAACTTGATAAGGTAATTGTACCTTCTCCCTTATTGGAAAGTAGTTCATCACAGAAATTTGTTCCTGTGACTACTACACCGATTAGTGAGGAACCTAATGATGATTATCATGAAACTTCAGATCAAGTTACTACAGAACCTCGTAGGTCTTCCAGAGTATGGTCCGCACCAGAGTGGTATGGTAATCCTGTTCTGGAAGTCATGTTACTAGACCATGATGAACCTACGAACTATGAGGAAGCGATGATGAGCCCAGATTCCGCAAAATGGCTTAAGGCCATGAAATCTGAGATGGGATCCATGTATGAGAACAAAGTGTGGACTTTGGTGGAGTTGCCCGATGATCGGCAAGCCATATTGTATAAATGGATCTTCAAGAGGAAGACGGACGTTGATAGTAGTGTTACTATCTACAAAGCTAGACTTGTCGAAAAAGGTTTTTGACAAAGTTCAAGATGTTGACTACGATGAAATTTTCTCACTCGTAACGATGCTTAAGTCTGTCCAAATCATGTTAGCAATTGCCGCATTTTTATGAAATCTGGCAAATGGATAAACAAAACTACATTCCTTAATGGATTTAAAGAAGAGTTGTATATGATGCAACCAGAAGGTTTTCTCAATCCTAAAGGTGCTGACAAAATACGCAAGCTCCAGCGATCCATCTATGGACTGGTGCAAGCATCTCGGAGTTGGAATATACGCTTTGATAAGTTGATCAAAGCATATAGTTTTATACAGACTTGCGGTGAAGCCTGTATTTACTAGAAAGTGAGTGGGAGCACTACAGCATTTCTGATAAGTATATGTAAATGACATATTGTAGATCGGAAATAATGTAGAATTATTCTGCAAAGCATAAAGGAGTGTTTGAAAGGAGTTTTTTCAAAGAAAGACCTCAGTGATGCTGCTTACATATTGAGCATCAAGATCTATAGAGATAGATCAAGACGCTTGATAAGTTTTTCAATGAATACATACCTTGACAAGATTTTGAAGTAGTTCAAAATGGAACAGTCAAAGAAAGAGTTCTAGCATGTGTTACAAGGTGTGAAATTGAGTAAGACTCAAAGCCAGACCACGGCAGAAAATAGAAAGAGAATGAAAGTCATTCCCTATGCCTTGGCCATAGGTTCTATAAAGTATGCCATGTTGTGTACCAGATCTATTGTATACTCTGCCATGGTTTGGCAAGAGAGTACAATAGTGATCTAGGAGTAGATCACTGGACATTGGTCAAAATTATCCTTAGTGGAATAAGGATATGTTTCTCAACTATGGAGGTGACAAAAGGATCGTCGTAAAGGGTTACGTCGATGCAAGTTTTGACACTAATCTAGATGACTCTAAGTCTCGGTCTAGATACATATTGAAAGTGGGAGCAATTAGCTAGAGTAGCTCCATGCAGAGCATAGTAGACATAAAAAATTTGCAAAATACTTACGGATCTGAATGTGACAGACCCATTGACTAAAATTATCTCACAAGCAAAACATGATCGCACCTTAGTACTCTTTGGGTGTTAATCACATAGCGATGTGAACTAGATTATTGACTCTAGTAAAACCTTTGGGTGTTGGTCACATGACGATGTGAACTATGGGTGCTAATCACATGGTGATGTGAATTATTCACATGGCGATGTGAACTAGATTATTGACTCTAGTGCAAGTGGGAGACTGAAGGAAATATGCCCTAGAGGCAATAATAAAGTTATTATTTATTTCCTTATTTCATGATAAATGTTTATTATTCATGCTAGAATTGTATTAACCGGAAACATAATACATGTGTGAATACATAGACAAACATAGTGTCACTAGTATGCCTCTACTTGACTAGCTCGTTAATCAAAGATGGTTAAGTTTCCTAACCATAGACATGAGTTGTCATTTGATTAACGGGATCACATCATTAGGAGAATGATGTGATTGACTTGACCCATTCCGTTAGCTTAGCACTTGATCATTTAGTATGTTGCTATTGCTTTCTTCATGACTTATACAAAGTTCCTACAACTATGAGATTATGGAACTCCCGTTTACCGGAGGAACACTTTGTGTGCTACCAAACGTCACAACGTAACTGGGTGATTATAAAGGTGCTCTACAGGTGTCTCCGAAGGTACATGTTGGGTTGGCGTAATTCGAGATTAGGTTTTGTCACTCCGATTGGCGGAGAGGTATCTCTGGACCCTCTCGGTAATACACATCACTTAAGCCTTGCAAGCATTGTAACTAATGAGTTAGTTACGGGATGAAGTATTACGGAACGAGTAAAGGGACTTGCCGGTAACGAGATTGAACTAGGTATTGGATACCGACGATCGAATCTCGGGCAAGTAACATACCGATGACAAAGGGAACAACGTATGTTGTTATGCGGTTTGACCGATAAAGATCTTCGTAGAATATGTAGGAGCCAATATGAACATCCAGGTTCCACTATTGGTTATTGACCGGAAACAGTTCTAGGTCATGTCAACATAGTTCTCGAACCCGTAGGGTCCGCACGCTTAACATTACGATGACAGCTTTATTATGAGTTTATGAGTTTTGATGTACCGAAGGAGTTCGGAGTCCCGGATGAGATAGGGGACATGACGACGAGTCTCGAAATGGTCGAGCCGTAAAGATCGATATATTGGACGACTATATTCGGACTTCGGAAATGTTCCGAGTGATTCGGGTATTTTCGGGGGTACCGGGGAGTTACGGGAATACGAGGAAGAAGCAATGGGCCTCATGGGCCAAGTGGTGGAAGAGAGGAGGTAGGGCGCGCGGCCCCCCTAGCCCAAACCGAATTGGACTAGGGGGCCGGCCCCCCTTTCCTTCTTCTCCTCCCTCTCCTTCCTTCTCCTTCTCCTCCCCTTCCTTCCCTTCTCCTAGTAGGACTTGGAAAGAGGGGGAATCCTACTTGGAGTAGGATTGCCCCCCTTGGGCGCGCCTCCTCCTCCTTGGCCGGCCCTTCTCCCCTTGCTCCTTTATATACGGGGGCAGGGGGCGCCCCATGACACACAAGTTGATCTACGGATCGTTCCTTAGCCGTGTGCGGTGCCCCCTCCACCATATTCCACCTCGGTCATATCGTCGCGGAGTTTAGGCGAAGCCCTGCGCCGGTAGAACATCATCATCGTCACCACGCCGTCGTGCTGACGGAACTCATCCCCGACGCTTTGCTGGATTGGAGTCCGGGGGACGTCATCGAGCTGGACGTGTGCTGAACACGGAGGTGCCGTACGTTCGGTGCTTGGATCGGTCGATTCGTGAAGACATACGACTACATCAACCGCGTTGTCATAACGCTTCTGCTTACGGTCTACGAGGGTACGTGGACGAACACTCTCTCCTCTCGTTGCTATGCCATCACCATGATCTTGTGTGTGCGTAGGAAATTTTTGAAATTACTACGTTCCCCAACATAAGAAGCCTGCGCATAAGTCCAGTGCTTCACCTTCAATGCCTTCATGGCCAAGCTCCTCTGCTATGCCCTTAAGGCCAGATTCTTCAAGGCCCTCACGGCAAACTCCTCGTACTGCTCCTTCAAAGTCCTCAGCTCCTCCGTCAAAGTCTTCAGCTTCTCCGACCAAATCCTCGGCACCTGTGCATCTCGCCTCGTGCCAAAGGACTCAAAGCTTCTCAATTGCCTCAGGAGCATCTGCAAGCTCCTCAGCTGCTCAAAATTCCTCAGCTGGTCCCTCTCTGCTGAAGAAAAAGGCCACTACTGGACGAGGCGTTCGACCAAGTCCTCACAAGAAGCAGGTCGCCGTCCAAGTGTGCTCTAATGATGATGAGGCTGATGATGAAGAACTTGCCGAAATCATCAGAGACAGGCAAGCCAGGGCCGCTAGAGCCAAAGGCAGCAATGTGCTGCTGATGTTGGATCCAAAGTTAATCCTCGACTACATTGACCTGTGGCACAAGGACCCTAACACGCCTTTGCCGGAGATGAACCTCACTCTTGGTCAGAGTCATGTTCCGACTGCCTTTATTGAGGAAGAAAAGTGGAAATTTGAACAAGGCAGAAGTTTGAAGAAAGCGCAGTACAAAAAACAACGCTACCTCAAGGACAATGTCCTCACTCTCACTCCTGATCAGCTCCTTGCCTTGCAAGTTGAAATCAAACAACTGAGTGATGAATTTGATTGCTACCATGCTGATTGGAAGGGTGCCAAGGTGCGGTTCGTCAATCTGACGAAGAAATTCACTTCAAGTGCTGCTCCTACTGTGCACGTTCAAGTTACTCAGGCTGAAGCATCTGCTTAGCCTACTGAAGAACATGCCAGCACCGCTGATGACAATCAGGCTGCTGAAGAATCTGAGAGTGCCAGGGCTGATGACTCCATTCCAGCCGCTGAAGATATTGCCAGGGCATCCACTAGTGGTGCGCCTGAAGAAAGTGAACAAGTCAGGGCAACTGCATCAGTTGTGCCTGAGGAAAATGAACCAAAGTCCTCTGCACCTCCTGCTCCTACACCAACTCCAATCCTTCCATCTGCATCAGATGCAAAGAAGACCAAGGCCGCAGAGTGTGCAGCTGTGAAGAAAAGGAAGGCATCAACTTCATCAAATTCTTCAGCTCCGAAGAAGATGAAGCCTCTGACTAGTTCAATTGACAATCCAATTGATGCCATTCCAGTCTCCTTCATGCCATCAAAGGACCTTGTTCCTTTTGGTGAAGATTATGTGATTTCCAATTAATCCGATGAAGAAACTCCTTATGCTGCTCCGGCAGAGCAGTTGGACGAAGAAATTGAAGTGGATGAAATCCCTTCAACCCCAGTCATTTACTCACCTATGCCTCAGTTCACTGCTGAAGAGGCGGGTGTTGAAGAAATGGAAGAAGAGGATGTGGACATTGGCTGTACCACTCCTGTGCTCAATGATGAATTTTGGGACAGTCAGCACCCCAACTCTCCAATGTTCACTCCACTCCAAGCAATTCCTCAGTCCCCTGCTGCTACTGAAGTGCAAATGGGATCTGAAGAACCTCATGCAACCCCAAGTGTTCATGACGAAATTCCAGCCACTAGTGCTGAAAAAATGTCAATGAAGAATTGAAGACCCAGGATGAAGCTGCAGAAGAGCCTGAAATTCCTTAGCCTGAGGAACCTGAGATTGCGATTCCTTAGGTGGTGATGCAATTGACTGACACTCCTCAGCCCAAGCCAAAGGATCCCTTCTCCAAGAAGCAAAAATTCAAGGCTGATGATTTCTTCAGCGAGCACGTGTTCTTCACTGAATTCAACCCCTATGACAATGCTCGTCTTAGAAGGAAGCGTTTCTGGACTGCCAGCCAGGCCAACTTCTATTCCTCACTGCTCTTCAACAAGGACAAAGTCTTCGATCATGAGCATATTCCTCATGTGGACATGGAATCAATGCATTGCTTCTCTCAAGTCCTCAGCATGCTTTATGATGCAGGCTTGCTCAACTTCTGCTCTGACATAGTTGACTGGAATGAAGAGCTTATTCTTCAGTTCTACGCAACTCTGCATATCACAGGTGATGCTGCTCACGTCAACTCGTGAGTGTTGGACTGGATGACTGAAAACACTCATTACAAGGCACCAGCCTCTGAATTGCTTCGTGCCCTGCCAATCAGTCCTTCACCTGACGGTGCTTGTTGTCTGTATGATGAGCCTGAAGTCACTGCTCACTATATGCAAGTGCTCATGAAGACACTGAAGCCGGGTCAATCCCCAAGGACCAAATTCCTCATGAAGGAATTGCTCTATGTGCCAAGAACCATCTACCGCATTCTGATGAAGACCATGAGTCCCATCCAAGGCCATGACTCATCCGATGAAGTAATTATCGGAATGATGAAGAATATGCTTTTGAACATCATGCATGGCATCCCCATAAACTCTCATGATTTCTTCATGAGGACTCTGGCGAATGTTGCACTTTCACCATTTGAGCTGAAGCCTTACGCATTGTGGATCATGAGATTCCTCAGAACAAGGTCTTCACTCAACTACAAGGTTGATTTTCAGAATCACCTCAGCTACTTGCCCCCTATTGAAGTCCTGAAGCGGATAGTTTCCTCATCTGATGAGAAGGGCAAGTCACCAGCCGTTATCGATGAAGGCATTCATCCATTGGATGGTCAGTTCCGCAAAGCTGCATCTTACTCCACCAATGATGACTCTGCCACTCATGATTCTGCTGCCAATGCTACCAAGTCAAGTCCTCAAGCTACTGCTCCTCGTGTGATGACTGACCGTGAACTGCTTATAAGTCTTCACCAGAAGGTGGATCGCAACCACAAGTGGGTTAAGCGTCAGTTTGGCTCCATTCTTCACAACATGACTTCCACACATAATGCTGAAGAAAAACCATTACTACCTCCATGAAGTGTTTGATCGCACCTGGGCTATTCTGTCACATCTATATGGTGAAGAAGATCTAAACCAAATGGGCTTCAAGGAAGACTTTGACTGGTCTGCTCCTCCACCTAAGAAATACAAGAAGGTCAAGGTTCCTTCCTTGGTGGCTAGCTCATTGTCGATGTCAAAACCGGCGGATCTTGGGTAGGGGATCCCGAACTGTGCGTCTAGGCGGATGGTAATAGGAGACAAGGGACACGATGTTTTACCCAGGTTCGGGCCCTCTCGATGGAGGTAAAACCCTACGTCCTGCTTGATTAATATTGATGATATGGGTAGTACAAGAGTGGATCTACCACGAGATCAAGGAGGCTAAACCCTAAAGCTAGCCTATGGTATGATTGTTGTAATGTATGTTGTCCTACGGACTAAAGCCCTCCGGTTATATAGACACCGAAGGAGGCTAGGGTTACACAGAGTCGGTTACAATGGTAGGAGATCTACATATCCGTATCGCCAAGATTGCCTTCCACGCCAAGGAAAGTCCCATCCGGACACGGGACGGAGTCTTCAATCTTGTATCTTCGTAGTCTCGGAGTCCGGCGGACGATGATAGTCCGGCTGTCCGGACACCCCCTAGTCCAGGACTCCCTCAGTAGCCCCCGAACCAGGCTTCAATGACGATAAGTCCAGTGCGTATATAGTCTTCGGCGTTGCAAGGCGGGTTCTCCCTTCAAGTTCCATGTACCTGCCGAACAGTGTCCGGCTTCATCATAAATATTGTGTTTCTTGGCTTCTACGCCCAATAATGGCCTTCTTCCATGCGTCGCACGAATGCGAAAAGCCAGGGTGTCTTTTATGTTTCACCCCCTAGTCGTGCGAGTCATCCGCCTACAAAAGAGGCCGAAATCCAGATCCAAACCACACCATCTTCCTTCCGCGAATACTCATCGGAGCGCTTTTGACCTAAAATCCATTCCATCATGGACCGTCGACGCGGCTCCTCTTCTCGCGCTCCCAGCCCACAGCCTGGAGATTGGAGGAGGTGCTCTGTTACACACGACGAGCTAGTAAAGCTCCAAGCGGGGGGATATCTCCCTCCGGCCTTCATGGTCCCGGTTCGAGCCGGGCTGGCCACCTACCAAGGTGGGAAGCAAGCGGAGGCTACCCTAAGTCCCAACAAAGGGGAGCGGGTATGCTTCGTCCCCTATCTGATAAGGGGACTCGGATTTCCAATTCATCCGTTCCTCCGCGGGCTCCTGGAGTTCTACGGACTCCAGCTCCATCACCTTACGCCCGCCTCTGTCCTGCATATCGCGGGCTACGTAGCTCTTTGCGAGCTATTCCTGGGCATTGAGCCCCATTTTGCACTGTGGAAGAGGCTGTTCTGCCTCGTGCCCCGTTCTCATGAGGGATCTATATATCAAGTGGGCGGCGCCAAAATATGGCGCATTGCCGGGACCGGATACCCATCCGGTACCCCTAAGAAGGCGTCCGAAGACTGGCCTTCGGAGTGGTTTTATATAGAAGACGCTCCGCTGCCGGACCCAGTCCGGATTGGCCTCGCGGAGTTTAGTGCTGCTCCTCTGAAGAAACGCCTCAGCTGGCGCCCGCGGAGCCCCCGATTGGAGGAAGACAAGAGCGTCCATTACCTGATGGGCCGAATAAGATTACTGGCCCATTCCGGGTTGACCATGATTGGATTCATGACAACATGCATCATGAGGGGGGTACAGCCATTGCAATACAGAGGCCACCCCATGTGGGATTTCAACGGGGAAGACGATGCCACCCGTCATGGCTGCGAAGGGCCGGATTCGACCGAGGATCTGGTGCAGATCCTGTCCAGCCTGTACAAGGGGGAGAAGGAGGACTTCCTTCGAACGAACCCTTTGAATGGGTTTTCCATGAACAACCCTAGAGGCTGGGTAAGCGAACACTTTTAAGGGCTCAACCCATGCTTTCGAAGTTTAGGCTTCGTATATTATGTCTTCGGCGCAGGATCTACGCCGGACTGTGGAGGACATGGTAAGTCCCGCTCCGCAACCCGAGGATCCAGAAAGATCCGTGGATCCGGCCTCCGAAGAGGATCCGGACATCAAGGTGGAGCTGATCGACGGGGTGTTTCACCAGCTCAGCATGGACAATGCTTTGGTCGCCATTACAGTGGACTACCCCGGACTGTATCCGGCTTCCCAGGTGATTGTGACCGAGGTCCGGACACCATTATCTCTTCCTTGCCCATTTCGGACCTTCGCGAACGATGGTGTTTTATAGGAAGCGCCTTCAAGGCGGGAAGCCGAGCCCACAACGGCTGACCAACAAAGGTCAGTCCGGACCAGCAGGCGGAAAAGGAGCGCGGCACGGACTAAAATGTCGCCGCAAAGGTATAGCTCGTATTTAAATTTTCAGAGCAACGTTCCTAGGAAGCGTCTGAGTGCTCATGATCTTTATAGGAGAAAAAGCGCTCGCCGGACTGCGGGTGCGGAAGTTGCCGATCCAACCTATACCGGCCAGGCTCCAGCGCGGCACGGACTAATATAGTGGTTTTTGAAGAGGGAATTTATGCCCTTCTATCTCTCGTTCGACGACGAGTACCGCGCTTACAACTTGATGTGTTGCTGCGATGTATAACAACATTGGTTCGCCCTGGTTGGGCGCAGCCAGGACCGGATTTGTTGCTAGTATGGCCTTTATTTCTTTGAGTCCGGCGGTGGCAGCATCCGTCCACTCGAAGTGTTCGGTGCGCCTGAGGAGGCGATAGAGGGGCAATGCCTTTTCTCCTAGACGGGAGATAAAGCGGCTTAGAGCCGCCATGCATCCAGTTAACTTTTGTATTTGCTTGAGGTCTTTTGGGATATCCAGTTGTGACAGAGCTTGGATCTTGGCTGGGTTTGCTTCAATTCCTCTACCGGATACGATGAAGCCCAGTAGCTTTCCGGCTGGTACGCCGAAAACGCATTTTTCCGGATTCAGCTTGATGTCATATGCTCTGAGGTTGTCGAATGTGAGCCTCAAGTCGTCTACTAGAGTTTCGACGTGTTTGGTTTTGACGACTACGTCGTCTACGTATGCCTCTACTGTTTTGCCGATCTGGGTGGCCAGACATGTTTGAATCATGCGCTGATATGTTGCGCCGGCGTTTTTGAGTCCGAAGGGCATCGTGTTGAAGCAGAATGGTCCATATGGGGTGATGAATGCTGTTGCGGCTTGATCTGCTTCCGCCATCTTTATTTGATGGTAGCCAGAGTATGCGTCGAGGAAGCACAACGAATCGTGCCCTGCGGTAGCATCGATGATTTGGTCGATGCGGGGGAGAGGGAAGGGATCCTTTGGGCAAGCCTTATTGAGGTATTTAAAATCGACACATAGGCACCAGGATTTGTCCTTCTTTGGTACCATTACCAGATTTGCTAGCCAATCCGGATGTTTGATATCTTGGATGAATCCGGCTTCCAATAGTTTGGCTAGCTCTTCTCCCATTGCATGTCTTTTGGGTTCGGAAAATCGTCGAAGAGCCTGTTTGACTGGCTTAAATCCTTTTAGGATGTTTAGGCTATGTTCTGCCAACCTGCGTGGGATTCCGGGCATACCCGAAGGATGCCAGGCGAAAATGTCCCAATTTTCCCGAAGAAATTCGCGCAGTGCGGCGTCTACTTCGGGGTTCAATTGTGCCCCAATGGAGGCCGTCTTTGTTGGGTCCGTTGGGTGGACCTGGAATTTTATTATTTCATCTGCTGGTTTCAATGAGGTGGACTTGGATCTTTTATCGAGTATCACATCGTCCCTGTTCACCGTAGAGCGCAGCGCGGTGAGTTCTTCTGCCGCTAGGGCTTCGGATAGTGCCTCCAGGGCTAGTGCGGCTGTCTTGTTTTCGGCACGGAGTGCTATGTCCGGATCACTAGCGAGAGTGATTATTCCGCCGGGCCCAGGCATTTTGAGCTTCATATACCCGTAATGGGGTACGGCTTGAAAAATTGTGAATGCCTCTCGTCCTAATATAGCGTGATATCCGCTGTTGAACGGGGCCACTTGGAACGTGACTTCTTCGGATCTGTAATTGTCCGGCGAGCCGAACACCACATCGAGTGTGATTTTTCCGGTGCAGATCGCTTCCCGGCTAGGGATTATTCCTCTGAAGGTTGTGCTGCTTCGCTCAATACGGCTCCAGTCTATTTCCATTTTTTGAAGAGTTTCCTCATATATGAGGTTTAGTCCGCTGCCGCCATCCATGAGGACCTTTGTAAGCCGAAAGTCATCCACTATGGGACTAAGCACCAGTGCAGCTGGTGCTCGAGCTGTTCGGAATTTGGGTTCATCGCTGGCGTTGAAGGTGATGGTTGTGTCGCTCCATGGATTTGCTGTTGCTACTTGGTAGACTTCGGCGAGGCCGCGGATTGTTCGTTTTCGCATATTATTTGATGTGAAGGTCTCGAAGACTGTTGATACCGTACCGGTATTGTTGGAGTGGTTTTCCGGGGCTAGAAGCTCCTCGCCACTTTTGGCCACCTGCCGTAGTATCCAACATGCTCGAAGGCTATGAGTTGGGACGGCGCCCTCTGTACTATGAAGCTTACAGGGTCCGCTGAGCCATCCTTCCAGTATGGTTCCGTGCCCTTTAAGGGGTTTTTGCTTTTTGGTTTTTACATCTGGTGCCTCAGTACGATGCACCCTTTTGTTGCGGACTAGGGTTGTATTCAGAGCCAGATTTTCCCAAAACTGATTTTCGGTTTTCCAGAAACTCTCCATCGCATAGTATTTTCGTACTATGGACGCTAGATCGGTGAAGCGTGTAATTTTACGACGGCCGATGGCGTTCAATATTCCCTTGTCCGTGCAATTATTGCAAAAGATTGAGATTGCGTTTTCCTCTCGGCAGTCCTTTATCCTGTCCATAACCAGGAGGAATCTAGCCCAGTAGTGATGTACTGTTTCAGTGGGCTCTTGCCGTATTAGAGATAGATCGCATATGTCTGGGCGGGTGGGTGGACTAAAATCCAGATCCCTGCCCATATTGGGGCTTAAAGGCCGAGGGGTTTCCGAATTCGGAAGCTTGGGTTGCTGGACACGATCCAGAGAGTCCGAAACGATGCATGATTTTAAGTTCAATGCTCGATCGAAGTCCGTCCCTCCGCGGAAATCCGGCATGGAGGGTTCGGGAATCCGGACATGACTAGTTTTCAATATAGGCGAAGAGTCGCCGCATTGTTCCTCTACCACTGTGACGTGGTGGGTGGCCTGGGGAGAGTTAATCTCTCTCAGATCGGTTTTAAGACCAATCTGATTGTAGTCTGTAGCGACTCCCAGGGCTGCGATGCGATCCAAGAGCTCGTTGATAGATGAGAGCTCCATTGGATCCAGCCGCTTGGCAAATTCCAAGCCGACGTGGAGATTGCTTTTGACGACTTGGGAAGTCATTGTCGAAGCAGTGGCCGGACAGGCGGTCATAAGAAAACCGCCTAGCCGGATAGTTTGGCCGGTGGCCAAGGCCCCTTTGGCGAAAATACCGTCTTTGAAGACAGGTGGAGGCATCCTTCCTATCGGCGACGACACAGAGGAACTCTCAATGAAAGCACCAATGTCGGTGTCAAAACCGGCGGATCTCAGGTAGGGGGTCCCGAACTGTGCGTCTAGGCGGATGGTAACAGGAGACAAGGGACACGATGTTTTACCCAGGTTCGGGCCCTCTCGATGGAGGTAAAACCCTACGTCCTGCTTGATTAATATTGATGATATGGGTAGTACAAGAGTGGATCTACCACGAGATCAAGGAGGCTAAACCCTAAAGCTAGCCTATGGTATGATTGTTGTAATGTATGTTGTCCTACGGACTAAAGCCCTCCGGTTTATATAGACACCGGAGGAGGCTAGGGTTACACAGAGTCGGTTACAATGGTAGGAGATCTACATATCCGTATCGCCAAGCTTGCCTTCCACGCCAAGGAAAGTCCCATCCGGACACGGGACGGAGTCTTCAATCTTGTATCTTCGTAGTCTCGGAGTCCGGCGGACGATGATAGTCCGGCTGTCCGGACACCCCCTAGTCCAGGACTCCCTCACTCATATTCTTCATCACGCGCCACGGACGAGCATGAAGACTTGGACGACACTACAGCAGGTCCTACAACGACTCAAGACCCTGACAACGCTGGCGCTCCTCCATCATCATGATATTCTTCAGGGGCGTTAGTCCTCAGTTTCATCCCTTTTGGTCATTCGATGACAAAGGGGGAGAAATTTGAGTTAGTCTTCAAGCGGGTCTATCCTATATGGGCGTTTTTTGCTAAGTTACAACTCTCGTTCTTATGATGACTTTGCTGGATCGAGTTGTAATCTTAAACTCTATGGTGGCCTGATACTTTTGTTGTGTTCTTCTGCATGCTTATTCCTCATTAATGTCAATGCATGCATGCTGAATTACATCAGTCACCATATTTCATCATGCATTTCAAATTCTTCATATTATATATCAAATGCATGTATGAATTACAAGATATAGGGGGAGATCTCCATGATTATACTCTTCAAGTGTGCATTGCTTCAAAAGTAAATTCCTCACTATGCACATCTTCAAGGGGAGTTCTTCTATATCTTTTCCTCAATATCGGTATTTACACTTCATATGTTTATCCCCGTTGAAAACTTAACCTATATTGTCATCAATCACCAAAAAGGGGGAGATTGTAAGTGCATCTAGTTCCCCTTAGTGATTTTGGTGTATTGAAGACTTATGGGTTAAGGGACTGATGCGTTTGTGAGTGTACACAGGTCTATAAGTCTATGAGGAGTTTGATATTTACAGAGAAAGTCGACCCCTAAAAATGAAGTTCTTCAACTAAAGACTTTGGATTTCTGAAGACTTTGAAAGTGAAGAAATTGGTGTAACCTTGAAGACTTGGCAATCATTCGAGGAACATGAAGCGTGAAGACTTTTGTTTTTGTAGTTTCATTTTCTCTTTCTTGAGTCATAGGAAGCACCGTACTGTTAAAGGGGGTCGAGGAAATACTAAGGAAAAATTTCCATGTGATGCTCAACTCAAAATCCTACACCTACCAATCCCTTCGAGTGAAGCCATTGGAAATCTCATACAGTTCAGTCATATTCTTTAGTGATAGAGACGAAGTTCTTCTGGTCTCTGAGGAATTTGTTCTGACTGAGGAGTTAGGAATTCGCGAGTGCGAATTGCCTACACAGTGAGGAACATAATAGCCCTGAGGATTTTGATAGTCAAAATTCCGACCGTTGTTGTGCTATGCGCCAGCTGTTCCAAAATATCTACCCACCTAACGGTCATATCAGACAAGGGCATTTATGTCTTATCATGTCGGGCTGCTCCCTAGGCTATAACTAGCTGCCCCCTACAACCACTAGCTGGTTGGCTGCTCCGAGAGAAACTAACACTTGTCATTTGAGAGCATCCCATCCTCTGAGGACTTTGAGCGAAAATCATCAAGTGAGGAAAACCCAAACCCAACACCTACAAACCCAAAGTGATTGAGCATCACTGAAGAGATTGATCCTGCGTGGATCCGACGCGTGTTTCCTTTGAAAGTTGTGCTTCTTCCAGACGGTTAGGTGTCAAGGTCTAGAGCATCCAAGAGGAATTGTGGATCACCGAGTGACCGAGTTTGTGAAGGTTAGGAAGTCACCTGAAGACTTACCACGAGTGATTGGGCGAGGTCTGTGTGACCTTAGCTCAAGGAGAATACGGTGAGGACTGTGTGTCCGAGACTGGGTGTCCTCGAGTTTAAATAGTCAGCCGCTCCAACCAGATGTACAACTGAGGCAGCAGTTGGAACTGGTCTACCAAATCATTGTCTTCACCGAGCTTACTGGTTCTATTTCCTCAACTCTTTCATTTCCTCATGTCTGTTGTTGTGTGCCTGTTCATATCTGTTTGAAGACTTTGACTGAAGACTTTCTCAATTTCCTCAGTTCAATTTCTTCAGTTTGTCCGTCTTCTTTCTTGTGTTATCCTGTGTTTACGCTTTCTGTACTTTGTGCTTGTCTTCATCTCGTCATGATGACTATGCTTGTATTCGGTTATGTTTACTTCTGAGTACTTATTCTGTGCTGGTAGTTCTTCATTTAGGAATTTCCTCACCAGCAAATTCCTCAGCGAAGAATTCATAAAAATTGCCTACTCACCCCCCCTCTAGTCGATATAACACACTTTCACTTGTTTATTTCTTTGCTTGTAGTTAGTGCAGTTCTTTTTCCACGGTTTGCTAGTGGCCGCAATAACCTATTTTTTAAAACTAGGCCACAATAATCATGGGCTACATATTTACTATAGTTACCATTTCCCTCCTACGGGCCGTAGAAACAATGGGCCTTCTACGTGTCGTAGACACAATGGGCCTTCTACGGGCCGTATCATCAATGGGCCATGTACGGGCCGTATGATCGGTTGGCCAAACATGGGCCAATAACAGACTGCGTTATGGCCATAAACGGGCTAGAGCTGGAATCGTCTGTTCATGGGCCGACCATAACGGGCCGTCGTTAATCGGCCGTATTTGATGACGCTATGAAAACGGACCAACGTATTAACGGGCCACAAAATGGGCCGATTGTAACCTCTGGTTGTATTTAGCCCACAAGCAAAAAATGACAGTAACGAGCCGTAAGTAAACGAATGCTGAAAATGAGCCCAAGAGTAAATGGGCTCTGAGAAGGCCGAAAGATAACATGGGCTGGAAACGGCCCAACGGAATAACGGGTCGTTAATGGGTATAAAGTGATACACTGTTCATTACGGGCCAGTTTCTCCACGGGCCGTTAATGGGTATAAAGTGATACACTGTTCACTGTGGGCCAGTTTCACCACTGGCCATTAATGGGCCAAGAGTTACAAAGGGCCTCATATGGGCTGAAAGACGTCATGGGCCATACATGGGCCAGAAGTGAAAACGGGCTGGAATCATATTGGATGGCCCAAATGACGCTACTGGGCCTAATTCGGATAGGGCGTAACGGGCCTTGGGTTAGCGGGCTGTAAATGGGCTATATGCGAACAAGTCATTAACAGGCTTTCCATGGGCCGGCCCGCCACCTTTCTACCAAGTCAAATGGGCCGGCCTTTTCACAGGAATGGGCCTCTATTGGGCCGTGCCACGTGTCGACGTATCATAGGCGCCTTCTGTCCAATGAGTGGATGACATCTGTCCCAACGATGAGCCGACACGTGTTCCTTCCAGCCAATGATGATTTTACACGTGAAAAATCCCCATTGGTCGGGGCTGTTAACGGGTTATCATATCCAAAACCCGACCCGATAGCTTAAGGGCGTTCCATTACGGTGGATGCCACGTGTCGGTCACCCTTGACGAAAGCACTTCCGTGACGCGCGATTTATCGTCATGGAAGTGGACACTTCCATGATGATAATTTTGGTAATGTCATGGAACACTTCTACGACAGCACTGGTATGACTCTCTTGATTCTGTCATAAAATCGTCATGGATGTACATGCATGACAAAAAAACGCGACCTATTGTGACAAACACGTATCATCACAGAAGTGTATTTTTTGTAGTGTAGCCATGGATTGTGAAAGAATGGTGGAAAAGGAATAACCTTTATTTTATGTTTGGGAACAGCCTATGATGTATCTAGCGTGGAAAGTATTGGGAATTACTCAGTCGTTTTTGTTGACGGAAAAAGCATGCCTCTCAAATAAAATCTCAATTTAAGCTTTAATCTCTGGCACCTCTACAAATATCTACTTCACTCTGCGAAGGGCATATCTATTTACTTTATGAAATTTTTGTTTTATTTGAGTCTCCATCTTCTCTTATAAAGCACCAACTAGGGGCCATTATTATCATACTTGTGCATTGGATGTAGCTAATATTCGAGTGTGTTTCATGAATGGACCAACGATTGAGCATGATGGGCTAGGGATAACTTTCTTTAGTGTTGATATTTTGAAAGACATGGTTGCTTGCTGCTATGCTTGAGTATTGAAATCTTCATGTCAAATATAGACTATTGCTTTGAACCATCTAAAAGTCCAAATGTCCATGTTACAAAAGAAAAGGATATGTGATGCACATGTTAGGCAGCATTCCACATCAAAAATTATGTTTTATCATTTACCTACTTTAGGACGAGTAGGAATTAAGCTTGGGGATGTTGATATGTCTCCAACGTATCTATAACTTTTGATTGTTCCATGCTGTTAATTTATCATTCTTGGATGTTTTACAATCATTTTATAGCAACTTTATATCATTTTTTGGGACTAACCTATCAACATAGTGCCCATTGCTAGTTGCTGTTTTTTGCTCATTTTTTACTTCGCAGAATATCAGTACCAAATGAAGTCCAAATGCCAAGAAACTTTTTGGAGTTTTTTTTTTGGACCAGAAGACAACTTGGGAGCCAAGGAAGCACCTGGGGGCAGGCCCATGGGGTCCACCACCCACCAGGGCTCGCCAGAGGCCCCTGGCGCGCCCTGATGGGTGGTGGGGCCCATGAAGGTCTCCTCAACCGCCTCTTCGCTCTATAAATACTCAGATATTCCAGAAACCTTAGGGGATTCGACGACAAACAATTCCAGTCGCCGCAAGTTCCAGAACCACGAGATCCAATCTAGAGCCCTATTCCGGCAGTCCGACAGGGGGAACACAATCACGGAGAGGTTCATCATCCTCATTGGTGCTCCTCCGATGATGCGTGAGTAGTTCACCATATACCTACGGGTCCGTAGGCAGTAGCTAGATGGATTCTTCTCTCTTTTTGATTCTCAATACAATGTTCTCCTTGATGTTCTTGGAGATCTATTTGATGTAATGACTTTTTGCGGTGCATTTGTTGGGATCCGATGAAGTTCGAGTTTATGATCAGTTCTATCCATGAATATTATTTGGGTTCTTTGATCTCTTATATGCATGATTGTTATAGCCTCGTATTTCTTCTTCAAATCTTTGGTTATTTAGGCCAACTAGATTGATTTTTCTTGCAATGGAAAGAGGTGCTTTGTGATGGGTTCGATCTTGCGGTGTCGTCACCCAGTGACAGAAGGGGTAGTGAGGCACGCATGTACCGTTGTTATTAAGGACAAAAAGATGGGGTCTATTCCTACATGAATAGATCTTGTCAACATCATGTCATCATTCTTATTGCATTACTCCGTTTATCCATGAACTTAATACATTAGATGCATGCTGGATAGCGGTCGATGTGTGGAGTAATAGTAGTAGATGCAGAATTGTTTCAGTCTACTAATCTTGGACATGATGCCTATATACATGATCATTGCCTTGGATATCGTCATGATTGTTTGATCTTCTATCAATTGCCCAACAGTAATTTGTTTACCCACCGGATTCTATTTTCTCGAGAGAAACCACTAGTGAAATCTACGGCCCCGGGGTCTATCTTTTATCATATTGTTTTCAGATCTATTATTCCAAAAACACAAAAATACCTTACTGCACTTTTTATTTGCCTCTTTTATTTTGTGTTCTTGTGTGATCTATTTATCAAAACTCATACCATTTAATCTATCTTTTTACCGAGGAGGGATTGACAACCTCTCTTACGTGTTGGGTTGCGAGGATTTGTTCTTTGTGTGCAGGTACGGTTTACATAGTGTTGCTTGGTTCTCCTAGTGGATTGATAACCTTGGTTTCATAACTGAGGGAAATACTTGTCGTAGCTGTGTTGCATCATCCCTACCTCTTTGGGGATATACCAACGCAGATTCAAGCCACGTCAACTGGTTTCAATGTTGAATTGTAGCATTTCAGAGATTTTCCCACCAGGTTTACTTTTGTCATCAGGATTCCTAATAAGATTAAAATCACCAACCAACAACCATTCAACATCCTCTCGGATCTGAACCCTAACTAACCAATTCAAGAATTCAGGTTTCTTATCATCTTGACCTGGAGCATAAATATTAGTAAGGGTCCAAGAACTTCCACACTTAATAGATTGGAGACCCACAAAGGCATCAAAATTATATTGAAAAATAGTTCTCCTTTACAGTGAGCAGAGGTCAATACAACCAAAATACCTCCAATCTACCAATGGATGGAGTGAAAGCAAAGGAATCAAACATTGGGGGGCATAGTTTCCTATTAAAACTGATGTCAATGGACTCTTTTTTTGTTTCCTAGTAGAAAATGGAACAACCAAATTCAAAAATCTTGTCCTAGATGTGTAAGCACTAATCAGGTGGATTCAAACCTCTTATGTTCTAGTTTAACACTTTTCAAGATTGCTTGACCATTGATAACACCAAGTTAGGAAAGATCATCCACAATAGGATCCAAGCACCTGGCCAATTCCTAGAGGGAAGGCCCAAGTGGTAACTTAAAGGAATTTATAACTCCCTAGAGAGGACCAGGTGAAGACAATGAAAGCCCAAAACCTAGTGCCTATATATATGAGCCTGGAAAGGACCACGTTAAAGGCAACCTTAATAAAGTACCGATAAGATAGCAGGTCCACATAAAAGATACCATAATGAACACCATAACAAGTTGGTAGATCAAAATAAAACACTTGGGCACACGCGCGTACCCTGCTGGATCGAACTAACCAGCCCGACAAGAAGCGCATGACGAGCCCGGCGCGCGGGCTTCCTGGTCTCACCCGAGTGAAGCAGCCCGACACATGGCGAAGGATGCTACCAGACGGACCATGCCTTTCCCTTCACGCGTGGGGAAACACGTTGGCACGAGGAAGCCTGCCATAGAGAGGTGGCCTCAGTTGCACCCATGGCCCACATGTCATGAACCCTTGAGGAAAACCAGCCAAGTGTGGGGGGACCGCGAAGATCAAATGGCGCAGAGCGCACCAGCCGGGTGTGCGTGGGCATCTCGGTCTCGTCTGAGCGACGCAGTCCGGCAGGGGGCGAGCTGACAGTCAGACCCACTCAACCATCATGTGTGGGGCAGCGCGTGAAACAATGCACGTGCGCCCAAAGAAAAACCCACACAGAGAGGTGGCCCAGTCACGCCTGCGGCCCACCCGTCATGGGCCCCCGAGGCAAGTCGTCTGGGTGCGAGGCGCCCGTGCAGATTGGAAGGACCACAAAGCCGTAGGGAGCCAGTCGTGTGAGGCTAGCGTGCAACCGACAACGCGGAGCGGGCATTCTCAACCGCAGAGGCTCGCAAAAGGCATGTACTCCACCATATAGTAATGAAGTTGTCACCTGCCTCTCTAGTCTGAAATGGAAGCGAAGAGGTTCCTCGTGTTGATCTAAAAATAGATGGAATGAAACACATAGTGGTCTGTGGATTACATCAACTCATATCATGAGAGAAATTATATGTATCCTCAAAAAAGGGATCACTCCCGTGAAGCTCCTCTAGACGCACCGGGGCGACAAACTCCGGCCGCTGCCGGTTCACTCCCCTCCTTCCTCCGCCCTCGCCGCCGCCAAAGGGTGTGGCCAGGTGAAGCCTGGTTGGCAGAGGCGGTGAGTTCCGGTGTCTTCGTCCAAGGAGTGGCGCAAGCCGGGCGTCATGGTGTGTTGGTTCTCCGGCGCGCGGTGAAGGCGCGATGACGGGACACGGGCGGTGGCGGCAGATCCTGAGCTGGCGTGCCTGGATCCTATCCCCACCGGCGAAGGCTCCTCTTGTCAGGTCAGGTTGGACGGGTTCGGGCCATGTGCCCGGATTTGTTTCACCTGACGCGTATGTTCCTACTTTGTTGGTGGACGTCTCTGATTAGCGCTTCTGCCTCCTGCTCTCCTGGTTCAAGGGACTATCGGCGAGGAGAAATTCTTTGCCCGGATCTGCCGGCACAAATTGTGTGACGACGTCTACGGACGCTGCTAACCTCCTTGGAGGGCATCGTCATGGTGGCGGTCCCATCGAGCTCCGAGCGAAACCTCAAGTTTGGCTTGCCGGACTAGACAGTGGCAGCATGTGGCTTCGTCTACCTCTTTGGAGGCACTATTTTGGAGCTCATATCTGCCGGAGAGATCGCAAAGGCGTAGCGGCTTTGGATCACCGCATAGACTCGCCGAGAAGGGTCGTTTGCTCCAGGGGAAACCTGGATCTGGTTCTCTTGGGGGGCCTCGTTCTTGTTGCAAGTGTTGGCTGGAGGGGTCCAGAGATGGAGCGGCATCGTATGTACCGTGTCGACGTGAGTGGGTCTCGGCGGAATGGTGCAATGGAGTCTCGGGGCGGATGAGTCTATGGATGAGTGCAGGGTGGTGTTGTTGTTTGGCATTGTGGCGGTGTCCACGGCTGACCAGCCTAGCAAGGATGATGCGAATCTTTTTCCTAAAGATGGGTTAGTGGTAAGCGTGTGCAGGCGTTGTACACTTTGGCTCCGCTGCACCGGGTGTTTGCTCCTGGTACACCATATGCAAGCGGATCGATGCTGACCCCGGCTCTAGATGGTGAGGCGCAAGGGCATTCCTTGTCGTGTTTGTAGGTGTGGGTGGTGGCTTCGGGTGGTCTGCATCAAATGATGAAGAGGCCGGGGCTTGCTCCCCTTTTCGAAAATATCTGTATGCTCCAAATATGCATATCCATGTGACACACAACACATATTGACTGTTTAATTTAAAGTTTGTACAGGAGCACTAACACGTATACGTAGGACCGATCGATAAGCAGGTGCATAGCATAGCGTTGTCATAATAACAAATAAGCTCGATCGATGGATGGATCACATGGCGGTGTATCTGGTGGAGTCGGCGTTGACGGTGGCGATCACGACGGCGATGCCGAGGAGGAGCACTATAACGGCGGTGAAGTTGACGAGCAGCGCCTCGGCGCCGTACTTGCCGACGAGGCGCGCGGGCGGGGACTGCAGGAAGGTGAGCTTCTCGAGGAAGCCGAGCTGCGCATTGCCCACGGCGAGCGCGAAGACGAGGAGCCCCAGTACGGCGTGCCACGGCACCGCGGACCGCCTGGTCTCCGGCGCGGCGCCAGGGAAGAAGAAGGCGAGGAAGCCGGCGAGCCACTGGAGCGCGTAGAGCGTGATGGTGGCGATGCCGACCCAGGCGTGCAGCGAGTAGAGGTTGGGGATGGCGGCCTCAGCGTGGAATTTGAAGACCGCGTAGACGCCGACGAGGCCGACGGCGAGCCCCGCGGCGTGCAGCGCCAGGTGCGCCTTCGTCCTGGCGTCCCGGCTGACGGAGGCCGGGAAGGTGCGGTAGGCGAGGATGGCCTCCCCGGCGATGACGACGAGGCCGATGAGCATGAGCGGCGGGTGGACGTTGAAGATGCGCTGCTTGTCGCTGGAGCGGAAGGCGAGGCCGCCACGGAAGCCGATGCACCAGAACAGCACCAGCGCCGTGGCTGCCACCGCCAGCACGTGCACCACCAGCGTCCGCACGCCCGCCGCCCTGCTGGCCGGCGGTGATGCCCCCGCCTTCATGGTTCTTGGCTGGCTAGCTGCTGATCTCGTTGCTCGGAGGACTGACAGTTCGTTGCTCCGTAACAGAATGGAATTGAAACGGCGGGCAGAGGTGCATGTAGATGTAGTAGAGCAAGGCTGGATCCATGGCCAACTAGCGGTTACATTTATATGGACGTGGTTGCTCTCGCCGCCGCAACCACGCACGGGCACGGGGCCATTCCACGCGGATCCGATCGATCTTTTCTAGCTGGACTGCTTTGTTTTCTCTTGATTTTTCGGCATGTGTCATGGTCAATCGCCCGGGTAAGGCAGTCAGGCAATTACTGATGGAACGACTGATTTAGCCTAATCAAGTCGCTGCCAACATCATATTGATGGTGTTCGAGAGAAAAAGATCAATTCATGCATGGTACAGTGCACTGAGCGTGTGCTATACGCTCTAATTAAGCTCGGGCGGGCTTCACCTTCAAGGTCAGTCAAGCTCTCCAAGAAGAGAGGCCCAGTTTTTTTTCTTTTGCGGGCAAAAAAAAAAACTCAGGGTCGGCTTCTATGGTCCTAGAACCGCATGGAGACGCAGTGGACCATCCTTGTCGATAGTAGGGATCTTGCTCTGTTTTCGATGTTTTTACGAGTTTGTTTCGGGTTTGTGTTCTGCTGAGGAAGATGAGGCGGTAACGACTCTTTGAAGATGGAATGAGATTATCCTTGTCTAGTCCCCATTCCGGAAATGCGACTAACGGAGGGCGTGTGAAGGTGTGTGTCTTCGGTCGATCTAGCAGGATCTGGTCGGTGTTGGTATTTGTACAAGAGAGAGAGGGATTGATGGAATTGTTTATTGTACTGCTTGAGCCTCATAGGCATATATATAGGAGTATAAAGACCAACTTAGAGTATAAGACAAGTCAGAACAAATCCTAGTCTATCTGGTCTTTCCTAATAATCAATATACTCAACATCCCCCCGTAGTCACAACGGTAGTGACGCAGACGGTGAGACTGGAGAAGAATCCGAAGATAAGCCGACAGACAACCCCCCCCCCTCCCCCAAAGTCGTAACGGTCGATGCATCGCAGTGGTCGTGACTGGAGTGAAAACCGACGAGGTTGTTCAAGCAAGGCGGTATCCCTTTGTGCCGTTTGTCGAGGTAGCTGTCGGTGTCAAAACCGGTGGATCTCGGGTAGGGGGTCTCGAACTGTGCGTCTAAGGCCAATGGTAACACGAGGCGGGGAACACAATACCCAGGTTCGGGCCCACTCTATGGAGGTAATACCCTACTTCCTGCTTGATTAATCTTGATGAATATGAGGATTACAAGAGTTGATCTACCACGAGATCGTAATGGCTAAACCCTAGAAGCCTAGCCTATGAGGTTATGATTGTTGTCCTACAGACTAAACCCTCCGATTTATATAGACACCGAGGGGGCTAGGGTTACACAAAGTCAGTTACAGAGAAGGGAATCTACATATCCGAATTGCCAAGCTTGCCTTCCACGTAAAGGAGAGTCCCATCCGGACACGGGAAGAAGTCTTCGTCTTGTATCTTCATAACTTAACAGCCCGGCCAAAGTATATAGTCCGGCTGTCCGAGGACCCCTTAATCCAGGACTCCGTCAGTAGCCCCTGAACCAGGCTTCAATGACGATGAGTCTGGCGCGCAGATTGTCTTCGGCATTGCAAGGCGGGTTCCTCCTCCGAATATTCCAACATAGCCTTCCGAACAAAGAAAACGTGTCCGGCTCTGCAAAACAAGTACCACACACAACCGTAGAGAGTATAATATTTCACGAGTCCAATCTGCTGACAACTTTTTGTAGCGTGACATCATGCCACTGCCCGGTCATTATTCGAACCGTTTTTTAGCCTGCCGCTCCGTATTTCGAGGTGCGGCTTCATTGGAACATCTTGTCAAAGCAGAGATCGTGTCCCCTTATCACGGGATTCTCATCAATACGGGCATGGGTAACCCAACCATGTCATGTGCACGACGCTTGGGGAATAGGCAAGTTTTAAGGCGAGTGAGGAGGCATATGACTTTTACTGCCTTCATAAAGGGATAAGGATTCATCCTCTTTCACCCACGCCTTCTCCTTCCTCTGCCCATCCATCCTCGAGCTCCAGCGCCCAAGCTCTCGCCTTCTCCGCCCAAAAAAGCACTCCAATCATGTCCGGATCCAGAGCAGGAGGCAAGTGGATGGCCTCCTCCGTCGATAAGGACATCAAGAAGCTCCGGGAGGCCGGATATCTAGCCAAGGAAATCGCTCACCGATTTCCGACCAAGGGACAAATCGTCCCCACCCTGGAGCCCTAGGAGAGGGTGGTGTTCCTCACACACTTCGTTCGCGGGCTGGGATTCCCCCTCCACCTGTTCGTCCGCGGACTGATGCACTACTACGGGCTGGACTTCCACGATTTGGCCCCCAACTCTATCCTCAACATCTCGGCATTTATTGTCGTGTGTGAGGCCTTCCTCCGCATCCCACCTCACTTCGGCCTACGGCTGAAGACCTTTAATGTGAAGCCGAAGGTGGTGAGCGGCCAACAAGCAGAGTGCAGAGGCGCCATGGTGGGCAAGATGCCCAATGTCACTTGGCAAGAAGGCTCCTTTGCGGAGACTATTAAAGGGTGGCAATCGGGGTGGTTCTACATCACCAAGCCGCGCAGCACCAATTGGGTGGCGGCCCCCGCATTCCGATCTGGAGTCCCGATGCGGCTCACCTCCTAGCAAGAGAAGGGCATGTACTGGGGCTCTCCGGACGAGCTGACAGCGCTCCAGACGCGCGTCCAAAGCATGATAAACAAGAAAGTCAAGCTTGTCAACGTGATTCAGGTTATGCTCGTCCGCCGGATTCTTACATGCCAACGTCGGACTTGCTGTCTGTGGGAGTTTGATCTGACCAAGCACCAGACGCAACTAGAGCTCTTCGACACGATGCACAAAGATATCTGGAAGATGCTCTTCAAGGCCGGCAAGACACTACCGGCCACGGATGAGGATCGCGGGCATGATCTAACTCACCCTGCTAAACCGGTAATTTCTTTCATGTTTTCAAGGTGTACCCTTTACTTGCATATTCGAGGAAGGCATCTAAGTCTCCCTATCAATTATTTCAGGACTGGACAGAGATAGCGGAGCGGATTAATTGCCTGGCCCCGCTGCCCGAAGACCCAGAAACCCCGTTCCTGACAAAGATGTTGTTTCCGCGCCTTATGAGGTGCCGGAGAAGAAGGCCAAGAAGAAGGCCAAGGGGACCAGAGGTGGTGTCCGTCGTAAGGGTACTTCGGACGCAACGTCCGAAGACGCCAAGGCTCGCTCCTCCGTCGCCAAAGACGACGAGGAGGAGGAGGAAGAAGAAGAAATCCATTCCCCCCTGCATGGTGGGAGAAAGAAGAGGACGGCCTCCACGCACCTGGAGGCCGAGGCATCCAAGAAGGGGAAAGCTTCCCTTTCGGACAGCTCCGCAGCGGCCACCGACGGCAGCTGGGAGTGGAAACCCAGGGAGAAGCCCCTGGCCAAATCGTAAGTATCCGGACACGTTCATGTATCTGGCCTCTTTATTTTATTGTTTTAATGTGCTGATTTACGCATTTGCAGTCCAGCTCGATCCAATCTCGATCAGCCCTTATCTTTGGAGGACTCGCTGGATCCGGCCGCAATGGACAGCGGGACCCTTCCCTCGGCCTCCTATCCCAAGGACACGGACAACACCGAGGCGTCGTCCCGAAGGATCCTCAGTCCGGGAGAGAATCCGGAGGCCGTCAAGGAGGCGCTGGAGGGTAAATCCTCGGTTGCCGGACACATGGGGGAGCAGACCGCCATGGATACTGATGATGGGGGCTGTATTCAATTTGTCCCTCATCCGAATATAATTCTGGAGACCCATACGGCTCCGAAATCAGGCGAGCAGCCCTCTTCGAAAGAAGGGGCGTGCCTATCCTGCCGGTGACCTCTGTCCAACCAGAGGCACCGGACAGGTTGCTGGAAGCGCTGTAAGGCGCTTCCATTGTTGACGAACATCGTACCCTTATGGGACGGTGATTGGGAGGATCTAGTCCGCGAAAAGCGGACTGACCGAAGCCTGCACTACCCTTTTAACAGGCTTTGAGGTAAGTAATGTAATTGTAAAAAGAATATCACAATGTAGACAGTAGCCCATGATACTCTATTCGGTGTTCGGAAAGAAAAGCCAAACAGAGGATCAAAATAATTCTCGTAGGAGTCTAACATAATATGTCTATGTGAATAAGCAGGCGTCGCTGCTAGCTGCGGCCGCTCATACTGCGGAAGTCTCCAGATTGAAGTAGAATCTGGACTGGGCCGAGGGGGAGCTCGGCCACGTGAAGAAGCAGCTGGAGGACAGTCAAGGTATGCAGTAACCTTGTGTATATTTAGGAAGGATGAATGATTCGTGCTGACTAAAGTGTCGTGAACTTTATTAGGGGCAAAGACCGAAGTAGCTGCCGTCAAGAAGGCGCTGGCCGAGGCTGAGGACAAGGCGGCCAAGGAGCATGCCGCACGCGAAAAGCATGAGGCCCGGGTCAACGAGGTTCAACAAGAGCTCCAGGGCGCCATCAAGAAGTACAAGTCCTTGGAGCGCGATTTTAAGAATCAAGAGTCCAAACTTGCCAAGGCCTGCCAGAGCGCACAAGATGCCCGAGCCGAAGCCCAGGGCGCCCTCCAGGAAATTCAGGCGGCCAAGAAGATTACGGCGGGTAAGGCTTTCATTATGCAAAGAAGATATGTGAAGGAAAGGTTCCTTTTACTTACCCAGATTTGGAGCTCTCCAGAGGAGTTTGTGGATCTGCCGCACAGCGTGTCAGACGCTGCCGAATTCTATCGAGCCGAAGAGGGGAGCTCAACGGAGAAGCTGTTCTGGTCGCAATACCTTGGACCAGAACATCTTGTGCCCTTTAGAGATCAGCTGAAACATCTAGTCGAGCTACATAAGGCAGCCGAACTAGCCATGAAGGATTTGACAATCCGGCTATGATCTGCGGAAGCCATGCCTAGCAGCTACTTCGGACTCATGAAGCGGCTTGTCAGCGCCTGCCCTCGGCTTGAAGCCATCAAGCGGTCGGTCTGTGTTGAAGGTGCGCGAATGGCCTTTGCCCGCGCCAAGATGCACTGGGCGAAGATGGTCGCCACGAAGCTAATGATCGAGGGGCCGCCTGAGGGCAAGGAGCACTGCCGACCCGAACTGTATTTTGACAGTGTCCTGGAGGGATCCCGCCTTGTGGCAGAGCAATGTGCCAAGGATATTATATTCCCATGAATACATTCATGTTATCCTGTCTTGTAATATGAAACAAGATTGTTATGTAATATAATGCTTGTTTATTTAAAATTTTACCTCCTGTGCGGCCGTTTATGAAATCTGAGAGTTGGCCAGTCGTCGGCTTCTGCCCCCCCCCCGGTAGATAGTACGGGGGTGTTCGGGATAAATTTAAACACTCTTTACTCCACATTTTGGTCCTTAAAGGAGGTGTTTAGCGCAACGAACAAGGCAATCGGACTATATGGCTTTATCACCATCACTTAGCCATAGGAGTTTGACAATGAAAATTTTGGCGCAGCCCCTGGTGTTCGGAAGGCCGAATTTGGGACACTATACATGCCTAATCGGATAAAAACCGATTCCTCGCATAATGCGGAAAAAATCTCTAAGGATTTGAAACCTCTCGAATAGCTGACCAGCTCTCGCCACATCATGACAGTCAGTTTTCGGCTCTCTCTACTGAGGTGCTCGTCCGGAAGAACCGGGACTCAATCTCAGTAGTTCTCCCTTTACTAGCCTAGCCGATATACCGGAACGTAAGGTAGTAAGCACAGGAGCCGGGCAACCCAACTATTGACCAAAGACATGATTCGGAGCCGATGCATATAATGCTATAAGTTCGGGGTGCCAAACTGTACTATAAAAGTGTTTGGACTTTATTGCCATGTTATGGGGTATGACGAAGCCCCTGGCGAATTAAGGTGTACCAGAGTGTACGGGTGCAATTGATAAAAAATATAAAGACAAGGAAAAAATTAAGTAACAAGCTGACACTACCAATATTGAGCCGCAAATTATTTTCCATTGTAATTTGATTAATACGTCAAGGCGTACTTGTACAAGTAATGCGATAAGCAAGTAAGGCTATTTGACATGCCATGACCAAGGGCGAGCTACGTGCGGGTATTTAAAACAGGTATAACGATCGTTAGTAGAGACCACCTGGGGGTTCCCTTGTACGTCAAAGCTCCTTGCCTTCTTGGTGTATCCGTTCCGTGATAGGTACGATGATCAGGTTATTAGAAAAAGGCTCGGGAAGAGAAGAACCTGAAATGAAAAAGAAAAAGTGAAGGTATGCGGACCCAGGGGCGGTTGAGCCGCATTATGAATCACGGTCTAGCTGTGCCTCCGTCCATGCCCATGGTATTTTAAGTGCGTAGTTATGTACGTGCGACACAAATGTCACCGCTTGATTGGGACTGGGACGGAGGCCGAATTGCTAGTCACGCTCTGGACGAGCTGGACTGTCCTGCTGCAGAGTAGTTAAGACTCGCTTGACGGTGTCCGGGAACTTTACTGCCAAAATAAGGTTCTGCCTAAAAAGGCTGCTCTGTACTTCTGCTGCAAGGGCCGCGGTGTGATCCTCGGTACAGAGGGAGCATTCCGTATGTCCGTTGACCGTTATGACACCGCGTGGTCCGGGAATCTTGAGCTTGAGGTAGGCGTAGTGTGGCACCGCATTGAATCGAGCGGATGCGGTTCGTCCGAGCAGTGCATGGTAGCCACTACGGAAGGGGACGATTTCAAAGATCAACTCTTTGCTTTGGAAATTATCCGGGGATCCGAAGACCACTTCCAGTGTGATTGAGCCCGTACAGCAGGCCTCTACACCTGGTATGACACCTTTAAAGGTGGTTTTTGTGGGCTTGATCCTTGAAGGATCGATACACATTTTGCACACTGTATCTTGATAAAGCAGGTTCAGGTTGTTGTCACCGTCCATGAGGACTCATGTAAGGTGGAATCCATCAATGGTTGGGTCAAGGAGTAGTGCGGCTGAACCGCCATGACGGATACTGGTCGGATGGACCCTGCGATTGAAAGTGATCGGACAGGACGACCATGGGTTGAACTTTGGGGCGACTGGCTCCATCGCGTAGACGTCCCTGAGTGCACGCTTGTGCTCCTTCTTGGGGATATGGGTGGCATATATCATATTCACCGTTTTGACTTGGGGGGGCAACTTCTTCTGTCCCCCTATGTTTGGTGGCCGGGGCTCCTCGTCGTCGTCATCGCTTTGCAACTCCTTTTCCTTGTTCTCGGTGTTTAACTTGCCGGCCTGTTTGAAGACCCAACACTGTTTGTTGGTATGATTGGCTGGTTTATCAGGAGTGCCGTGGATTTGAGATGGACAATCGAGTATGCGGTCCAAACTGGATGGGCCCGGATTGTTTTTCTTAAATGGCTTCTTCCGCTGACCATACTTAGAGCCACTGAATCCGGCGTTTACCGCCGTGTTTTCGGTGTTGTCACCGTTGTTTCGATGCTTATGTCTATTGCGTCGGGGCTTGCCGTTGCTGTTTCTGGCTTCAGAAGTGCTAGGTTCGCTTGTACTATTGTTGCTGCGGGCTAGCCAGCTATCTTCACCCGCACAGAAGTGGGTCATGAGTGCCGTAAGGGCTGACATGGACTTCGGTTTTTCCTGGCCGAGGTGTCTGGCCAGCCATTCATCGCGAATGCTGTGTTTAAAGGCCGCTAGGGCTTCGGCGTCCGGGCATTCGACGATCTGATTCTTTTTAGTTAAGAACCTAGTCCAGAATTTTCTGGCTGACTCTTCGGGCTGTTGGATTATGTGACTTAGGTCATCGGCATCCGGAGGTCGGACATATGTGCCTTGGAAGTTGTCGAGGAAGGCGTCCTCCAAGTCCTCCCAGCTGCCAATGGAGTTTTCGGGCAGACTGTTCAACCAGTACCTAGTTGGTCCCTTGAGTTTGAGCGGGAGGTATTTGATGGCGTGAAGATCATCACCGCGAGCCATATGAATATGGAGAAGAAAGTTCTCAATCCATACCGCGGGGTCTGTTGTGCCATCATATGATTCGATGTTCACGGGTTTAAACCCTTCTGGGAAATCGTGTCCCATTACTTCGTCGGTGAAGCAAAGGGGGTGTGCGGCGCCTCTATATCGGGCCAGGTCATGACGTATCTCGGATGGAGTTTGTTTGTGGTTTTCTTCCCGGACGTGGTTATGTTTGTCACGTTCCGCCGGGTGGCCATCGTCGCGCATCGGGGCACGCCCCGTGATCCATAGATCGATCTTGTCTGACCTGCTCTGTTTTCCAAGTCATGCCACATGTCATGTGTATATCCCCGAGCTATTGTATTTCTATTTGTTCAGCGAGGTAGTGAGGGCTGGTGTTCAGCTCGAGGTGCCGCTTTGTCTCGGCCACGTGGTGGTCGGTCAGCCACATTATACCTAGGTAGGACGGGCCCAGCGCCTCGTCGTTGAACTGTGGTAACAGTTTGCGCTTCGGGTAGCTTTTGGTTGGGCACTCGAGGCCATATTCCTCCGCTGCCAGGATATCAGTCCATCTTTCATTGAGCAGATCTTCATCAGCTTGAAGCTGATGCTGCTTCTGTTTTAGGCTCCTTGCAGTGGCTATTAGCCGGCGCTTAAAGCGCTCCTACTCGATGGGCTCCTCAGGCATGATAAAGTCTTCGTCGTCGAGGCTTACCTCGTCCTCGGAGAGGGGAAGGTAATTATTGTCCTCCGCATCTTCATTCGTGGCCTGTTCATCAGGGCTAGCTTGCTCATCTTCCCGTTCCTCCTATTTGGAGGTTGGCTCTACGGGGTCTTCATTGTCTTTGGCATCGTCCGAAGTGTTATTTTCTCCTGTGACGGTGTTGCTGTTTTTGCTAAGGTGTGGCTTAGAGCGGCGCCGCTGACGTTGGCGCTTTGGCTGTATCTCAGGAGGTTTATCCTCGACTGGATTTTCATCGTCGCCATTGTTTTCTTTGGGTGTATCCACCATGTATATGTCGTACGAGGAGGTGGCTGTCCAACACCCTGTAGGCGGTGGTTCCTGCTCCTCTCCGGCATCATCGTCCATACCATCAATGTCTTCGAAGTCGTAATCAAGCATGTCGGTTAAGTCGCCGACAATGGCTATAAAGTGGGTGATGGGTGGAAAACTAAGTTCTTCGTCGTCCGCTTCTCATTCGAGTCGGACATAGTTCGGCCGAGAGTCCCCCGACAAGGAGAGGGATTTTAATGAGTTTAACACGTTGCCAAAAGGTGAGTGCTGGAAGATATCCGCAGAGCTGAACTCCAAGACCGGCGCCCAATCAGGCTCGATGGACGCGGATGCACGCGGTCCGGAACCAATGGCCAGAGACGAGTCCGAGGTTCTGGTGACACAAGCCCAGCCTAATGTTGGATCTGTGTGCGGCTCGAGCGCCGCTGAGTCTGCGGCCTCCGTGGCGGGGTTAAGCTTCCTGTCTTCGGACGATGCAGTCCGCTCCGGCTCTAGGGCCAGGGCGGTCACAGGCACTATCTCTTGTGCGTGGCCAGATGACATATCTAGGTCATGTTCATCGTGGTGGCCGAGGACAGCCGTCATGGGCTCGAATCCGTCAAAGATCAAGTCTCCGCGGATATCGGCCACAAAATTCAGGCTTCCAAATCTAACCCGATGGCCAGGGGCGCAGCTATTGATCTGCTCTAGATGGCCAAACGAGTTGGCCCGCAGTGCGAAGCCGCCGAATACGAAGATCTGTCTGGGGAGGAAGATCTCCCCTTGGACTGCGTTGTTGTAGATGATTGATGGAGCCATCAAGCCTTCTGGTGATGACGCAGCGGAACTCTCAATGGAAGCACCAATGTCGATGTCAAAACCCGCGGATCTCGGGTAGGGGGTCCCGAACTGTGCGTCTAAGGCTAATGGTAACAGGAGGCGGGGGACACAATGTTTACCCAGGTTCGGGCCCTCTCTATGGAGGTAATACCCTACTTCCTGCTTGATTGCTCTTGATGAATATGAGTATTACAAGAGTTGATCTACCACAAGATCGTAATGGCTAAACCCTAGAAGCCTAGCCTATGAGGTTATGATTGTTGTCCTGCGGACTAAACCCTTCGGTTTATATAGACACCGGAGGGGGCTAGGGTTACACAAAGTCGGTTACAGAGAAGGGAATCTACATATCCGAATCGCCAAGCTTGCCTTCCAGGCAAAGGAGAGTCCCATCCGGACACGGGAAGAATTCTTCATCTTGTATCTTTATAACTTAACAGTCGGGCCAAAGTATATAGTCCGGCTGTCCGAGGACCCCTTAATCCAGGACTCATTCAGTAGCCGAGAGTGTGTGTGGTGGAGCCGTGGTCGAGGTAGTCGTGCGAAGAATGTCGTGGTTGATGTCGAGTTCTTTGCCTCCTTCGAGCATCGTCGTCGCTCTCCTAACCTAGCCGCCATCGGCGCCGTCAGGCAACCGCTGCTACCCCCTAGCCGCCGCCACCGGTCCACCCACTTCGTCTTTGTCCAGCACCAGCCTGTCGCCAGCGTCGTCGTCATCTACACCGACCACTTCGTCTACTCCGACCACCATTGGTGACATCGGCCCTCATGCCGATTGGCGCCACAACCGTCGTCAAGTCTTCTTATTTGCTGGCCCTCCGGCTCCTCGACATGGCGTACAACTCGTGCAGGTCCCTCGTCTACACATGCCCAGTGTTGGCAACACCGATGCATGTCTTCGTCCACGACGTGTCCCCGGGCCTGGCAAGCCTGGTGCGGCGCTTCGTCAACTTCGTCTTCGTATGCCTACGGATACCTGGTGCTGGCAACACCGATGTGTGCCTTCGTCCATGATGTGTCCCCGGGCTTGGCAATCCCGCCGCGAGACGTCGTCAACAACGTCTTCTTCCCGGTGCACCACTACTTCGACGCCACTGCGCCCATGACTAACTCGGCGCCTCCTTGCGCCCGCGGCTCCACGACAACTTCATCGACAATGGCTACCCCGATGATACGTCTCCAACATATCTATAATTTTTGATTGTTCCATGCTATTATATTACCCCTTTTGGATGTTTATGGGATTTATTTTACACATTTATATCATTTTTGGGACTAACCTACTAACCAGAGGCCCAGCCCGTATTGCTGTTTTTTGTCTATTTCAGTATTTCGAAGAAAAGGAATATCAAACCGAGTCCAAACGGAATGAAACCTTCGGGAGCGTGATTTTTGGAACGAACATGATCCAGAGGACTTAGAGTGCAAGTCAAGAAGCAGCCGAGGAGGCCACGAGAGGATAGGGCGTGCCCGCCCCCTACAGGGCGCGCCCCCCTGTCTCGTGGGCCCCTCGAGCGGCCACTGACGTACTTCTTCCTTCTATATAAGCCTACGTACCCTGAAAACATCCAAGGAGCCAACGAAACACAATTTCCACCACCGTAACCTTCTGTATCCGCGAGATCCCATCTTGGAGCCTTTGTCGGCGCTCTGCCGGAGGGGGAATCGACCACGGAGGGCTTCTACATCAACACCATAGCCCCTCCGAGGAGTTGTGAGTAGTTTACCACAGACCTTCGGGTCCATAGTTATTAGCTAGATGGCTTCTTCTCTCTTTTTGGATCTCAATACAATGTTCTCCCCCTCTCTTGTGTAGATCTATTAGATGTAAACTCTTTTTGCGGTGTGTTTGTCGAGATCCGATGAATTGTGGGTTTATGATCAAGTTTATCTATGAGAAATATTTGAATCTCCTCTGAATTCTTTTATGTATGATTGAGTTATCTTTGCAAGTCTCTTCGAATTATCAGTTTGGTTTGGCCTACTAGATTGATCATTCTTGCCATGGGAGAAGTGCTTAGCTTTGGGTTCAATCTTGCGGTGTCCTTACTCAGTGACAGAAAGGGTTGCAAGGCACGTATTGTATTGTTGCCATCGAGGATAAAAAGATGGGGTTTATATCATATTGCATGAGTTTATCCCTCTACATCATGTCATCTTGCTTAAGGCGTTACTCTGTTCTTATGAACTTAATACTCTATATGCAGGCAGGAGTCGGTCGATGTGTGGAGTAATAGTAGTAGATGCAGGTAGGAGCCGGTCTACTTGTTGTGGACGTGATGCCTATATACATGATCATGCCTAGATAATCTCATAATTATTCGATTTTCTATCAATTGCTTGACAGTAATTTGTTCACCCACCATAATACTTATGCTACCTTGAGAGAAGCCTCTAGTGAAACCTATGGCCCCCGGGTCTATCTTTTATCATATTTGCTTCCAATCTACTTTTATTTGCATCTTTATTTTTTGCATCTATATTATAAAATACCAAAAATATATTTATCTTATCATATTATCTCTATTAGATCTCACTTTCGCAAGTGGCCGTGAAGGGATTGACAACCCCTTTATTGCGTTGGTTGCGAGTTCTTTGTTTGTTTGTGTAGGTGCGTGGAACTTCTGAGGAGCCTCCTACTGGATTGATACCTTGGTTCTCAAAAACTGAGGGAGATACTTACGCTACTATTGCTGCATCACCCTTTCCTCTTCAAGGAAAACCAACGCAAGCTCAAGACGTAGCACCTGACTCGACATCGACCACGGCATTCTTCGCACGGCTACCTCGACCACGGCTACACCACCCACGCTCTCGGCTACCTCGACAAACGACACAAAGGGGTACCACCTTGCTCGAGCAACCTCGTCGGTTTCCACTCCAGCCTCGACTTTCGCGATGCATCGACTGTTACG
>NC_041393.1:445466940-445475083 GCF_002162155.2 Triticum dicoccoides | reverse complement strand
GGATTCTTCTCCAATCTCACCGTCTACGTCGCTAACGTTGTGACTGCGGTAGGATGTTGAGTATATTGATTATTAGGAAAGACGAGATACACCATGTAGAAGAGAGAGAGCCCTCTTGATTATCCCGGGATTTGGTGGAATAGTTGTTGTATTACTTGAGCCTAGTGGCATTTATATAGGAGTAGAATGATCTACTTGGAGTACTGGACAAGCTAGAACAAATCCTAGTCTATCTCGTCTTTCCTAATAATCAATATACTCAACAACATTCAGTGGTTCTGTTGGATCTAGTCTTTGTTCGTGTGTATACAGCTGAAATCTCTCGATCTATACTTCTCTTTATCACCGACGGTTCTGTTCTGATGCACTGGTCCTGTGGGGCATTACCATGATGACTTTCCGACTGTTTACTACAAGAAGTTTGGCCTAACTCCAGTGAGAGAGGGGGATGACGGCAGCGTGTCTTCGGTTTAGGCGTAATTTCTGTTATTTTATGTTTTTTTTACTGGGAGGGCATGACAAATAGATTGGCAGTTTTCTAAAAAAAGAAAGAAAAACAATCAAGCTAGATAGAAGGTTTACCTTGCTCTACGTCTGTGTGTCGTCATATTCGCGTCAGGCAAACCTATATACTGTTCCATCCATGTAAACTTGGGAGGTCTCTTGCAAATTTGGGAGGGCTCTTGCAAATTTCGTGCACCCACGCGCCATCATGCCGCGTGGGCCACACAAAATGAAATTTGGGAGGCCTCTTGCAAATTCCATGCACGTGGGTTGATTTGGCAAAGTAGAGAGTTGTTTGTATGTGACGGCAGGTTTTTTTTTTTTGAACATCAGTACAGAGACAAGCGCTCATATACACGCGCATACACTCACCCCTATGAACGCACGCACGCACACCCTACCCCTATGAGCACCTCCGAAAGACTGAGCCGGCATATCATCTTGAGATTTACGAAGTCATCGTAGGCGCCTCGTCGTCGACGGGAACATCTCCTCCCACTGAATGCGCATCGCCGGAAGTCCTGAAATAAATCCAGTAATAAATGCGAGCACCAGGATTTGAACTCTGATGGGCTGGGGATACCACAGTCTCTCTAACTATCCAACCACAGGTTGGTTCGCTATGTGACGGCAGGTTGATTCATCGATCCAGTCAGAGATATCTCCATCTCCAGACGATTGCACTTGATCGAGATCGATGTGCAAGTTGATGCATCCACGTCCGTATATGTCCATCTTTCGAGCGGACCGTGACCATTTCCGAATCTCATAGTTTCGCCCTGGCAGGCACGCAATTGACGATAGCAATGGAAAGCAGGCCGGGCATGGGTGCGTTGGCTGTTTGCCCTGTCCATTGTACGTCGTCCGTGGGCCAACTTGATTTTCTTCTTCTATTGGCACCTGTCAATAATGGGCTTTCAATCAGTATCTACATGCACACCATATAATTCCTACTATATGAAAATTCATTTGCAGAAGACCTCCATTCAGACATGGGATAAGCTTCTCTTGCGGAGATCTGCAGAATAGGCCTTTTTTTCTTTAGGGGTTGCAAAATAGAGCCGATGAGCGCTCCTGACGCTCGAGCACGATGCGTAGCGGGCCAGCCCAGCAAATGCGAAGCTGTCGCTCGCACATCGCTGGTTTTTGCTCCCCCAAATCTTGCTGGTTGACTAGTTGAACTTCGAGAGCAACTAATTAACGAGCGCTCCTTCGGGAGCCTCACAACGATTAGCGTCATTTGGCGCGCTCTCAGCCATTCGCCATATATCACGCTTTGGTCGCTTCCTTCAGATTTTATATTTATTTATTTTTTCGCACGCGTTTTCGATTTTTAAAATGGTTTTTTATAGGTTTTTTCAACATTTTGGTTTTTCACCAGTCTTTCCTAGTTTTTCGACAAAAAAAAATGAAAAAAAATTGCACAAAAGAACGCGTTTTTTTCCTTTCGCGAGAGTCACGGTTTTGCTTCTGCGAGAGGCACGATTTTGCTTTCGCGAGAGTCACGGCCGTGCCTCTCGTAAACGGAAAAAACGTGTTTTCTGTTTTTTTTCTTTCGCGAGAGTCACGCTTTTGCTTCCGCGAGAGGCACGGTTGTGCTTGCGCGAGACTCACGGCCGTGCCTCTCAGAAACGGAAAAAACACGTTTTTGGTTTTTTTTCTTTCACGAGTGTCACGGTTTTGCTTCTGCGAGAGGCATGATTGTGCTTTCATGAGATTCACGGCCGTGCCTCTCGGAAACGGAAAAAACGCGTTTTCCGTTTTTTTTTCTTTCGCGAGAGGCACGGTTGTGCTTTCGCGTTAGTCACGGCCGTGCCTCCTCGGAAACGAAAAAAAATGTGTTTTCTGTTTTTTTTCTTTTGCGAGAGTCACGGGTTTGCTTCCGCGAGAGGCACGATTGTGATTTCGTTAGAGGCACGGGCATGCCTCTTTCGGAAAGGGAAAAAACCCGTGCCCCGGTTCGGTTTTTTCGTCCCATTTTTTTCGTGAAAAAAAAGTCCGTCAAAACCTATTAACATGGGATCTAGTTTTGAAGATTTCGACACGAGGAATCCAACGGCGAAAGCGGTTCGAGATTTGGACACACAATTTAAGAGATAAAACGTTTTGAATAAACGGATCTACGAAAAAAAAGAAAATTTCCAGGTTGCGACAAGTGACGCACATGCAGCACGTTACTTGTCCCAACATGTGAAAGTTAGAGTGATTTTCGCAACGAGTATTCCTTAACTAGTGATTTCGTTGAACTCCTGACAGATGATCGTTGATTCGTAAAAGTTGTGGGTCATCGAAGATGTGGGCTCTAGTCGAAAAACTATTTGTAAAAGTTGTGGGTCATCGAAGATGTGGGCTGTAGTCCTGGCGGACAAAGCGAAGGGCTCCAAGCCCAGAATAACAAGCAGCCCATACACATTTCTGAAGAAAGGAGATAGGCAGTCTCTAACTCTTTCTTGGGCGTGCCTATGCCTCGCTTAGTGCAAGGTGGAAGGCAGTGTCGCGTCAAGCACGAATATAGTAGGTGCCTATTTTTTTTCTTTTTTAAATTTATTTATATTTTTGAAAAATATTCTAAATACAGACATTCCAGAACTTAAACTTAGTGGAATTTTCTAAAAGGTCATGAATTTGGAAAAACAAATGTTAACGCACTATAAAAAAATCTTGGCACGTATTTTAAAAAGGTTGATAACATTTTAAAAAAGGTTGTGACATTTAAAATGTTTAACACATACAATTGAAAATTGTTAACCATGTATTTTAAAAATGTTAAATGTGTGTTAAAATATTTCAGATGTACACGGAAAACACAACTTATATGAAAGATATTAGACATTAAAAATATCTTTTAAAAACCATTTATTTGGAAAATGTTAAATGTGTATATAAAAATTGTTCGTCATATATACAAAAATTGTAAAATGTGTAAGAAAATTAGATATCGAACAATATGTGTTTTCAAAAGTCTTAATCATGTAATTAGAAAATTTTGGATGTGTATATATAAATTGTTCCTGTTGTATACAAAAAAACATGTACAATATGTATGGAAAAAGAATACATAAAAAAATCATGTATTAGGAAATTTTTAGATGTGTATATGAAAATTTTCTGATGTATAATTTTTTTACAATGTTTACGAAAAAAGTAGACAGAAAAACCGTATATGTTTAAAAATTAATTATGATGTATTTAAAAAAATTAAAGTTTTTAAAAAATTATTACCATAAAAAATGGTTATACGTGTATTTAAAAATATTTTGAGCACTTATTCAAGAAATGTGTTCAAAAATATATTAGAAAAATAAACATCGTGTATTTGGGAAATGTTCAACGTGTATCAAAAAAATGTTTCACGTAGACACTAAAAATGTATGTTGTGTAATGAAAAAATAGACATGTGTTGACCAGAAAGGAAACCTATGAAAATCAAGAACGAAGCAAAGGAAAAATGAAGACACCCAACAAAAATAAAAATAAAAAAGTACCGAAAAAGAAAATGAAAACCAAAGAAATGCAAAAAATGAAAATAGTGAAACCTGAGAATGAAACAAAGAAAGAGAAACGAAGAAAGAAAGAAAGAAAAGCAAAAATAGTGAAAGCGGAGAAAGAAACAACAGAAACTTAGAAAAAAAAGTAGAAACCATGAAAGAAACAAAGACATCGGGTGAAAAACAAAGTAGAAAAAAAAACAAAGAAAACCGCAGGAAACAAAGAAAACAAGAAGAAAAACAAAACAAAATGAAAAAAGAGAAAAAAGAGAAGAAAAAAACCAACCAGCGAAAGGTAGGATCGAGCGAGCGAGAAAGCGAGTGAATGAAAAAAACACTGAATTGGGCCGACCCACAAATAATGGGAGAGTAAAAATGTTTGATGTGAGAGATCCTACCATCTCGCTATAAGTGGGATATAGTTGTCGTTCTCTTTTTTGTCTTCAAGAAAGTTTAGATCATGAATATTCTCACCTTCCAACCCTAGCCGCCGCCCGAAGCATCATCAATGTTGCTGCCTTGGCCCTCCACCTCTCTGTCATTCAGCGACCTCATTAGCGACGAGAGGAGTGATGACCTATCTTTTTCGTATTTCTTAGTTGGTTCTTGTTTCCTCATAGCGTTGACAAGGTGGTGTTGGCGAGGGCACATTGGAATCGATACGACACCGACAAAAGGGCCTATGAGGGTAGGTGTTGTCAGATCAGCTGGCTCTCTGGGCATTTTGGAAAATGGTGTCTCAATCAAGGAGAACAGTTGGTTGGATCTTTAGGTGGGACTTTGATTTGTTCGGCGATATGGTTCGGATTCTCCAACCATCTCGACTAGCGGTGAAGAATTCTAAGTGTTGTGTGGGGTGATGCCCTAATCAATGTTCCTTCACTGGTTTTTAGAATCTCATTTCAAACGGCGAGTGACTATTGTGGTCTTCAAGGTAGTATAGTGAGGGCGCTCGTCGTGTCCCTTTTCTTTGTTGTTTAATGCAAATTCCAATATCTGGTCGAGCGACGTCCTATCGAAGGAAGAAGGTGGTCCGTATTATTTTCAATATAATTTTATTTTTTTGGTCATTTTTATGGAGTTGTCCTTCAATTTTAAGTATTAGCTATTTCTTTTCCTTGACAATTATCATATCTTGATGTCACTTGGGTGTGTTTTCTCTAGAAAGGAAAGACTAAATCGGTCTCAGTCAGATGATTCACACAAAATCCTATTCAACAAAATAGGTGATTTCGTAACTTATTTCACTCAAAATGCAATCATACGTAAGAAAAAGACTCACCTCAACATGCAGCCATGAATGAAACAAATTTTATCTATGTGATAGTAATCAAGTATAACAAATCATATGGATTATTAGTTCCAATTCTCATATTAATAATACAGATATTCATGTTACATACAATCAAACGTTATTAGAATATATTGCAACCAATTTCCATAACAATGTGTGAGGTACCATATAGTGTTATGTTTCACCGGACAACTAATTTGTGGTTCCCATGGGTGTAGGAAGGGGACACCAGTGAGGGAGGAGCGACTAACACCTGTCGCTCCTGGTGCAAGGTGGTTTCCTTATCTTTTTCTCTGTTCTTTTTCAACAAAAGAAAATTTAGGTTTTCCTATTCTTTCCATTCTTCTTTACGGGTTTTTTCTTCACTAATCACGGTAGTACAAATTGCACCAGAGAATACATGTTTTACCATGCCCGAAGTACATGTTGCATCAAGCGAAAAATGTGCACATGTTTAAAAAGATGTTCAAGTACCTCCCATGTTTTACCATGCCCGAAATATAAAATAGTGTATTTTACCTATTAGAATAGAGAAATTGTTGAACATGTGTACATGTACATAGGCCTAGGTTTTGTATGCAGTACCTGTAGTGTTTGTCTTTCTCTGTATGTACGTGTATCTTAGAAGACAAGATACCGATCGCGCCCCTTATACCTATATATATGTGTGCCTAGTGCATAATCAATCAATTACCAGTGCACCAACATGGTATATTGCAAGTCGATCCTACCGCTTCCGCAAACCCTAGCCGCCGCCTCGGGCCGCCGCTGCCCCACGCCGCCGCCACCCCCCTCTCCGCGCGCCTTCTCCGCCCCGCCGCGCCGCCCTCCCGCCGCGCCGCCCATCTCCCACCGCCGCGCCACTCCTCCACAGCCGCGCCGCCTCCTTCCCCACGTCCTCGCAGCCATGTCGTCCAACGCCTCCACCTACTCCAACACCTTCGCCGTCGACCCTACTGAGATCCGCGACATCAACGTCCACGCACGCGTCCCCGTGGTCCTCGACGCCTCCAACTCCACGTACTTCGTGTGGAAGACGTACTTCTCGCTGCTTTTCCGCGAGAACAACCTTGTGCATCATGTGGATGGCACCGTTGACTCCCGCGCCATGGTTGTGACGCCCCCGATTCAATCGTACACTAATCATGCACGCAAATGTGTACGATCAAGATCAGGGACTCACGGGAAGATATCACAACACAACTCTAAAACATAAATAAGTCATACAAGTATCATAATACAAGCCATGGGCCTCGAGGGCTCGAATACAAGTGCTCGATCATAGACGAGTCAGCGGAAGCAACAATATCTGAGTACAGACATAAGTTAAACAAGTTTGCCTTAAGAAGGCTAGCACAAACTGGGATACAGATCGAAAGAGGCGCAGGCCTCCTGCCTGGGATCCTCCTAAACTACTCCTGGTCGTCGTCAGCAGCCTGCACGTAGTAGTAGGCACCTCCAGTGTAGTAGTCGTCGTCGACGGTGGCGTCTGGCTCCTGGGCTCCAGCATCTGGTTGCGCCAACTAGGTAGAAGGGAAAGGGGGGAAAAGGGGGGGAGAAAGCAACCGTGAGTACTCATCCAAAGTACTCGCAAGCAAGGAACTATACTACATATGCATGCGTATATGTGTAAGGAGGCCATATCAGTGGACTGAACTGCAGAATGCCAGAATAAGAGGGGGATAGCTAGTCCTATCGAAGACTACGCTTCTAGCAGCCTTCGTCTTGCAGCATGTAGAAGAGAGTAGATTGAAGTCATCCAAGTAGCATCTCCATGTAGCATCTCCAAGTAGCATCTCCAGTAGCATCGCATAGCATAATCCTACCCGGCGATCCTCTCCTCGTCGCCCTGTTAGAGAGCGATCACCGGGTTGTATCTGGCACTTGGAAGGGTGTGTTTTATTAAGTATCCGGTTCTAGTTGTCATAAGGTCAAGGTACAACTCTGGGTCGTCCTTTTATCGAGGGACACGGCTATTCAAATAGATAAACTTCCCTGCAGGGGTGCACCACATAACCCAACACGCTCGATCCCATTTGGCCGGACACACTTTCCTGGGTCATGCCCGGCCTCGGAAGATCAACACGTCGCAGCCCCACCTAGGCCTAACAGAGAGGTCAACACGCCGGTCTAACTCCTATGGCGCAGGGGTCTGGGCCCATCGCCCATTGCACACCTGCACGTTGCGTGGGCGGCCGAAAGCAGAACTAGCCCCCTAATACAAGAGCAGGCTTACGTTCCAATCCGGCGCGCGCCGCTTAGTCGCTGACGTCTAGAAGGCTTCGGCTGATACCACGACGTCGGGATACCCATAACTACTCCCGCGTAGATGGTTAGTGCGTATAGACCAAATGGCCAGACTCAGATCAAATACCAAGATCTCGTTAAGCGTGTTATTATGAAGCAAACGCGAACGCCAACCAGGGCCAGGCCCACCTCTCGCCTAGGTGGTCTCAACCTGCCCTGTCGCTCCGCCATAAAGATCCACACAGAGGGCCGTCGGGACAAAGGTCCTTTCAGCCCCCAATCCATGAATCACTCGCGGGTACTCTTCGAGCGGACCCGACTTTAGTCACCATCTGTAGTATGTATGTATGTATAGTATATACCCGTGATCACCTCCCAAGTGATAACGGCCCGATAGTATAGCAAGGCAGACTGACAAGAATGTAGGGCCAATGATGATAAACTAGCATCCTATACTAAGTATTTAGGATTGCAGGTAAGGTATCAACGACTGTAGCAACAATGACAGGCTATGCAACAGAATAGGAGTAACCGAACAGTAACATGCTACACTACTCTAATGCAAGCAGCATAGAGAAGAATAGGCGATATCTGGTGATCAAGGGGGGGG
>NC_041393.1:445465782-445466669 GCF_002162155.2 Triticum dicoccoides | reverse complement strand
TGCCTGGTTGCTCAGACAAGAAGGAGGGTCGTCGGTGACGTAGTTGATCACAGCGGCATCAGCGGCAGTCTCGGAGTCTACCGGAGAGAAGAAGGGGGAAGAAACAGTAAATACATAGCAAGCAAGAGCATAACAGGACAACAAACAGAGCTAGACGTGTTCTAACGCGGTGCTACACGTTACCAGCAAAGGGGGATAACATCCGAGAATGTTTCCCCAGGTTTAGCATTTTCGGACAGACGAATCGGAGGGGAAAAGTTCCATGTTCGCTATGCTAGGAGTGTGTGGCGGACAAACGGACTACGTATCCGGATGCGTCTCGTCGTTCTGAGCAACTTTCATGTAGAAAGTATTTTCATCCGAGTTACGGATTAAAAGATTTGATTTTCTAAAGATTTAAATCATTTTCAGGATTTATTTAACTATTTAATTCTAACATTATCCAGAATAGTGTTTGCTAACGTCATCATGACATCAGCATGACATCAGCAGTCAACAGGGAGTTGACCTGACGTGTGGGTCTCGGTCGTCATTGTGTGTTTAGTCTAATTAGTCTTTATTTAAACTAACTAGTTAATTCGATTAATTAAACAGGATTAATTAACTTAATTAACTCATTAATTAATTAATTAATTATATATTTATTGTTTTAATTAATATTTAATAATTTTTTTAACTAAAACGTTCTGGGCAGGGGCCCACTTGTCATAGGCCCCAGGGGCCTTTGCGGGTGTGCAGGTTACGGGCGCAACCCGAACGGGCAGGTGCGCTGGGCGCTGCGGGCGCCCGATCGGGGGAACTCGGGAGCTGGCCTCGGGCACGGCCAGCGGCGCGGCGCCGGTGAGGCAGAGCGCAGCCGCGGTGGGGGCAGCGAACGGCGGAGGGCT
>NC_041393.1:445465220-445465772 GCF_002162155.2 Triticum dicoccoides | reverse complement strand
TGCAGCCAACAGGAGCGGGTGGCTGCAGGTCGGGACATTGCAGGCGCCGGGGTGGTGCGCGTGTGCGCAGTGGGTGGCCAACGGGCGTGCAGCGTCGGGGGTGACCACGGGCGCGGAAGCCGGACGACGCTGGTGGGCGCGGACAGCGCGGTGGCCATGGGCGCGCGGGGCGGTGGCCGGTGCGTCGGCCGCGGTGAGCGCGTCGTGGGGGGAAGAGGAGAGGAAGCGGGGCTCACAGCGGGTCGTAGGGACTAGGCAGCGGGCGTGAGGAGGGAGACGGGGACGGCCGACGACGGGGAGGCAGTCCGATGGGGAGGAGGAAGCAGGCCGGCGTGTTGGTCTTTGGCGACGGCGTCGAGCGAAGAGGACGGCGGCAACGTGCGTGGACGGCGTCCGGCGAAGAGAGGGGGCGAGGATGAGCGACGGGAGCCGGCAGGGACGGACGGAGGCGCGGCGGGGCGCGGGGTTCGGGCGCCTCCGAGCGGCGGCGGCGTTGAGCGCCCCGATCCAATTCTGGATCGGGGGAAGGGGGAGTGCGGAGTGGGGGAACGT
>NC_041393.1:445457703-445465017 GCF_002162155.2 Triticum dicoccoides | reverse complement strand
CTCTTTTGTTTTTGGTTTTGAATTTCCCCCCCTTTGTATTTTTACTTTACTGTTTTCATTTAGTTCCTAATTATCTTAGTATTAACAAAATACCAAAGTGGCACCTAAATTGATGTTACAACTTATGTCACAACCACAAAAGGTTTCAACCCAAAATAATTTAGTTTATAAATTTTCAAAACATAAAAGGCATTTAATTAATGGTTTTAGCTAATGATTTAATTAGTTTAGTACATTTAAACATTTTGTAAAGCGTTGGTTTCTCCACCAATATGCCTTATGAATTAATAGTCATGTTAAGAACATTTTAGTTTTGACTTTTGAAAACTTTAACTGTTTGACTTGATTTTAACTTTGAATGTTTTGGACCGGTTTTTGATCTAGCGCGAGATTAGCAATAGTATCCAAGGTGACGTGGCGACATTAACGCGGGATTACTGTAGTCTAATTACCCGGGCGTCACAATTCTCCTCCACTACAAGAAATCTCGTCCCGAAATTTAAGAGGGAAGTAAAGGGGGATGGTTCGTGTTACGAAATTCCAGGGAGTGTTCTTGTTCTTGGTTGTTCTTCTCGAAGAGGTTGATCCATTACATTGATGTCTTCATTTTGCTGTTTCATGTCCTCATTTCGCTGTTTCAGGTCATCATGATGAAGTTGTCATCCTTCCTTCGGGAACTCCATCGTACTTACGAATATGTAAGGGGCAGCTTTACAACAATTGAATGTTATAAAGGAAAATCATCTGGGCGGGGGTATCCCAAGAATGATCATAAGAGTATCTCTCGAGTTGAACAAATGAAATACATCGAGAGTAAGGTACGAAGGTACAATAAGAGGTTCCAAGCGGATAGATAGTTGCTCGAAGTCTGAACCAGAGTGAGAAAGGGGTTCAGAGTAGCGAGAGTAAGTACTGCATCTGATACCAGACTAGATCACTAGGACGGTGGCCCGTGAATTACATACGAGGCCACGCGCGAGGAATAACTTTGGGAATAGGGGGTGTACAGGACAGTCAGGTTTCGATCCTATGGAACTGTGGGTTATGGGCCCACCATGTGGTTTTTTTTATAGGAGTAGTGACATCTTGCACGGTCATGATAGCAAGGCATGTCAGAGAGTACCATGTCAGTTATGTCGGCAACAACGTTGGTACCAAGGGCGAGGGACGAAGAGAACCATTTTCCTGCTCATTGCACGAGGCGGACCAATAGGCAAAGTTCTCGTCGTTCGGTGGCTACCGAAATGTCATCAACAGTAGAAACGGGGTCTCACTGACAGAGTTGTACATCGATGTGTTTACGTATGCAGTGAATTATTACTGCTTAGATTATATAGATCACAAGAAAGGTCGAACAGACCAATGAAAGGAAAATGTGATCATTAGGTTAAACAGAACAATGGAAAGGAAAAATGTGTTTAAACACATATTTCAGGGGTATATCCTTCCCAAGGACAAGCAGAGCATGATATCCACGATAGGATATAACGTAGAAAATCCTCTGGGTGAGGGGAGAGAATTTCATGACGTTACCCATACAACGGTGTTTGGATAATTGAGCACGAAACATTTAGCATTGGGCTTCAAATGTTCTTGTTGAAAATCAGAGTATAACCGACATGCTTCGAGATAGCATTGACATGGTCATCAGGTGAAGATCAGACTTTGGAAACTCAAAGGATCCATCAGGAACAACTTATAGAATAAGTCTTACAATTTTCTCCAGGAAGAATGGTTATCCTTGCAAAAGAAATTATAATGATAGGTCCTCCGGCCAGGTGTGCTAGGCATGACATCACCTTACCGGGTCATATAAGGACCAATGTTATAACTCTTGCAAATATGTTCCAACCATCATATCTGACCGAGATTCAGATCCGATTGGTGTCATGATACCTCAGACTCAGGATGTCCGAGAAGAAAAGGTGCGACACATATCGACGAAATGACATTGCAAGATTCTCGGGAAATTGAACTATGGGAGCAGGTTCCTGAAACAATAGTTCATCATTAAACCAAGGAGAGGATGAGGAGGTGGCTGATGGGCTCAGCGACAATTCATCGAGAATTCCAAACGGATGGATTTCCACAATGATGTGAACAAGAAGATGACACTTGTCAATTCAAATGATATAATGTTGTATGCTCGAGGAAAACATACACCAACAATCATTAGTTGAAAGGTGTGCCCGAATATGACCTTAGGCAGCAAGATCACTGTTAGAGAGACGATTCAATAACCAACAGCCTAAGAATGAGCTATCGATCATTAAATTCAAAGCAATAGGGTTGCTAGAAGTTTTGAAGTCGCACAACATAGTTCAATGGTCGGTTTTTCGTTAGAAACAACACGGGGACCAAAGAATGAACGGATATGGCAAAAAGTATCACCTGTATCAAGAATTCTTAGGAGGTGGTGAAATTCTCACGACAATATTGACATTAAAGATGGTAATACTTCCAAGGTAAAGAAGAACAATTGCTGGGTAGCAAGGATCTCAAGGTATAACACAAAACACGAACAAGTTTGTGTTGAACGGAGGGCAATAAATTGGTCGATGATAACACGAATCATCGAGGGGCAAGGATGGTATTACCCATCAAGAATTCGATATATATCTTGGAAGAGCTTAGGATGTTTGATGATGATCACGATACAGTTGTCGAGAGATTTCAAGATGTAATCGATCGGCAATGACATCAAGTCAAAGGAATTGGCGAAGCGAAAGGTTATTGGAACCAAGGGTACGACACAAACTCGAAATCAAGTTTGTTGGTCAAGGAGAAATGGTATGATGAGGAAGATCGACGTAAGCTTAGCTCATCGTCGAAACTGGTGCTCCCGGAATAAGGACCAGGTAGCACAGTTTGAAATCATCAAGACAATGATATAGCCAAACAGGCTAGGAATGGCGTGATCGGGTACAAACTCGTACTTATAGAAGCTTAATAGAGAGTTGTTGAACCGTAGTGCGGACTCGGTTCAGTTATCGGTTCTTTGAGTGTTTAATAACTCAGAGCCCGTGAAAAATTGGAATCAGTGGGAAGGTAGCACTTGATGAAGAACTCATAAGAAGTTATGCAGTTCCATGATAATCTCGAGATACCAGAGGGGTAATACTCAACGACAGATCAAAGTAGAGGTTGGACTAGGGTAATGCTCTGCAGAAGACAAGTACTCTAACTTGTCTGAGAAATAGAATCAAGGGAGAACAAACATGGTCGGAACCACGGTTGCGAAGGATCAATTCACAGATACCAGATGATATTTATCAAGAAAATAGTTATTATTACAAGAAGTTTCCATGATAGGATCTACATCGTGTCCATGGGCATGAACACAAAGTTCAAGGTCGACTCCCACTTTTTCAATGTATAACCTTCCATTCACTTCTCGCTTTGATAAAGGCATTAGTGTTGAAAGTTTTACCTGGTGAAATACCAGATGAGTATGACTCGTGAAAACTTCCGAGTTCGCACATATAAAGGAAGGCATAGGTTCAACCCGTCAGGGTATCATGGAAACATATACCACAAGCTTCAATAGTAAATACTACCAGCTTGAAAGCAGAGCACGGTTGGTCAATCAGAGGGTAGGATTTACCAATGGAGAAAGAACTTCCAAAGTGATTGAATATGAAGGACGATGTCAGATGAAATCCAACAATGGATCGGGCGATCTGCAACAGAGCTGATGTGAGTATCGGTACTCCAGAAAGAATGCACGGGCATCATATTATAGAACATTGGAATAATTCGATGCTTAGATAACAAAGGAATTACGATTTCCAAAACAAAGGTTCAGAAGCAGTCGCTCTGATCAAGGATGGATAAGTCGGATAGACCAGAGGCACAATTGGTGACAAATAGTTTGGTCGAGAACCAGCTCATGTTCAAAAATGATGTCTGAGTCGGAAAGATAATTTAGAAGGGTTGATAGATGATTGTGTGCATTCGCACACATATTGAATCAATAGGATCAAAATGACGGTGTCAAAAGATACTAGTGAATATTGCCAGATATATGGGAAGCATCCATAATGCTAGTAGACAAGTATTTGTAGAGCAATAAAGCTGCTAGGGATTTTTGGATGATTGAATAGTATTTCAAAGACTTTTGTGAAACACCTGAACAACTGGGATGAGCGGATACTCGAAAGGTGCGAGAAACTATTCTTAGGGGTATTCGGGTGGCAAAGAACTGAAAGGCAGTGACACAAACGGTTCTTGGAACAATAGAGAGAATTTCAAGGTATCTTGTAGTAACAAGATCAACGGGCAATGATTATATGATGGCAAGTGTATGTAGTTATCCATAGGGATTTATCAGTGGCGGGGAATTGCAAAAGCAACGGGCACAAAGTCTCGAGAGGATATCAGAGAGTATCTTCGAAATCTTCTGGTGCAGTCGGCGATCATCTTGACTGAAGGGGCTCTCCGAGGGAAAGTGTTTTCGAGAACCTAAAGTTAGATTTTAGTAAAATTCATTTAACCCGAATAGAAGAGAGATCAGAGTCCCAGAGTAAATACGAGGAATAAAAGATCCTAATACAACCCAATGGCGACGTGGGCCCATGGGCCGCACAGCCATGTTAGTAAAAGTTTTGCCATAACTAGACTCAACTTCGGCCAAGGAGTTCGGAAGGGGGATTCCTACAGGCAGTTGGCTCTGATACCAACTTGTGACGCCCCCGATTCAATCGTACACTAATCATGCATGCAAATGTGTACGATCAAGATCAGGGACTCACGGGAAGATATCACAACACAACTCTAAAACATAAATAAGTCATACAAGCATCATAATACAAGCCATGGGCCTCGAGGGCTCGAATACAAGTGCTCGATCATAGACGAGTCAGCGGAAGCAACAATATCTGAGTACAGACATAAGTTAAACAAGTTTGCCTTAAGAAGGCTAGCACAAACTGGGATACAGATCGAAAGAGGCGCAGGCCTCCTGCCTGGGATCCTCCTAAACTACTCCTGGTCGTCGTCAGCAGCCTGCACGTAGTAGTAGGCACCTCCAGTGTAGTAGTAGTCGTCGACGGTGGCGTCTGGCTCCTGGGCTCCAGCATCTGGTTGCGCCAACCAGGTAGAAGGGAAAGGGGGGAAAAGGGGGGGAGAAAGCAACCGTGAGTACTCATCCAAAGTACTCGCAAGCAAGGAACTATACTACATATGCATGGGTATATGTGTAAGGAGGCCATATCAGTGGACTGAACTGCAGAATGCCAGAATAAGAGGGGGATAGCTAGTCCTATCGAAGACTACGCTTCTGGCAGCCTTCGTCTTGCAGCATGTAGAAGAGAGTAGATTGAAGTCCTCCAAGTAGCATCTCCAAGTAGCATCTCCAAGTAGCATCTCCAGTAGCATCGCATAGCATAATCCTACCCGGCGATCCTCTCCTCGTCGCCCTGTTAGAGAGCGATCACCGGGTTGTATCTGGCACTTGGAAGGGTGTGTTTTATTAAGTATCCGGTTCTAGTTGTCATAAGGTCAAGGTACAACTCCGGGTCGTCCTTTTACCGAGGGACACGGCTATTCGAATAGATAAACTTCCCTGCAGGGGTGCACCACATAACCCAACACGCTCGATCCCATTTGGTCGGACACACTTTCCTGGGTCATGCCCGGCCTCGGAAGATCAACACGTCGCAGCCCCACCTAGGCCTAACAGAGAGGTCAGCACGCCGGTCTAACTCCTATGGCGCAGGGGTCTAGGCCCATCGCCCATTGCACACCTGCACGTTGCGTGGGCGGCCGAAAGAAGAACTAGCCCCCTAATACAAGAGCAGGCTTACGTTCCAATCCGGCGCGCGCCGCTCAGTCGCTGACGTCTAGAAGGCTTCGGCTGATACCACGACGTCGGGATACCCATAACTACTCCCGCGTAGATGGTTAGTGCGTATAGACCAAATGGCCAGACTCAGATCAAGTACCAAGATCTCGTTAAGCGTGTTATTATGAAGCAACCGCGGACGCCAACCAGGGCCAGGCCCACCTCTCGCCTAGGTGGTCTCAACCTGCCCTGTCGCTCCGCCACAAAGATCCACACAGAGGGCCGTCGGGACAAAGGTCCTTTCAGCCCCCAATCCGTGAATCACTCGCCGGTACTCTTCGAGCGGACCCGACTTTAGTCACCATCTGTAGTATGTATGTATGTATAGTATATACCCATGATCACCTCCCAAGTGATCACGGCCCGATAGTATAGCAAGGCAGACTGACAAGAATGTAGGGCCAATGATGATAAACTAGCATCCTATACTAAGTATTTAGGATTGCAGGTAAGGTATCAACGACTGTAGCAACAATGACAGGCTATGCAACAGAATAGGAGTAACCGAACAGTAACATGCTACATTACTCTAATGCAAGCAGCATAGAGAAGAATAGGCGATATCTGGTGATCAAGGGGGGGGGGGCTTGCCTGGTTGCTCAGACAAGAAGGAGGGTCGTCGGTGACGTAGTTGATCACAGCGGCATCAGCGGCAGTCTTGGAGTCTACCGGAGAGAAGAAGGGGGAAGAAACAGTAAATACAAAGCAAGCAAGAGCATAACAGGACAACAAACAGAGCTAGACGTGTTCTAACGCGGTGCTACACGTTACCGGCAAAGGGGGATAACATCCGAGAATGTTTCCCCAGGTTTAGCATTTTTGGACAGACGAATCGGAGGGGAAAAGTTCCATGCTCGCTATGCTAGGAGTGTGTGGCGGACGAACGGACTACGTATCCGGATGCGTCTCGTCGTTCTAAGCAACTTTCATGTAGAAAGTATTTTCATCCGAGTTACGGATTAAAATATATGATTTTCTAAAGATTTAAATCATTTTTAGGATTTATTTAACTATTTAATTCTAACATTATCCAGAATAGTGTTTGCTGACGTCATCATGACGTCAGCATGACATCAGCAGTCAACAGGAGTTGACCTGACGTGTGGGTCCTGATCGTCATTGTCTGTTTAGTCTAATTAGTCTTTATTTAAACTAACTAGTTAATTAGATTAATTAAACAGGATTAATTAACTTAATTAACTCATTAATTAATTAATTAATTATATATTTATTGTTTTAATTAATTTTTAATGATTTTTTTAACTAAAACGTTCTGGGCAGGGGCCCACTTGTCATAGGCCCCAGGGGCCTTTGCGAGTGTGCAGGTTACGGGCGCAACCCGAACGGGCAGGGGCGCTGGGCGCTGCGGGCGCCCGATCGGGGGAACCCGGGAGCTAGCCTCGGGCACGGCCAGCGGCGCGGCGCCGGCGAGGCAGAGCGCAGCCGCGGTGGGGGCAGCGAACGGCGGAGGG
>NC_041393.1:445450215-445456781 GCF_002162155.2 Triticum dicoccoides | reverse complement strand
CCCCCCCCTTTGTATTTTTACTTTACTGTTTTCATTTAGTTCCTAATTATCTTAGTATTAACAAAATACCAAAGTGGCACCTAAATTGATGCTACAACTTATGTCACAACCACAAAAGGTTTCAACCCAAAATAATTTAGTTTATAAATTTTCAAAACATAGAAGGCATTTAATTAATGGTTTTAGCTAATGATTTAATTAGTTTAGTATATTTAAACATTTTGTAAAGCGTTGGTTTCTCCACCAATATGCCTTATGAATTAATAGTCATGTTAAGAACATTTTAGTTTTGACTTTTGAAAACTTTAACTGTTTGACTTGATTTTAACTTTGAATGTTTTGGACCGGTTTTTGATCTAGCGCAAGATTAGCAATAGTATCCAAGGTGAGGTGGCGACATTAACGTGGGATTACTGTAGTCTAATTACCCGGGCGTCACAATGGTGGACGATGCTGAGTGGACCATGATAGACGCGACGATCATCCGGTGGTTCTTCACCACCATCTCCAAGGACTTGTTCCACACGGTCGTGAGCGCCGGCGACGACGCCCGCGCCATGTGGGTCAAGCTGAACGGCCTCTTCACCGACAACAAGCTTCAGCGCTGCGTTTTTTTGCAGCAGGAACTTTTTGACTGTCATCAGGATGAACAGTCCATTGATGACTATTGTCGCCGCCTGAAGACGTTGGCGGATGAGCTCGGCGACATTGGAGCCAAGGTGGATGACGACCTCCTCCTCAGCATGCTCACCGCCGGTCTCAACGAGGACTTCGGCAACGCCGCCTCAAACCTCACCTTGATGCCGGAGCCTGAAGGAAATATGCCCTAGAGGCAATAATAAAGTTATTATTTATTTCCTTATTTCATGATAAATGTTTATTATTCATGCTAGAATTGTATTAACCGGAAACATAATACATGTGTGAATACATAGACAAACAAAGTGTCACTACTATGCCTCTACTAGCTTGTTGATCAAAGATGGTTGTGTTTCCTAGCCATAGACATGAGTTGTCATTTGATTAATGGGATCACATCATTAGAAGAATGATGTGATTGACTTGACCCATTCCGTTAGCTTAGCACTTGATTGTTTAGTATGTTGCTATTGCTTTCTTCATGACTTATACATGTTCCTATGACTATGAGATTATGCAACTCCCGTTTACCGGAGGAACACTTTGTGTGCTACCAAACGTCACAACGTAACTGGATGATTATAAAGGAGCTCTATAGGTGTCTCCGAAGGTACATGTTGAGTTGGCGTATTTCGAGATTAGGATTTGTTACTCCGATTGTCAGAGAGGTATCTCTGGGCCCTCTCGGTAATGCACATCACTATAAGCCTTGCAAGCAATGTGTCTAATGAGTTAGTTGCGGGATGATGCATTACGGAACGAGTAAAGAGACTTGCCGGTAACGAGATTGAGCTAGGTATTGAGATACCAACGATCGAATCTTGGGCAAGTAACATACCGATGACAAAGGGAACAACGTATGTTGTTATGCGGTTTGACCGATAAAGATCTTCGAATAATATGTAGGAGCCAATATGAGCATCTAGGTTCCGCTATTGGTTATTGACTGGAAACATGTCTCGGTCATGTCTACATAGTTCTCGAACCCGTAGGGTCCGCATGCTTAAGGTTTTGATGACAGTTATATTATGAGTTTATGAGTTTAGATGTACCGAAGGTTGTTCAGAGTCCCGGATGTGATCAAGGACATTATGAGGAGTCTCGAAATGGTCGAGACATGAAGATTGATATATTGGAAGCCTATATTTGGATGTCGGAAGTGTTCCGGGTGAAATCAGGATTTTACCGGAGTACCGGGGGGTTAACGGAACCCCCCCCCGGGGGGGGGGGGCTTAATGGGCCTACATGGGCCTTAGTGGAAATAGAGGGCAGCAAGGGGAGTGTGGGGCGTGCCCCCCCAAGGCCCAAACCGAATTGGTTTAGGGCAAGGGGGTCGGCCCCACTCTTTCCTTCTCCTCCTCTCCCTTTCCTTCCCCCTCTCCTACTCCTACTAGGAAATAGGAGTCCTACTCCTAGTGGGAGTAGGATTCCCCCTTGGCGCGCCTCTCCCTGGCCGGCCACCTCCTCCCCTTGCTCCTTTATATACGGGGGCGGGGGGCACCCCATAGACACAACAATTGATCTCTTGATCTCTTAGCCGTGTGCGGTGCCTCCCTCCACCATAGTCATCCTCGATAATATTGTAGCGGTGCTTAGGCGAAGCCCTGAGATGGTAGCACATCAAGATTGTCACCACGCTGTCGTGCTGACGGAACTCTCCCTCGAGACTCAGCTGGATCGGAGTTCGAGGGACGTCGTCGAGTTGAACGTGTGCTAGAACTTGAAGGTGCCATAGTTTCGGTGCTTGATCGGTCAGGCCGTGAAGACGTACGACTACATCAACCGCGTTGTTCTAACGCTTCTGCTTTTGGTCTACGAGGGTACGTGGAAAACACTCTCCCCTCTTGTTGCTATGCATCACCATGATCTTGCGTGTGCGTCGGAGTTTTTTGAAATTACTATGTTCCCCAACAGAGCCCTCCTTCCCCAAGTCCGTGGCGTACTTGCGGTTGGAGGAGCGTCGGATGAAGGGGGTCAAGAAGCGTGTGCACCATCACGCCCTCGCCGCCGGCAGCTCACATGGCGCCCCTCCACCGGCCGCCCCACCCGCGCCGCGCCAGCAGCCGCTGCACCCCGCGCCTCTGGGGTACTTCCCCCTCCCGCCCGCGCCTCCTCCCGTTGCCCCCCAACATCCGGGTGGCAGACGTCGCGGCAACCACCGCGGGGGCGGTCGCAAGCAGAAACATGCGCCCCAGGGGGGGGGCTCGTCAGCAGCAGCAGCAGGTGACTACTCCATGGACGTACGGCACCAACCCGTGGACCGGAGTCGTCCACGCTTACTCGATGCCGGTCCCTCGGGCTCCTGCTCCGAGCATCCTTGGGCCTCGCCCGGCGGGCCACCAGGCTCTGTTCGCCGCGCAGAACGCCGCTCCCTACAGTGGCTATGGTGCCCCCCTCCCCCCCGCCTGTGCCCGCCTATGGGTCCGCGCCGGCCTACGGGGCCGCGCCCGCCTACGTCGCCGCCGCCGCGTCGGCCTTCGGTGCAGCTCCTGCGCCGGCCTACGAAGGGTTTTACCCTCCTCAGGTCCCGCCACCGTGGGACCTAGACCTGCTCGCTGCTCTGCACTCCGCCCTATCACCGAGCTTCTATGGTGGCGGTGGTGACTGGTACATGGACTCGGGCGCCACCGCTCACATGACTGCTCATCCTGGTAACCTCACGTCTGCCACTCCCGTTCATACTCCCACCCGTATCACCGTTGGTAACGGTTCCTCCCTACCCATTACACATGTCGGTCATATGTCTTTTCCCTCTACTTCTACTCCTGTCAATATGTCTAATGTTCTTGTGTCTCCTGACTTAGTCACTAACCTCGTTTCTGTTCGTTGCCTTGCTCGTGAGAATCCTATCACTGTTGAATTTGACAATATCAGTTTTTCTGTGAAGGACGCGCGTACACGGATGGTACTCCACCGATGTGACAGCCCGGATGAGCTTTACCCAGTGCATCCCTCTAGCGCCACCACCACCCGTCGTCCCGTCGCCTTCACCGCTAGTGTCGATCTTGGGCATGCCCGTCTCGGTCATCCCAACTCCACCGTTATGCGTCAGATTCTTCAGAGCTTTTCTTTCTCATGTAATAAGGTCGACGATCACACTTGTGAGGCTTGCCGTCTTGGCAAGCACGTTCGTTACCCTTTAGCGAGTCTACAAACATTTCCACCTTTCCATTTCAGTTATTGCATAGTGATGTTTGGATGTCCCTAGTTGCTAGCAACACGGGCTATTTATACTATTTTGTGATATTGGATGATTTTTCTCATTATGTGTGGACATTCCCTCTCCGTCGCAAGTCCGACGCTCTTGCCACACTCACAGCCTTTTATTCATATGTCACCACATAGTTCTGTTGTCCTATTTCTCGCCTTGCAAACTGAAAACGGCAAGGAGGACAACATCGCCGTCCGCAATTTACTTGCGTCCCACGGCACCATCTTTCGCCTCACCTGCCCCTACACATCCCAGCAGAATGGTCGCACCGAGCGCTTCCTTCGCACTCTTAATGACTGTGTCCGCATGTTGCTCTTCCACTCCTACGTGCCTCCTCGGTTCTGGCCGGACGCGCTCGCGACCGCCAGCCTCCTTATTAACATTCGCCCATGTTGTTCCCGCTGGAACTACACTCGTCACCAGCTCCTCTTCGGTGCGGCTCCATCTTATGATGGTCTTCGCATCTTCAGGTGTCTCTGTTATCCTAGCACCACGCCCACTGCTCCTCACAAACTCGCTTCCCGGTCACTTCCTTGCATTTTCCTCGGTTATCCTCCCAACACCAAAGATTACCGGTGCTATGATCCAGTGTCCCACCGCGTTTTTACTTTGCGGCATGTGTACTTTGATGAGCTGGTGTTCTCGTTTCATCAGGTACCGTCACCTTCGGCGTCTCCCGCGGCGCGGTTCGCCCCTGCCTCCACCTCTGGCGGACCGCCCAGCCGCGCACCAGACCCGGCCCTGCCCACGCTCCCCGCGCCAGTGGACCCTGTTGTTGTGACCCCTACTGCGGCCCCTGCCACAGCCCCCGTCGCTGCGGTCCCTGAGACGGCCCCCGTCGCCGCGGCCCCTGCTACGGCCCCCGTCACCACGGCCCCCTCGGTCGCCCCCGCCGCGGCACCCGTCGCTGCGGCCGCACCCCTCACCGGTGTGGTCAGTCGGGCTCGGACTGGGACACTTTGTTCCAACACGCGCTACCCGTCGGACAAGTACGTGTGTGCTGCATCTACCTCGGCGCCGTCTCCGCTCCCCACCTCCGCTCGCGCAGCCCTTCGGGATCTGAACTGGCTAGCTGTGATGTGTGAGGAGTTTGACACCCTACACCGCAACCGTACATGGCAGCTTGTTCTGCGGCCTCCCCGTGCCAATGTCATCACTGGCAAGTGGGTCTTCCGCCACAAGACTCGCCCCGACGGTTCTCTCGAGTGCTACAAGGCGCATTGGGTGGTGCGCGGCTTCCGCCAGCGTGCCGGCATGGACTTCACCCACACCTTCGCCCCGTTGTCAAACCGGGCGCAATTCACGCTGTTCTCCAGCTTGCTGTTTCTCGCGCCTAGCCAGTCCACCAACTCGATGTGTCTAATGCTTTCTTGCATGGCCATCTCGACGAGCAGGTGTTCTGTCAGCAGCCTACTGTTTTTGTCGACACCGACTATCCGGACCACATGTGCTTGCTCTCTCGTTCTCTCTACGGGTTGAAGCAGGCACCTCAGGCCTGGTACCAGCGGATCGCGGCCTTCCTTCAGCAGCAGGGGTTCCGGTCCACACGGTCCGATGCCTCCCTGTTTGTCTATCACCAGGGCCCCGCCACTGCGTACCTCCTACTGTATGTCGACGACATCATCCTGACTGCATCCTCGCCAGCGCTACTTCAGCAGATCACAGCTCGCCTCGGCACCGAGTTCGCCATCAAGGACTTGGGGGTTCTCCGCTACTTCCTCGGCATCGAGGTCGTGTGTCGGGTTACTGGCTTCTTCCTGCACTAGCATAAGTATGCCTACGAGCTCCTGGAGCGAGCGGGCATGCTTAACTGCAAGCCTGCTCCCACGTCTGTCGACATGAAGGCTAAGGTGTCCGCCGTCGAGGGTTCTCCGGCGTCCGACGCTCCCTTCTACCGCTCCATCGTCGGTGCGCTTCAGGACCTCACACTGATGCGTCCGGACATTCAGTACGCTGTCCAGCAGGTGTGCCTTCATATGCATGCTCCTCGTGACACCCATTGGGCTCCCGTGAAACGTATACTTCTGTACATATGTGGCACCACAGCCATGGGCCTCACCCTGACGGCATCACCTGACACCAGCCTTGTCGCCTACTCCGACGCCGACTGGGTTGGGTGTCCCGACACTCGACGCTCCACTTCCGGCTACTGTGTCTACCTCGGGCCCTTTCTGATTTGGTGGTCATCTAAACGACAACCCACGATCTCACGATCGAGCGCCGAGGCTGAGTATCGGGCCGTGGCCAACGCCGTTGCGGAGTTCTCTTGGCTACACAGCTACTTCAGGAGTTGCTATGTGAGGTTACCAACGGGACGCTCATCTACTGTGATAACGTCTCCGCGGTTTACCTTGCTGTCAACCATGTCCATCACCGACGGACGAAGCATATTGAGCTCGACATCCACTTCATCAGGGAACACGTCGCTCTTGGTCGTGTTCGTGTTCTACATGTGCCTACCGATCAGCAGTTCGCCGATGTCATGATGAAGGGACTACCCACCCCGACCTTCGAGGGCTTTCGATCCAGTCTCCGCGTCACCGACGACGCTTCAACTGCGGGGGGTGTTGAACATGTGCACATGTACGTAGGTCTGGGTTTTGTATGCAGTACCTGTAGTGTCTGTCTCCCTCTGTATGTACGTGTATCTTAGGAGACAAGATACCGGTCGCACCCCTTGTACCTATATATGTATATATATATATATATGTATGTA
>NC_041393.1:445437879-445450039 GCF_002162155.2 Triticum dicoccoides | reverse complement strand
TATATATATATATATATATATATGTATGTATATATATATATATATACCTAGTGCACGATCAATCAATTATCAATGCACCAAATCATTCTCTACAGAAACAATAATAAAAAATAAAACAAAAACCAATAATAGAAGAAATGAAAAAGAGCCTAGGCCTGGGCCATGCAAGGGAGCCATGCTCACAGTAGGCAGATAAAGTCCTTCTATCACCCGCGCAATGCGTGTAATAGGGACAGTAACACACACCCCAATTGAAGTGGACCGCGACCCATTTAACATACAATTTTATTTCATTTATATAAAATATTAAACAGAAATATCCATTGGAAGCATTTTAGCCAATAAAAAATTCATGTTTTTTCAGATGAACAGAAATAATTGTTTGAAATAACTTATCTTGACACATCATCTTTTTGTAAAACAATAAATATTCATGGACACGAAATGAAAAATTTCTATATATAGTAATAAACTATTCCTTGTGTATTTATTTTAAAAAATAAGTATATAAAATGTTTTTATTTAAAAACGATGATGTGCTTTTTGAAAGTTCACAATTTTCTTCATGTTCATTTACATAAAATGAAATGGTCATTGTGTTTTAAAATATTCACCGCGTGTTTTCAAAAATATTCTTTATTCAAAAAGTAGAATTATTTTAGAACATGAAGTAATTATTTTTAAAGTGACATTTTAATTTTCTTTATTTATATGAACTAAAATGCTATCGTGTATTTCAAAATTGTTGACCACTCATTCAAATTACTGTTGAATATTATAAAACCCCTTCACATAATCAAAAATAATTCATTGCATATAGAAAAATGGTCACCATGCTTATAAAAACTGGACGCCACATATTTATAAGAATGATGTTCACATGCTTAAAAATGCCATCATGTTTAAAAATATATTCACCAGGTACTAGGAAAATATTCATTACTACATATTTATAAAAACAATTCATCTATATAAATAAAAAACAAGAGATACATATTACGAAAAAAAGGAACGGACAGAGGACCCGCGACTAGGCCGACGCACTAACCGGGAATGAAAGGAAAGTGCGGCGTAAAAATGGCAGAAAAAAGCAAGACAATGCCAGGAATCAAAAACGCGACTTACCGTTTCTAATTCTATGCCACTAGGCACTCGAGCCGTCGACTACTTCTGCTTTACTGGAAATGTTCTTTGTTTACGTTCTCATCTAAGCACCACATTTAAAATAATCTTTACACATTATTGAACGTTTCTTGAATTTTTTTCGACATACAAGTTAAATGCCGAATATTTTTACAGAAATGATTTTTTTTGTAATTTCAACCCTTTTTTAATCTGCATTTTTTCTGAGATTTTAGTAAATTACAAAATCCCGAACATTTTTTTAATATGTGAACAATTTTTAAATCCCAAATGCAATTTGGAAATACGAACATCTTTTTAAATCCGCAAAGACTTTTTTATACACAAGCATCTATTGAATCTGTGAACATTTTTTATTAAAATGATAATTTTTGTGCAAAGGCGATGAATCTATGAAATATTGGAACACATTCTGATATTATAAACAAATTTGAGACAATGATAAAGTTTTTCTTTTGGACTCCAAATTTTGAAAACACGAACAACATGGCAAAAAAATGAAAAAATGAGAACAAAATTAACGTTCCGAACAAATTTTCAAAACAAAAGTTAAGATTCCTCACAAATTTTGAAAACATGAATAATTGTTGGAATTTCTGTTTTTTTGTTTGAATTTTTGAACAAATTTTTCAAATGCGAATTTTTTTATAATTATATTTTTCTTTGAATTTTAAAAAAAATTAAAAAAATGAAAATAGAAACATTTTCAGACATTTTGAACATATATTTGAAAAATGCGATCATTTTAAAAAAATTGAAAAAAATAAGCTTGAAAAAGTAAGAATAAAAGAAAAAGAAACAGAAAAAACAAAAAAGAAAAATGAAAAATAAAAAATCAATAGAAAGCCAAAATAACCAGAACAGGGAAAAACCCGGTTCAGGTAACCTTCTTGAAGGTTCCCAAAACTGTTTAGACGCACTGTGTTTTATCTGGAAGTGGGTCCGCTCATGTTTGTCGCTGGCGTTGCTGTTCTATGCGATTGTCCTACAGTTCACCGCAGCGAGCCCCGAATAGGGTTTTTCAGGCCATGGTGATTACTCCCTCTGTTCCTAAATATTTGTCTTTCTACAGATTTCAACAAGTGACTATATACGGAGCAAAATTAGTGAATCTACACTCTAAAATATGTCTACATACATCCGTAGGTGGTAGTACATTTGAAATGTCTAGAAAGACAAATATTTAGGAACAGAGGGAGTAGAAAGGAAATGCGGGATGTACGCCATTCCTGGAACAAGGGCTCGATCAAACGGTTTTTTTTTTCTTTTTTCGGGTGGACCAAACATGTTTGACCTTGGGTTTTTTTTTGAGCTTGGAACACCTTGCATTCCAGGAAATTACGGTGGACCAGCCAGATCGGCGGCCACGGCACGGGTTGCAAGGGAAACCTGACAACCGACGCCGACTGGGTTGGGTGTCCCGACACTCGACGCTCCACTTCCGGCTACTGTGTCTACCTCGGGCCCTCTCTGATTTGGTGGTCATCTAAACGACAACCCACGATCTCACGATCGAGCGCCGAGGCTGAGTATCGGGCCGTGGCCAACGCCGTTGCGGAGTTCTCTTAGCTACACAGCTACTTCAGGAGTTGCTATGTGAGGTTACCAACGGGACGCTCATCTACTGTGATAACGTCTCCGCGGTTTACCTTGCTGTCAACCATGTCCATCACCGACGGACGAAGCATATTGAGCTCGACATCCACTTCATCACGGAGCACGTCGCTCTTGGTCGTGTTCGTGTTCTACATGTGCCTACCGATCAGCAGTTCGCCGATGTCATGATGAAGGGACTACCCACCTCGACCTTCGAGGGCTTTCGATCCAGTCTCCGTGTCACCGACGACGCTTCAACTGCGGGGGGTGTTGAACATGTGCACATGTACGTAGGTCTGGGTTTTGTATGCAGTACCTGTAGTGTCTGTCTCCCTCTGTATGTACGTGTATCTTAGGAGACAAGATACCGGTCGCACCCCTTGTACCTATATATATATATATATATATATATATATGTATGTATATATATATATATATACCTAGTGCACGATCAATCAATTATCAATGCACCAAATCATTCTCTACAGAAACAATAATAAAAAATAAAACAAAAACCAATAATAGAAGAAATGAAAAAGAGCCTAGGCCTGGGCCATGCAAGGGAGCCATGCTCACAGTAGGCAGATAAAGTCCTTCTATCACCCGCGCAATGCGTGTAATAGGGACAGTAACACACACCCCAATTGAAGTGGACCGCGACCCATTTAACATACAATTTTATTTCATTTATATAAAATATTAAACAGAAATATCCATTGGAAGCATTTTAGCCAATAAAAAATTCATGTTTTTTCAGATGAACAGAAATAATTGTTTGAAATAACTAATCTTGACACATCATATTTTTGTAAAACAATAAATATTCATGGACAGGAAATGAAAAATTTCTATATATAGTAATAAACTATTCCTTGTGTATTTATTTCAAAAAATAAGTATATAAAATGTTTTTATTTAAAAACGATGATGTGCTTTTTGAAAGTTCACAATTTTCTTCATGTTCATTTACATAAAATGAAATGGTCATTGTGTTTTAAAATATTCACCGCGTGTTTTCAAAAATATTCTTTATTCAAAAAGTAGAATTATTTTAGAACATAAAGTAATTATTTTTAAAGTGACATTTTAATTTTCAAAAATATTCTTTATTCACAAATTTTGAAAACATGAATAATTGTTGGAATTTCTGTTTTTTTGTTTGAATTTTTGAACAAATTTTTCAAATGCGAATTTTTTTATAATTATATTTTTCTTTGAATTTTAAAAAAAATTAAAAAAATGAAAATAGAAACATTTTCAGACATTTTGAACATATATTTGAAAAATGCGATCATTTTAAAAAAATTGAAAAAAATAAGCTTGAAAAAGTAAGAGAAAAAGAAAAAGAAACAGAAAAAACAAAAAAGAAAAATGAAAAATAAAAAATCAATAGAAAGCCAAAATAACCAGAACAGGGAAAAACCCGGTTCAGGTAACCTTCTTGAAGGTTCCCAAAACTGTTTAGACGCACTGTGTTTTATCTGGAAGTGGGTCCGCTCATGTTTGTCGCTGGCGTTGCTGTTCTATGCGATTGTCCTACAGTTCACCGCAGCGAGCCCCGAATAGGGTTTTTCAGGCCATGGTGATTACTCCCTCTGTTCCTAAATATTTGTCTTTCTACAGATTTCAACAAGTGACTATATACGGAGCAAAATTAGTGAATCTACACTCTAAAATATGTCTACATACATCCGTAGGTGGTAGTACATTTGAAATGTCTAGAAAGACAAATATTTAGGAACAGAGGGAGTAGAAAGGAAATGCGGGATGTACGCCATTCCTGGAACAAGGGCTCGATCAAACGGTTTTTTTTTCTTTTTTCGGGTGGACCAAACATGTTTGACCTTGGGTTTTTTTTTGAGCTTGGAACACCTTGCATTCCAGGAAATTACGGTGGACCAGCCAGATCGGCGGCCACGGCACGGGTTACAAGGGAAACCTGACAACCAGACATGTTGGCCGTCAAGGAAGTTCCGACAGTCATAGGCAGCCAGCACATGCGCCGGAACATTACAAGATGTAGGTCAGGAAATTACACTTTGCACTATGAAATCTAGCTGCAGCTTATACTTTGCTTCTCTGAACAACACACCAAGGGGCCACGATTTGCCGCTGTGGATGCAATCGCCTGTTTGAGGGGCAGACAGTCAGTTTCAAACATGACACGGCCCATACCCAGTTGGTCCGCTAACTCTATAGCCTTCAACAGTGCGAGGGCTTTGGCCTGCATCGCGTTGTGCAGGTTCGTGAGTGAGCCTGCTGCAGCCATGAGGATAGCGCCATTGTTGCCTCGAGCTATGACGACCCAGCCACCCGACCTCGTAGAAGCATGGAAAGACACGTCCAGGTTAATTTTCACCACATCCATTGGTGGCGGCAGCCAACGTCACTCTGTTGCATGTTTCTCTTTCGCCTTGGGCCCTAAGAATTCCCTCCACTCAGTCACATCATGCCTCACCTTTGCCACAAAACCCTCGTCAGACAACCGTTGTTGCTTGTGGTTAGCCTTGTTTCTCTCCGTCCACCAAGACCATAGGAGAGAGACCACCAGTAAGAGAGACTCATCTGGCAATTCGAACATCATTTGTCGCATAACTCTTGGTGTTTGTGCTGTCAGGAAGTCTAACCCTAGCCACTCTAAACCACATCCCCTCCACATCTTCTTCACCTCCTTGCAGTGCAGTAATAGGTGGCCCCCATCCTCCGAAACCCTCTGACACAACAGGCACCTCGTATCAAGTTTCACCCCAATTCGCTCAAAGTTCTGGAGGAGAGGATGACTATTATGAGCCAAACGCCAGAGGAAGTGATGGACTCTTCCTGGGCATCTGATCATCCACAGCCTTTTTTAGAAGCTCTCGATGTGTTGGTGACCAGTTGTGCTTTCACCCCTTGGACGTGTGCTTTGTTCCGATTGCAGGTTGCCATAAACCCTATAAGCATAGCGCACAGAGAAGAGCCCCTTCTTATCAAAGTGCCATGCAATGAAATCATCATATTGATCGCATATTGGGATTGCAAGGATTGTAGAAGCCTCCACTTGGGTAAATGTCTGTGACACTAGTTGGGTATCCCACTGATTTGTTGTTGGGTCAATTAGCTCAGAAACGCAGGTCAATAAGTGTCCCCCTTGGAGCATAATTGGCCTTCTCGTATCGTTGGACGGCAGCCACGGGTCCTGCCAAATGTGGATGTTCTCCCCTGATCCCACCCTCCAAATCATGCATGGTCGAACAACCTCTACGCCCTTGAGGATGCTTTGCCAGACCTAACTTATTCCCGTATGGGCCGTTGCACTGAAGATATCACCGGATGGGTAGTACTTGTTGGGGAACGTGGTAATTTAAAAAAATTTCTTACGATCACGCAAGATCTATCTATGTGATGCATAACAACGAGAGGGGTGTTGTATCTTCATACCCTTGAAGATCACTAAGCGAAAGCATCTATCAACGCGGTTGATGTAGTCGTACACCTTCACGATCCGCCCGATCAAGTACCAAACGTATGGCACCTCCGTGTTCAGCACACGTTTAGCTCGATGACGTCCTCTCCTTCTTAATCCAGCAAGATAGGCGAAGTAGTAGATGAGTTCCGGCAGCACGACGGCGTGGTGACGGTGTTGGTGAAGAACAATCTCCACAGGGCTTCGTCTAAACACTACGGAAACTATGACGGGGGATAAACTAGAGGGGACAGGGTTTCCGGCACACGGCTTGGTGTTTCTTGATGTGTCTTTGGTACTAGCCCTGCCCCTCTATTTATATGTTGAGCCTTGGGATCGGAACTTGGAGTAAAAGCCTCCACAAAGTCGGTTTCACCCGAAAGGCAAGAGTCCTTCTCGGACTCCAGGGCCAGACGCCAGGGTTCCCGGCGTCTGGACCAAGGCGTCTGGCCCCTGGACTCTGCAAAACTTCCTTTTGTGCTTTCCAAAAACCTTGTGGGCTTTCCCTTTTGGCCCAAATAAAGTGTTCTCGTACCCAAACATTTCGGGAAACATCCGGAACCCCTTCTGGTGAATTCCGGAACCCTTCCGGAGACCAAACACTATTATCCCATATATAAATCTTTATCTTTGGACCATTCCAGAGTTCCTTGCCATGTCCGTGATCATATTCGGGACTCCGAACAACATTCGGTCACCAACATACATAACTCATATAATACTATATCGTCGACGAACGTTAAGCGCGCGGACCCTACGGGTTCAAGAACTATGAAGACATGACCGAGACACCTCTCTGGTCAATAACCAATAGCGTAACCTGGATGCTTATATTGGCTCCTACATATTCTACGAAGATCTTTATCGGTCGAACCACATAACAACATACGTTGTTCCCTTTTTCACCGGTATGTTACTTGCCCAAGATTCGATCGTCGGTATCATCATACCTAGTTCAATCTCGTTACCAACAAGTCTCTTTACTCGTTCCATAATACTTCATCCCGCAACTAACTCATTAGTCACAATTCTTGCAAGGCTTATAGTGATGAGTATTACCGAGTGGGCCCAGAGATACCTCTCTGAAACACAGAGTGACAAATCCTAATCTCGATCTATGCCAGCCCAACAAACACCTTCGGAGACACATGTAGAGCACCTTTATAATAACCCTTTTACGTTGTGACGCTTGGTAGCACACAAAGTGTTCCTCGGTATTCGGGAGTTGCATAATCTCGTAGTCTGAGGAACTTGTATAAGTCATGAAGAAAGCAGTAGCAATGAAACTGACACGATCATAATGCTAAGCTAACGAATGGTTCATGTCCATCACATCATTCTCCTAATTATGTGATCCCGTTCATAAATGACAACACATGTCTATGGTTAGGAAAAATAACCATCTTTGAATAACGAGCTAGTCAGGTAGAGGCATACTAGGGACAATATGTTTTGTCTATGTATTCACACATGTATTAAGTTTCCGGTTAATACAATTCTAGCATGAATAATAAACATTTATCATGAATTAAGGAAATACATAATAACTTTATTATTGCCTCTAGGGCATATTTCCTTCAGTCTCGCACTTGCACTAGAGTCAATAATTTAGTTCACCTCACCATGTGATTTAACACAAATATTCACATCCGTATGTGAATAACACTCATAGCTCACATCGTCATGTGACCAACACCCAAAAGGTTTACTAGAGTCAATAATCTAGTTCACATCGCTATGTGATTAACACGCAAAGAGTACTAAGGTGTGATCATGTTTTGCTCGTGAGAGAACTTTAGTCAACGGGTCTGTCACATTCAGAGCTGTATGTATTTTGCAAATATTCTATGTCTACAATGCTCTGCATGGAGCTACTCTAGCTAATTGCTCTCACTTTTAATATGTATCCAGATTGAGACTAAGAGTCATCTGGAGCGGTGTAAAAGCTTGCATCGACGTAACTCTTTACGACGATCTCTTCTATCACCTCCATAACCAAGAAATATTTCCTTAGTCCTCACTAAGAAAAGTCTTGATCGTTGTCCAGTGATCTACTCCTAGATTAAAATTGTACTCCCTTGCCAAACTCAGGGTAGGGTACACAATAGGTCTGGTACACAGCATAGCATACTTTATAGAACCTATGACTGTGGCATAGGGAATGACTTTCGTTCTCTTTCTATTTTCTGCCGTCGTCGGGCTTTGAGTCTTACTCAACTTTACACCTTGTAATACAGGCAAGAACCCTTTCTTTGACTGGTCCATTTTGAACTTCTTCAAAACTTTACCAAGGTATGTGCTTTGTGAAAGTCCAATTAAGCGTCTTGATCTATCTCTATAGATCTTGATGCCCAATATGTAAGCAGCTTCACCGAGGTCTTTTATTGAAAAACTCTTATTCAAGTATCCCTTTATGCTATCCAGAAATTCAATATTATTTCCAATCAACAATATGTCATCCACATATAATATTAGAAATGCTACAGAGCTCCCACTCACTTTATTGTAAATACAGGCTTCACTGCAAGTCTGTATAAAACTATATGCTTTGATCAACTCATCAAGGCGTATATTCCAACTCCGAGATGCTTGCACCAGTCCATAGATGGATCGCTGGAGCTTGCACACCTTGTTAGTACGTTTAGGATTGACAAAACCTTCTGCTTGCATCATATACAACTCTTCTTTAAGGAATATCCATTTAAGGAATGTAGTTTTGACATCCATTTGCCAGATTTCATAAAATGTGACAATTGCTAACATGATTCGGACGGATTTAAGCATCGCTACAATTGAGAAAATCTCATTATAGTCAACACCTTGAACTTGTCGAAAACCTTTTGCGACAAGTCGAGCTTTGTACATAGTAACACTACTATTAGTGTCTGTCTTCCTCTTGAAGATCCATTTATTTAATATGGCTTGCCAACCATCGGGCAAGTCCACCAAAGTCCACACTGTTCTCATACATGAATCCCATCTCAGATTTCATGGCCTCAAGCCATTTCGCGGAATCTGGGCTCATCCTTGCTTCCTCATAGTTCGTAGGTTCGTCATGGTCTAATAACATGACTTCCAGAATAGGATTATCATACCACTCTAGTGCAGACCATACTCTGGAAGACCTATGAGGTTCTGTAGTAACTTGATCTGAAGTTTCATGATCATCATCATTAGCTTCCTCACTAATTGGTGTAGGTACCACTGGAACTGATTTCTGTGATGAACCACTTTCCAATTCGGGAGAATGTACAATTACCTCATCAAGCTCTACTTTCCTCCCACTCACTTCTTTTGAGAGAAACTCCTTCTCTAGAAAGGATCCATTCTTAGCAACAAAGATTTTGCCTTCGGATCTGTGATAGAAGGTGTACCCAACAGTTTCCTTTGGGTATCCTATGAAGACGCACTTCTCCAATTTGTGTTCGAGCTTATCAGGTTGAAGCTTTTTCACATAAGCATCGCAACCCCAAACTTTTAGAAACGACAACTTTGGTTTCTTGCCAAACCATGGTTCATAAGGCGTCGTCTCAACTGATTTTGATGGTGCCCTGTTTAACATGAATGTAGTTGTCTCTAATGCATAACTCCAAAATGATAAGAGACGTCATAGATCGTACCATACCCAATAAAGTGCGGTTACGATGTTTCGGACACACCATTACATTGTGGTGTTCCAGGTGGTGTGAGCTGTGAAACTATTCCACATTGTTTTAAATGAAGGCCAAACTCGTAACTCAAATATTCTCTTCCACGATCAGATCTTAGAAACTTTATTTTCTTGTTACGATGATTCTCCACTTCACTCTGGAATTCTTTGAACTTTTCAAATGTTTCAGACTTGTGTTTCATTAAGTAGATATACTCATATCTGCTCAAATCATTTGTGAAGGTCAGAAAATAATGATACCCGCCACGAGCATCAACACTCATTGGACCGCATACATCGGTATGTATTATTTCCAATAAGTCACTAGCTAGTTCCATTGTTCCGGAGAACGGAGTTTTAGTCATCTTGCCCATAAGGCACAGTTTGCAAGCATCAAATGATTCATAATCAAGTGATTCCAAAAGTCCATCTTTATGGAGTTTCTTTATACTCTTTACACCGATATGACCTAAACAACAGTGCCACAAATAAGTTTCACTATCATTATAAACTTTGTATCTTTTGGCATCAATACTATGAATATGCGTATTACCATGATCGAGATTCAATAAACCATCAACATTGGGTGTATGACCATAGAAGGTTTTATTCCAGTAAACAGAATAACAATTATTCTCTGTCATAGATGAATAATCGTATTGCAGTAAACATGTTTTAATCATATTCATGCTCAACGCAAACACCAAATAACTTTAGGTTTCACACTAATCCTGAAAGTATAGGGAGTGTGCGATGATGATCATATCAATCTTGGAACCACTTCCAACATACATCGTCACTTCATTCTTAACTAGTCTCTATTTATTCTGTAACTCTTGTTTCGAGTTACTAATCTTAGCAACCGAACAAGTATCGAATACCCTAGGGCTACTATGAACACTAGCAAGGTACACATCAATAACCTGTATATCAAATATACCTTTGTTCACTTTGCCATCCCTCTTTTCCACCAAATATTTGGGGTAGTTCTGCCTCCAGTGACCATTTCTTTGCAGTAGAAGCACTCCGTTTCAGGATTAGGTCTAGCTTTGGGCTTCTTCACGGGAGTGACAACTTGCTTGCCATTCTATTTAAAGTTCCCTTTCTATCCCTTTGCCCTTTTTCTTAAACTAGTGGTCTCGTTTAATCATCAACACTTGATGCTTTTTCTTGATTTCTACCTTCATCGATTTCAGCATCACGAAGAGCTCGGGAATCATTTTCGTCATCCCTTGCATACTATAGTTCATCACAAAGTTCCAGTAACTTGGTGATGGTGACTAGAGAATTTTGTCAATCACTATCTTATCTGGAAGATTAACTCCCACTTGATTCAAGCGATTGTAGTACCCAGACTTTCTGAGTACATGCTCACTAACTGAGCAATTCTCCTCCATCTTTTAGGCGAAGTACTTGTCGGAGGTCTCATACCTCTTGACACGGGCATGAGTCTGAAATACCAATTTCAGCTCTTGGAACATCTCATATGCTCTGTGATGTTTCAAAAACGTTTTTCAAGTCCCGGTTCTAAGCCGTAAAGCATGGTGCACTAAACTATCAAGTACTCATCATATTGAGCTAGCCAAACGTTCGTAACGTTTGCATCTGCTCCTGCAATAGGTTTGTCACCTAGCGGTGCATCAAGGACATAATTCTTCTATGCAGCAATGAGGATACACCTCAGATCACGGACCCAGTCTGCATCATTGCTTCTATCATCTTTCAACTTATTTTTCTCTAGGAACATATAAAAAATAAAGGGAAGCTATAACGCGAGCTATTGATCTACAACATATTTGCATATACAATCAGGACTAAGTTCCACGACAAAAAAAGACAGATCCATGACATTTTGGGCCGAACGAATTTTTTTCTGTCATACATATGACACTTCTATGATGATAATTGTGACAAAACCCGGTATCATCATAGATGTGGTGGGCTCCTACTTCTATGACAAAAAATCATGACAGAAAATGGGCTTTTCGTCCTGGGCGGGTCGGAGACGCAGCTGCGTGACATTCTTTGGGTCGTCCATGACGGAAAAAACCGTGGTAGAAGCGAGGGGGAGGAAAATTTCGGGGAGTTGCCGGTTACGGTGGGAGGTTGGGGGCCGAGCGATGCGCGTTTCTCTCACACACGTACGCGCGTGTGTGCGAGGCGTTGGCTCTAATTGAACCCGAGCGAGGCGTTGGGCTCTAACTGAACCCGAGCGATTGCACTGCAGGCTACGCGGTACTGAACCCGAGCGATCGATCGATGGCTGTTAACTGAACCTGATGGAGCGATTCCTTTGCTACTGCTGCTAACTGAAGCCGATCTATTGG
>NC_041393.1:445423507-445437750 GCF_002162155.2 Triticum dicoccoides | reverse complement strand
TGCCTCTGGATGAACAGGACCCCATGGTGTGGAGGGCTGGATGAACAGTAGACGGTGGAGGGGTGGCCGTGGAGGGGTGGTTGAACAGGACCCCGTGGTGTGGAGGGCTGGATGAACAGTAGACGGTGGAGGGCTGGATGAACAGTAGACGGTGGAGGAGTGGTTGAACAGTAGCCGGTGGAGTAGCGCGCGGTGGAGGCTGGATGAACAGGAGCCCGTGGAGGCTGGAGGAGGTCGACGGTAGCCCGTGGAGGCTGGAGGAGGTTGACGGTGGAGATGAACAGTATCCCGTGGAGTCCCGTTTTGCGGTACGCCACACCCCTCCCAATGAACAGGACCCCCATTTCGACCGTAGTGCTCCAACAAAAGTCTGTTTCGTCTGTTTTGCGGTACGCCACACCCCTCCCGATCAACAGGACCCCCGTTTCAACCGTAGGAGGTCCGTTTCGTCCGTTTTGCGGTACGCCACACCCCTCCTGATCAATAGGACCCCCGTTTCGACCGTAGGAGGTCCGTTTCCTCCGTTTTGCGGTACGCCACACCCCTCCCGATCAACAGGACCCCGTTCTGAACGTAAGAGGTCCATTTCCTCCATTCTGTGGTACGCCAGGCCTCGTTTCCATCGCCTGTTCCGTCCAAACCCTCCCGATGAACACGACCACGCATTCCGTTCCGACCCAGCCGGTTGGCTCCCCATGAAAACGACGACAACGCTGTTTCTCTGTTCTGACCCAGCCATGTACATATGCGCGATAGGTGTTCGAGACCCTGCCCGTATGTACATACGTGGCCGTATTTTCTTTCTTGCACCCTCGCTGCTATACGTACGTGTACATGCTACGTGCGCGCCTCTACTACGACACATGCGCGCCTCTACAACGACCAGTATGTACGTACACGTTCGCGACCAGAATGACAACGCTACGTACGCTTCAACCAGGTAGGTCCCAACTGTTAGGCACTTCCTTGCGTGCGAAAATGTAGCTGGTGGGTCCCAGCAGTCAGAGGGGTGAATCATTTTTTTGCCCGGACGCACTTCCTTGCATGCGAAGATGTAGCTGGTGGGTCCCAGCAGTCAGGGGTGCGAATCGTTTTCTTTTTTGCCCGGACGCACTTCCTTGTGTGCGAAGATGTAGCTGGTGGGTCCCAGCAGTCAGGGGGGCGAATCATTTTTTTTGCCCGGACGCACTTCCTTGCGTGCGAAGGTGTAGCTGGTGGGTCCCAGCAGTCAGGGGGGAAACATTTTTTTTGCAAAATATGGTGGCCCGTCCGGTGGGTCCCCGCTGTTAGGTGGAGGAATAATTATTTTGCGCATAATAAGGAGGCACTTCCTTGCTGCGGTCGTGAACCCAACTGTCAGCCTCTCCACGCACAGTACTCTTCCGATGGAAGTCGGTCGTTGACCACATTGACCACGCCGCGCCGAGAGCACCACGGCGGTGGACGACGGCGAGGCCTAGGAAGGGGACGACACGGAGGCAGGGAAGACTCGGCAGTTGTTTCCCACGCGGAGGGGAGTACGACTGTACGAGGGTTTACTGGTTCGTGTGCCATCGCCGGAGAATAACAGCAGTTGTGGGTGAGTAGAGGGATGGCTAGGCCAGCGATGGGAGTACGATGGGCCGGTGAGGCCTGCGCGGCAGCACAACCGACCGCGGGGAGTAGCGAGCAGGTAGTCCCGCCGGCGCTTGTTTGAGCGGCTGGAGCAGGAAGAGCAGAGATTGAAGAAGCACGACGGCCGTTGGATGGACATCCAACCGTCACTGCTTGTGCATCAACCTTTTTTCGGAAAGCCTCAAATCTGTGGAAAACAACATACATCCCATCTGCCATTATTTCTAATAATTTGCAGCCCATTTGCTAATTCTTAAGGTTTTTTTGGAGCCCATATTCTTTTTGTTAGCATTAGAGCCCATATTGTGGCCACGGTTAAAAAATTATACGATATTTTGCATATTTCGGTGCGGTCCGAACTGTTTTTAATCCCGAAATTTCGACTCACATTCAAATTGATTTTAAAAATAAATGTATATCAATATAAAATCCAACAAATTCTCCACGCATAAAAATTAATGTAATTTAAAATCTTGAAATGAAAAAAATATATTTGAAACTAATTGCCGGTTTGATGTGTTTTAAAAATGTACAACCCATTTTTCATTACTGATGCGCCATTTTCTCGGCCAGCCGAATGAAAGCTCTCCTCGTCTTGAAATATTTGCAGCCCAACAGGCCTGACAAAGCGACTTACTTGGCAAATCACAAAAAAACTGGGCTGTGGCCGTGGACCCAGCTGTCAGCCTCTCCACGTACAATACTCTTCCGGTGGATGTCGTTCCTTGACCACATTGACCACGCCGCGCGGAGAGCACCACGGTGGTGGACGACGATGAGGCCTAGGAAGGGGACGACGCAGAGCCGGGGAAGACGCGGCAGTGGAAGCCCGCGTGGAGAGGAGTACGAGGGTTCACTGGTTCGGCTGCGGTGTGAGGCTGCCATCACCGCAGGGCCTGGCCAGTGGTGGGAATAGTAGGGGGTGGTGAGGCCTCCACGGCAGCACAGCCGACCACGGGAGGTAGGAGCATGCGACACGACCGGCGCTGCTTTGGGCGGCTGGAGCAAGAAGACCAGAGGTTGAAGAAGCACTACGGCCGTTGGATGGACATCGTACGGTCACTGGAGCTAGAATCGTTCATATTGACTAAGTTGAGAAAGCCCTTCGTCCCCGTCAACTTAGTAGGCCCACAAGACAGCCTCCCACCAAGGTGGGTCCCAGCTAGCCGGGGGAGTATTCATTTTTTTGTGCGTAATAAGTAGGCACTTCCGGTGGGTCCGAGCTGACAGCGGGGGGAACATTTTTCCGCAAAATATGGTGGCCCGTCCGGTGGGTCCCAGCAGTCAGGGGGAAACGATTTTTTTTCGCAAAATACTGGTGGCCCGTCTGGTGGGTCCCCGCTGTCAAGTGGAGGAATAATTATTTTTCGCGTAATAAGGAGGCACTTCCTTGCGGCTGCCGTGGACCCAGCTGTCAGCCTCTCCACGTACAGTACTCTTCCGATGGAAGTCGGTCATTGACCACATTGACCATGCTGCGTCGAGAGCACCACGGCGGTGGATGACGGTGAGGCCTAGGAAGGGGACGACGTGGAGCCGAGCCACGGGAGGCAGGAGCAGGCGGTAGCACAGCCGACCACGGGAGGCGGGAGCAGGCGGCACGACCGGTGCTTCTTTGGGCGGCTGGAGCAAGAAGACCAGAGGTTGAAGAAGCACTATGGTCGTTGGATGGACATCATACGGTCACTGGAGTATTGACTAAGTTGACAAAGCCCTCTGTCCCCGTCAACTTAGTAGGCCCACAAGTCAGCCCAACAATATGGTGGGTCCCAGCTAGCAGGGGGTATTCATTTTTTTGGGCGTAATAAGGAGGCACTTCCTTGCGTGCGAGGATATAGCTGGTGGGTCCGACCTATCAACGGGGGGAACGTTTTTTTCGCGAAATACAGAGGCCCTTTCTGTGTGGTCCTAGCTGTCAGGTGGATGAATCATTATTTTGCGCGTAATAAGGAGGCATTTCCTTGCGTGCGACCGTGGACCCAGCTGTCAGCCTCTCCACGTACAGTCCACTTCCGATGGATGTCGTTCATTGACCATGTTGACCAGGCCGCGCCGAGAGCACCAGGGCGGTGGACGACAGCGAGGCCTAGGAAGGGAACGACACGGAGCCAGGGAATACTCGGCAGTTGTTTCCCACGCGGAAGAGTACGAGGGTTTACTGGTTCGTCTGCCGTCGCCGGAGAATAACAGCATTTGTGGGTGAGTAGAGGGATGGCTAGGCCAGCGATGGGAGTACGGTGGGGCCGTGAGGCCTGCGCGGCAGCATAGCCGTCCACGGGAGGAGGGAGCAGGCAGTCCCGCCGGCGCTTGTTTGAGCGGTTGGAGCATGAAGAGCAGAGATTGAAGAAGCACGACAGCCGTTGGATGGACATCCAACAGTCACTGCTCTCGTGTGTTGACTAAGTTGACAGGGCGTTGCGTGTGCGTCAACCTTTTTTTTATGAAAGCATACGCGTCAACCTATAGTAGGCACACAAGTCAGCCTCAAATCTGTGGAAAACAGCATACAACCCATCGGCAATTATTTCTAATAATGTACAGCCCATTTGCTAATTCTTAAGATTTTTTTGGAGCCCATCTTATTTTTGTTAGCATTACACCCCATATTGTGGCCACGGTTGAAAAGTATATGAATTTTTGCATATTTCGGTGCGGTCAACTGTTTTTAATCCAGAAATATCGATTCACATTCAAACTATTCTGAAAAATAATTTATATAAATATAAAATCCAAATCATTGTCCATGCATAAAAATCAATGGAATTTAAGATCTTGTAATGAAAGAAAATTCTAACTAATTCCCGGTTTGATGTGTTTTAAAAATGTACAGGCCATTTCTGGGCAAACCGAATGAAACTCTCATCATCTTGAAAGATTTGCAGCCCAGCAGGGCCGATAAAGCAAGTAGGCCTTGTTTGGGTATTTCTTTTAAAAAAATAGAACTGGGATAGCCATTTTCAGCAATAAAAAAACACAACTGGGCTCATGATGTGGTAAACATAAATAAAACCCTGGCTAGACGGGCCACAGGCCCCGCACAGCCCCGTTGTTACCCTGATCTGTCGCTAAAACTAGTATAAATAACAACTGCTTGTTCCTCAAAAAAAATTGCGTGACTTGCTGGGTCCGTTGTGTCAGCCGCTCGTAGTGTAATTCTCTCGTTTATCGACTACGTTGACAATGGCATGAGCCCCAGATGTCCAACCCGAGCCGGCGCTCTCTCGGAGAGAACGACACGACCGCTGATCGGGACGCGCGGGTAGCCGTTGGTCTCCTCCCTCGCCGCCGACGACAGCGTGAACGATGCACCTACACCCCCTGCCCCGGTCGAGGTGATCCGGCCGGATTTGTGACCAGCCGTGAGCTGAGAGAGAGAGAGAGTGTGGCCACCTATGTCTTGCTTAGATCTGGAGAGCATGAGAGAGTGAACGAGAGGAACCCTAGTAAAGAAAGCGCTAAGGCTCCTGCTTTTATATATAGTGGAGTGATTTTGTTGTACCGGCTTCAAAAAAATATGCTCCTACGTGTACCCGCGAGTGGGTGTGAGAGAACTAGTGCGTGCGTGCACCGCTTCTCTTCGCGAGAGTACAATATATACTATGCCCAAAGAACATTCACCGCAAGAATAATAATATAAGTGTGTGACGTGTGAGCTAAAATAAAATGCGCGCGCCGCCTTTTGTTTGTTAGAAGTTCTGAGGGTAGGGTGTGAAGAGCACATATGTGCGTGACGTCTACCTGCAGATAGACGATGGGTGCCACGTGCGAGTCTGCGAGAGGACTCGGGAGAGTTGTGACTTGTGAGGGTGCGTGTGCGTGAGAGAGAGGGGGGCACGTACCAATGCAATGCATGTGTCCGTAAATCATTATCCGACAAACGTTGGATACAAGCCTTTTCCTGACGAACGCCGTAAGAACCGTTAGATCAGCATCCGAGAGTGTCAGTTTTGCCATGTCATTTAACAGAACAGCCACTACACACAAATCTTCCACGTGAGTCTTAGCAACTGCCATATGCTCCCTCCGTTCCGAAATGCAGTGCATATAGCTTTATTGAAAATTAGAACCTCGCAAACTTTTACCGAGTTTTTGTGTACCAAATTGCACATGTAGAATACCCTGTATATATCATTTCATTCATCTTCGAGAGGTAACTATAAAGATGGGTGAGGAGTCTACAAAGAAAGACCATCGTATCACCCGCAGCAATTTCAACCATCCTTTAGTGTCGAGGAATATCATAGGAACTCTATATGATATGATTTTTATAGGATTTTTTCCTTTAGAGCCAATTGGTTCATAGGAATAGATTCATATACTCTACATTTCAAAGGAAATAAACATGATATCATTTCTATAGCTTTAGAGCCACTTGGTTCATATGAATGGATTCCTATACTCCCTTAATTTCAAAGGAAAATAAACATTAGCGTATATTCAATAGAAAAGTTCCTATGATATGAACCAAATTACATCTCTTTACTAATCCCTCCTCATAGGAATTGAGATACATGTCATCTCTAGGTTCAATAGAAAAGTTCCTATGATGTGAACCAAATGACATCTCTTCTCCAATCCCTACTCATAGGAATTGAGATCCTCCATGTCATCTCTTTCCCTACAACTTCCATGTATACATCTTCTATTCCTAAATAGATAGTACAACCCACTAGTAGCTTTTTTCTAAAACATGCAACTATGGCACAAGAACTATATAGTGTGCCAATAACTTTGAAAGATGGTCGCTGGATGAAGCTAACCCGACAGTGCAGAGATGGGCAAATCCGAGCACTACTGGTCGTTGGATATCATCAACATTCCACCAGATCTGCCACATGTACAATTTAGAAGACTCCATGGTTGAACTTAAGCATAATGCACAAAACTCAAAACACAAGCACTTCTCCTTTGTTCTAGAATCTTCTGTATCATAATTGATTATTTTTTTCTAAATGAATTGCCATTATTTGTTTTTTACTTTATGATTTACAATGCACAACCCCATGAATCTTAACATTTTTATAAAACTAATTGATTTTGAATGAGATGAACTATAAGAACTAAACGAACATCTACATCATGCATATATGACTCAAAGGTTTACATGCTATAGTCTGTATTTATTCATAATTTGGTTTCGAAATCTCATGCGTTCAATACATGTGTGCCTTACTAGTTTTGAGTAGAGTAGCAAATTTCCCGCGGCCTCGGGTATATCAAAATGCAGTGCCCATGCATCATTGCCTTCCGGTCGAACCTACGTCCACAATTTTTTGTACGTGCTATATCTCCACTGGTCCCCAAACCCAAAATGCTGCCTCATTCCCGTAAAACCAAGCGGCCCACACATATTTAAGGCGTCGACTCGAACCGGTTTACTATGACGTGGCCCCGCACGCCGTAGTACTCCTACAAACCCTACCGCCACACTCATCATTGGTTTTCTTCAAGAGGACGAGGGAGAAGCCGACTTGTAGTGGAGACGCTTTAAAAAAAAAGGATCTGTAGTGGAGACCCCTACCCTAGGGTGCCCTAGGTAGCTGCCGCATGCATCATTGTTTTCTCTTTTCTTTATGCTCTTGCGCGCTAGAGTGAAATGATGGTTGCTTCATCCATCCAGCTTAATGCGGGAAAGGTGGGGCTTTGTGATTTGACCCCTCATCGCTCATTTTCTACTACTGCGGTGCTACGACCGGGGTGCCTCCAATTCCAATCGCTGCTCCGAACTATAATTTGGTGCATCACACGTGGAACAAGACGGTCGATGAGCCACATGTCTGCCAAAGGGGTCCTGTTAAGTGTGTCGCCATTTCGTGTGTGCGGACTGACCCTGCTTGAGTTGCTACGCCAACACGACAGGAGCAGCCTACCACTTGGTTTTGCTCCGGGGTGAATCCCGACTATATTGATCTAAAAAGATACGTGCTGAACTACCCTCTCCGTCTCGGTTTTTTATTTGTAGGCGTCTCGGTTTATAGGGCCTGCACGTAGTTCTAGGTCATCCATTTGACTAACTAAATATGAGTTACTATGTCACAAAAAGTATATCATTGGATTCTTATTAGTTGATATGTGAAGAAACAAGAAACGAGGTAGAAGTGAATGCACCGCGCCTTAGTATTTTGGGATTATTTGGTTTTCGTAAGATGACTTACTCACCTAGACGGAGGGAGTAGTTGTATTTAAAAGTCGAGGGCGGGGCTTTTCCTGCGTGGTAGGCGGGGCAGTTCTGCCTAGTCGGTTCGACAGAGATGCGAGAAGACGAGGGAGTAGGCTGCTGCAAACGTAGGGTTGTGTGATTTGACAGCGAGTTACTGCTGGACAGGTGGGGCCCCATGATTTGACTTGCCATTATCATTTTAACTGCGGTGCTGCGACCGGCGTGAGTCTCCCGATTCCTGACCACCTCCATACAGGTGCCTCTCCCAATGCTCCACCATGTAGTAGTAGAGGCTGGCTCTTGCATGAGAGCCCACTTCTCCACTTTTTCCCTGCCTCTCTTTCCTCCACATATGCAAAAATGCCATGTAAAGCGCACTATTGTACTTACTTGCTCCTACAGGTGCTTAAGCTTGCCGCATAGGCATAAAGTCTGATGTGGCAAGTTAATCAAGAAGAGAGAGACTAGTTTGGTGACCCAAGGAAGAAACAGTGCTAAGCGCGTGTACCTAGGTGAAAAGACAATTTTGAGTCTATAGCTAATTAAATGAAGCAAACTTAGCAACACCATTTCATTGGAAGAGGTCACTCCTTGGCAAATGCAATAAATACTAGTACTCCCTGTGTCCCATTATATAAGAATGTTTTTGACACTACACTAGTGTCAAAAATGTTCTTATATTATGGGACGGAGGGAGTACGAAGAAAGAGATAGAGAGGAGTAAAAAAAATACACTTATAGCCAACCTTATAGCCAACCTTGTTGTAGTATGAGTGACTAAGTGATGACTATGTATGACATGCCAACATCAGATAGCCTAACGCACCGTGTTAAATCTCCAAGGGCGCGACCGCGCGAGCGATGCGATGGTCGTGGTAGGCGTGACCATGATACGGACTGCTGGCAGCCCCTGGATCTGAGGTCAAACGGTAGCATGCTAAGTTGCTGAAAATTTTAAGAATAACCCTCCAGGATAGGATATTCACCCATATGTCTAGAATCACGCCATGCAACCGTTCGATCTCAGATCCAAGGGCTCTCGGAAGCCCGTATCATGGGAGAATGGAAAGCCACTACCCTGCCGTTCGCACGCTGGCAGTTCGCTCCTACTCGTCCCCGCACGTCCTTTAATACTATGGCGGTTCGTTCCTAGTCGTCCCGTCTATTCACATTACGGCAGTTCCACTAATCCTAACCCTCCTCCCAAATCCATAGCGTCCCAAATCTCCCCGATCGGCGGTGAGTACAAGGTTAGTACCATCACCGGCGATGAGTTCGACGTCATCTACACCCGTACTTCCGCGACGGTGAAAGGATGCCTTTCTCGCTTCAAACGCATGTTCGAAAACTCAGATGATGAGTGGGTCGCTGGGCTAGATGTTGAGTACACCACAGTCGTGGGACGAGAGAAGGATCTAAAGGACGAAGAGAGGAAGAAGCCCGCCATGATCTAGGTTTGCGTACATAACGTTTTCTTGGTCTACCACATATGCCATGCCGACGTTGAGTGCCAGGATTTTAAGAACTTCCTCGAGGACAAAACAGTCAAATTTAGTACTGTAGACTTTAAGAACGACAAAGAAGTCCTGCGTCGGATAGGCCTCGTTGTAGGCAACCCCTTCGACCTCCAGAAGAATCGGCTGGTGCCCTCTTGTCAGCCTTCAATGCTGACCCTGGCAGGAGCCATGGTTCATCCTTCGTACGGTAAACTGGAGAAACCTCCATACACGTTTCATCATCATGCATGGCAGCGGAATGTACTAGATATAGACCACATCCAGTATGCTGCAATGGATGGCTACCTTTGTTTCAATATCTACAAGGGTTGGATGAAGAGCAACAGCCAAGTTGGCGGTTCAAGCAAAGAAGTATCGGCCAAGAGGAAGAGGGACAAGGACGAAGTCGAGGACGTGGACGAGGACTCCGAGTAAGGTGGCAGTGTCATTGCTCATGGTGGTTCTAAACTTGGTTATGAATCATTTGATGCTTGCGAACCGTGCCTTTTGGGCAAGATGACTAAAACTCCGTTCTCCGGAACAATGGAACGAGCTACTAACTTGTTGGAAATAATACATATCGATGTATACGGTCCAATGAGTGTTGATACTCGTGGCGGGTATCATTATTTTCTGACCTTCACAGATGTTGAGCAGATATGCGTATATCTACTTGATGAAACATAAGTCTAAAATAGTTGAAAGGTTCAAAGAATTTCAGAGTGAAGTGGAAAAATCATCGTAACAAGAAAATAAAGTTTCTATGATCTGATCGTAGAGATGAATATTTGAGCTACGAGTTTGGCCTTCATTTTAAACAATGTGGAATTGTTTCACAGCTCATGCCACATGGAACACCACAGCGTAATGGTGTGTCCGAACATCGTAACCGCACTTTATTGGATATGGTGCGATCTATGATGTATCTTACCGATTTACCACTATCGTTTTGGGGTTATGCATTAGAGATAGCTGCATTCACTTTAAATAGGGCACCATCTAAATCCGTTGAGACGACACCGTATGAACTATGGTTTAGTAGTAAACCTAAGCTGTTGTTTCTTGAAGTTTGGAGTTGCGATGCTTAAGTGAATAAGGTTTCAACCTGATAAGCTCGAATCCAAATCGGAGAAGTGCGTCTTCATAGAATACCCAAAGGAAACTGTTGGGTACACCTTCTATCACAGATCCGAAGGCAAAACATTCGTTGCTAAGAATAGATCCTTTCTAGAGAAGGAGTTTCTCTCGAAAGAAGTGAGTGGGAGGAAAGTAGGGCTTGATAAGGTAATTTGTACCCTCTCCCGAATTAGAAAGTAGTTCATCACAGAAATCAGTTCCAGTGATTCCTACACCAATTAGTGAGGAAGCTAATGATGATGATCATGAAACTTCATATTAAGTTACTACAAAACCTCGTAGGTCTTCCAAAGTACAGTCTGCACCAGAGTGGTATGGTAATCCTGTTCTGGAAGTCATGTTACTAGACCATGATGAACCTACGAACTATGAGGAAGCGATGATGAGCCCAGATTCCGCGAAATGGCTTGAGGCCATGAAATCTGAGATGGGATCCATGTATGAGAACAAGTGTGGACTTTGGTGGAGTTTCCCGATGATCGGCAAGCCATATTGTATAAATGGATCTTCAAGAGGAAGATATATGCTGATAGTAGTGTTACTATCTACAAAGCTCGACTTGTCGCAAAAAGGTTTTCAACAAGTTCAAGGTGTTGACTACAATGAGATTTTCTCAACTGTAGTGATGATTAAGTCTGTCCGAATCATGTTAGCAATTGCCACATTTTATGAAATCTGGCAAATGGATGTCAAAACTTCATTCCTTAATGGTTTTCTTAAAGAAGAGTTGTATATGATGCAACCAGAAGGTTTTGTCAATCCTAAAGGTGCTAACAAAATGTGCAAGCTCCAGCGATCCATCTATGGACTGGTGCAAGCATCTCAGAGTTGGAATATACGCTTTGATAAGTTGATCAAAGCATATAGTTTTATACAGACTTGCGGTGAAGCCTGTATTTACAATAAAGTGAGTGGGAGCACTACCGCCTTTCTGATAAATATATGTGAGTAACATATTGTTGATCAAAAATGATGTAGAATTTTTCTGGAAAGCATAAAGGAGTATTTGAAAAAAGTTCTTTAAAAGAAAGACCTCAGTAAAGCTACTTACATATTGAGCATCAAGATCTATTGAGATAGATCAAGACGCTTGATAAGTTTTTCAATAAGTACATACCTTGTCAAGATTTTTAAGTAGTTCAAAATGGAACAGTCAAAGAAAGAGTTCTCGCCTGTGTTGCAAAGGTGTGAAGTTGAGTAAGACTCAAAACCCGACCATGGCGGAAAATAGAAAGAGAATGAAAAGTCATTCCCTATGCCTCAGTCATAGGTTCTATAAAGTATGCTATGCTGTGTACCAGACCTATTGTATACCTTGCTCTGAGTTTCGCAAGGGAGTATAATTTTGATCTAAGAGTAGATCACTGGACAGCGGTCAAGAAAATCCTTAGTGAGGACTAAGGAAATATTTCTCGATTATGGAGGTGATAAAAGAGCCCGTCGTAAAGAGTTACAATAGTGCAAGCTTTTACACCGATCCAAATGACTATATTGAAAGTGGGAGCAATTAGCTATAGTAGCTCCGTGCAGAGCATTGTAGACATAGAATATTTGCAAAATACATACGACTCTGAATGTGACAGACCCGTTGACTAAACTTCTCTCACAAGCAAAACATGATCACACCTTAGTACTCTTTGGGTGTTAATCACATATCGATGTGAACTAGATTATTGACTCTAGTAAACCCTTTGGGCGCTGGTCACATGACGATGTGAACTATGGGTGTTAATCACATCAGATGTGAATATTAGTGTTAAATCACATGGTGATGTGAACTAGATTATTGACTCTAGTGCAAGTGGGAGACTGAAGGAAATATGCCCTAGAGGCAATAATAAAGTTATTATTTATTTCCTTATTTCATGATAAATGTTTATTATTCATGCTAGAATTGTATTAACCGGAAACATAATACATGTGTGAATACATAGACAAACAAAGTGTCACTAGTATGCCTCTACTAGCTTGTTGATCAAAGATGGTTGTGTTTCCTAGCCATAGACATGAATTGTCATTTGATTAATGGGATCACATCATTAGAAGAATGATGTGATTGACTTGACCCATTCCGTTAGCTTAGCACTTGATTGTTTAGTATGTTGCTATTGCTTTCTTCATGACTTATACATGTTCCTATGACTATGAGATTATGCAACTCCCATTTACCGGAGGAACACTTTGTGTTCTACCAAACGTCACAACGTAACTGGATGATTATAAAGGAGCTCTATAGGTGTCTCCGAAGGTACATGTTGAGTTGGCGTATTTCGAGATTAGGATTTGTCACTCCGATTGTCAGAGAGGTATCTCTGGGCCCTCTCGGTAATGCACATCACTATAAGCCTTGCAAGCAATGTGTCTAATGAGTTAGTTGCGGGATGATGCATTACGGAACGAGTAAAGAGACTTGCCGGTAACGAGATTGAGCTAGGTATTGAGATACCAACGATCGAATCTTGGGCAAGTAACATACCGATGACAAAGGGAACAACGTATGTTGTTATGCGGTTTGATCGATAAAGATCTTCGAATAATATGTAGGAGCCAATATGAGCATCTAGGTTCCGCTATTGGTTATTGACTGGAAACATGTCTCGGTCATGTCTACATAGTTCTCGAACCCGTAGGGTCCGCATGCTTAAGGTTTTGATGACAGTTATATTATGAGTTTATGAGTTTTGATGTACCGAAGGTTGTTCAGAGTCCCGGATGTGATCAAGGACATTATGAGGAGTCTCGAAATGGTCGAGACATGAAGATTGATATATTGGAAGCCTATATTTGGATGTCGGAAGTGTTCCGGGTGAAATCAGGATTTTACCGGAGTACCGGGGGGTTAACGGAACCCCCCCCCCCCCGGGGGAGGGGGGCTTAATGGGCCTACATGGGCCTTAGTGGAAATAGAGGGCAGCAAGGGGAGTGTGGGGCGTGCCCCCCCAAGGCCCAAACCGAATTGGTTTAGGGCAAGGGGGTCGGCCCCACTCTTTCCTTCTCCTCCTCTCCCTTTCCTTCCCCCTCTCCTACTCCTACTAGGAAATAGGAGTCCTCCTCCTAGTGGGAGTAGGATTCCCCCTTGGCGCGCCTCTCCCTGGCCGGCCACCTCCTCCCCTTGCTCCTTTATATACGGGGGCGGGGGGCACCCCATAGACACAACAATTGATCTCTTGATCTCTTAGCCGTGTGCGGTGCCTCCCTCCACCATAGTCATCCTCGATAATATTGTAGCGGTGCTTAGGCGAAGCCCTGAGATGGTAGCACATCAAGATTGTCACCACGCCGTCATGCTGACGGAACTCTCCCTCGAGACTCAGCTGGATCGGAGTTCGAGGGACGTCATCGAGTTGAACGTGTGCTAGAACTCGAAGGTGCCATAGTTTCGGTGCTTGATCGGTCGGGCCGTGAAGACGTACGACTACATCAACCGCGTTGTTCTAATGCTTCTGCTTTTGGTCTACGAGGGTACGTGGAAAACACTCTCCCCTCTTGTTGCTATGCATCACCATGATCTTGCGTGTGCGTCGGAGTTTTTTGAAATTACTACGTTCCCCAACAGAGCCCTCCTTCCCCAAGTCCGTGGCGTACTTGCGGTTGGAGGAGCGCCGGATGAAGGGGGTCAAGAAGCGTGTGCACCATCACGCCCTCGCCGCCGGCACCTCACATGGCGCCCCTCCACCGGCCGCCCCACCCGCGCCGCGCCAGCAGCCGCTGCACCCCGCGCCTCTGGGGTACTTCCCCCTCCCGCCCGCGCCTCCTCCCGTTGCCCCCCAACAGCCGGGTGGCAGACGCCGCGGGAACCACCGCGGGGGCGGTCGCAAGCAGAAACATGCGCCCCA
>NC_041393.1:445419580-445423268 GCF_002162155.2 Triticum dicoccoides | reverse complement strand
TCCTCCATGGACGTACGGCACCAACCCGTGGACCGGAGTCGTCCACGCTTACTCGATGCCGGTCCCTCGGGCTCCTGCTCCGAGCATCCTTGGGCCTCGCCCGGCGGGCCACCAGGCTCTGTTCGCCGCGCAGAACGCCGCTCCCTACAGTGGCTACGGTGCCCCCCTCCCCCCCGCCTGTGCCCGCCTATGGGTCCGCGCCGGCCTACGGGGCCGCGCCCGCCTACGGCGCTGCCGCCGCGTCGGCCTTCGGTGCAGCTCCTGCGCCGGCCTACGAAGGGTTTTACCCTCCTCAGGTCCCGCCACCGTGGGACCTGGACCTGCTCGCTGCTCTGCACTCCGCCCTATCACCGAGCTTCTATGGTGGCGGTGGTGACTGGTACATGGACTCGGGCGCCACCGCTCACATGACTGCTCATCCTGGTAACCTCACGTCTGCCACTCCCGTTCATACTCCCACCCGTATCACCGTTGGTAACGGTTCCTCCCTACCCATTACACATGTCGGTCATATGTCTTTTCCCTCTACTTCTACTCCTGTCAATATGTCTAATGTTCTTGTGTCTCCTGACTTAGTCACTAACCTCGTTTCTGTCCGTTGCCTTGCTCGTGAGAATCCTATCACTGTTGAATTTGACAATATCAGTTTTTCTGTGAAGGACGCGCGTACACGGATGGTACTCCACCGATGTGACAGCCCGGATGAGCTTTACCCAGTGCATCCCTCTAGCGCCACCACCACCCGTTGTCCCGTCGCCTTCGCCGCTAGTGTCGATCTTGGGCATGCCCGTCTCGGTCATCCCAACTCCACCGTTATGCGTCAGATTCTTCAGAGCTTTTCTTTCTCATGTAATAAGGTCGACGATCACACTTGTGAGGCTTGCCGTCTTGGCAAGCACGTTCGTTACCCTTTAGCGAGTCTACAAACATTTCCACCTTTCCATTTCAGTTATTGCATAGTGATGTTTGGATGTCCCCAGTTGCTAGCAACACGGGCTATTTATACTATTTTGTGATATTGGATGATTTTTCTCATTATGTGTGGACATTCCCTCTCCGTCGCAAGTCCGACGCTCTTGCCACACTCACAGCCTTTTATTCATATGTCACCACATAGTTCTGTTGTCCTATTTCTCGCCTTGCAAACTGAAAACGGCAAGGAGGACAACATCGCCGTCCGCAATTTACTTGCGTCCCACGGCACCATCTTTCGCCTCACCTGCCCCTACACATCCCAGCAGAATGGTCGCACCGAGCGCTTCCTTCGCACTCTTAATGACTGTGTCCGCATGTTGCTCTTCCACTCCTACGTGCCTCCTCGGTTCTGGCCGGACGCGCTCGCGACCGCCAGCCTCCTTATTAACATTCGCCATGTTGTTCCCGCTGGAACTACACTCGTCACCAGCTCCTCTTCGGTGCGGCTCCATCTTATGATGGTCTGCGCATCTTCAGGTGTCTCTGTTATCCTAGCACCACGCCCACTGCTCCTCACAAACTCGCTTCCCGGTCACTTCCTTGCATTTTCCTCGGTTATCCTCCCAACACCAAAGATTACCGGTGCTATGATCCAGTGTCCCACCGCGTTTTTACTTTGCGGCATGTGTACTTTGATGAGCTGGTGTTCTCGTTTCATCAGGTACCGTCACCTTCGGCGTCTCCCGCGGCGCGGTTCGCCCCTGCCTCCACCTCTGGCGGACCGCCCAGCCGCGCACCAGACCCGGCCCTGCCCGCGCTCCCCGCGCCAGTGGACCCTGTTGCTGTGACCCCTACTGCGGCCCCTGCCACAGCCCCCGTCGCTGCGGTCCCTGAGACGGCCCCCGTCGCCGCGGCCCCTGCTACGGCCCCCGTCACCACGGCCCCCTCGGTCGCCCCCGCTGCGGCACCCGTCGCTGCGGCCGCACCCCTCACCGGTGTGGTCAGTCGGGCTCGGACTGGGACACTTTGTTCCAACACGCGCTACCCGTCGGACAAGTACGTGTGTGCTGCATCTACCTCGGCGCCGTCTCCGCTCCCCACCTCCGCTCGCGCAGCCCTTCGGGATCTGAACTGGCTAGCTGTGATGTGTGAGGAGTTTGACACCCTACACCGCAACCGTACATGGCAGCTTGTTCTGCGGCCTCCCCGTGCCAATGTCATCACTGGCAAGTGGGTCTTCCACCACAAGACTCGCCCCGACGGTTCTCTCGAGTGCTACAAGGCGCATTGGGTGGTGCGCGGCTTCCGCCAGCGTGCCGGCATGGACTTCACCCACACCTTCGCCCCGTTGTCAAACCGGGCGCAATTCACGCTGTTCTCCAGCTTGCTGTTTCTCGCGCCTACCAGTCCACCAACTCAATGTGTCTAATGCTTTCTTGCATGGCCATCTCGACGAGCAGGTGTTCTGTCAGCAGCCTACTGTTTTTGTCGACACCGACTATCCGGACCACATGTGCTTGCTCTCTCGTTCTCTCTACGGGTTGAAGCAGGCACCTCAGGCCTGGTACCAGCGGATCGCGGCATTCCTTCAGCAGCAGGGATTCCGGTCCACACGGTCCGATGCCTCCCTGTTTGTCTATCACCAGGGCCCCGCCACTGCGTACCTCCTACTGTATGTCGACGACATCATCCTGACTGCATCCTCGCCAGCGCTACTTCAGCAGATCACAGCTCGCCTCGGCACCGAGTTCGCCATCAAGGACTTGGGGGTTCTCCGCTACTTCCTCGGTATCGAGGTCGTGTGTCGGGCTACTGGCTTCTTCCTGCACTAGCATAAGTATGCCTACGAGCTCCTGGAGCGAGCCGGCATGCTTAACTGCAAGCCTGCTCCCACGTCTGTCGACATGAAGGCTAAGGTGTCCGCCGTCGAGGGTTCTCCGGCGTCCGACGCTCCCTTCTACCGCTCCATCGTCGGTGCGCTTCAGGACCTCACACTGATGCGTCCGGACATTCAGTACGCTGTCCAGCAGGTGTGCCTTCATATGCATGCTCCTCGTGACACCCATTGGGCTCCCGTGAAACGTATACTTCTGTACATATGTGGCACCACAGCCATGGGCCTCACCCTGACGGCATCACCTGACACCAGCCTTGTCGCCTACTCCGACGCCGACTGGGTTGGGTGTCCCGACACTCGACGCTCCACTTCCGGCTACTGTGTCTACCTCGGGCCCTCTCTGATTTGGTGGTCATCTAAACGACAACCCACGATCTCACGATCGAGCGCCGAGGCTGAGTATCGGGCCGTGGCCAACGCCGTTGCGGAGTTCTCTTAGCTACACAGCTACTTCAGGAGTTGCTATGTGAGGTTACCAACGGGACGCTCATCTACTGTGATAACGTCTCCGCGGTTTACCTTGCTGTCAACCATGTCCATCACCGACGGACGAAGCATATTGAGCTCGACATCCACTTCATCACGGAGCACGTCGCTCTTGGTCGTGTTCGTGTTCTACATGTGCCTACCGATCAGCAGTTCGCCGATGTCATGATGAAGGGACTACCCACCTCGACCTTCGAGGGCTTTCGATCCAGTCTCCGTGTCACCGACGACGCTTCAACTGCGGGGGGTGTTGAACATGTGCACATGTACGTAGGTCTGGGTTTTGTATGCAGTACCTGTAGTGTCTGTCTCCCTCTGTATGTACGTGTATCTTAGGAGACAAGATACCGGTCGCACCCCTTGTACCTATATATATATATATATATATAT
>NC_041393.1:445410873-445418966 GCF_002162155.2 Triticum dicoccoides | reverse complement strand
AAAAGAAAAAGAAACAGAAAAAACAAAAAAGAAAAATGAAAAATAAAAAATCAATAGAAAGCCAAAATAACCAGAACAGGGAAAAACCCGGTTCAGGTAACCTTCTTGAAGGTTCCCAAAACTGTTTAGACGCACTGTGTTTTATCTGGAAGTGGGTCCGCTCATGTTTGTCGCTGGCGTTGCTGTTCTATGCGATTGTCCTACAGTTCACCGCAGCGAGCCCCGAATAGGGTTTTTCAGGCCATGGTGATTACTCCCTCTGTTCCTAAATATTTGTCTTTCTACAGATTTCAACAAGTGACTATATACGGAGCAAAATTAGTGAATCTACACTCTAAAATATGTCTACATACATCCGTAGGTGGTAGTACATTTGAAATGTCTAGAAAGACAAATATTTAGGAACAGAGGGAGTAGAAAGGAAATGCGGGATGTACGCCATTCCTGGAACAAGGGCTCGATCAAACGGTTTTTTTTTTCTTTTTTCGGGTGGACCAAACATGTTTGACCTTGGGTTTTTTTTTGAGCTTGGAACACCTTGCATTCCAGGAAATTACGGTGGACCAGCCAGATCGGCGGCCACGGCACGGGTTGCAAGGGAAACCTGACAACCAGACATGTTGGCCGTCAAGGAAGTTCCGACAGTCATAGGCAGCCAGCACATGCGCCGGAACATTACAAGATGTAGGTCAGGAAATTACACTTTGCACTATGAAATCTAGCTGCAGCTTATACTTTGCTTCTCTGAACAACACACCAAGGGGCCACGATTTGCCGCTGTGGATGCAATCGCCTGTTTGAGGGGCAGACAGTCAGTTTCAAACATGACACGGCCCATACCCAGTTGGTCCGCTAACTCTATAGCCTTCAACAGTGCGAGGGCTTTGGCCTGCATCGCGTTGTGCAGGTTCATGAGTGAGCCTGCTGCAGCCATGAGGATAGCGCCATTGTTGCCTCGAGCTATGACGACCCAGCCACCCGACCTCGTAGAAGCATGGAAAGACACGTCCAGGTTAATTTTCACCACATCCATTGGTGGCGGCAGCCAACGTCACTCTGTTGCATGTTTCTCTTTCGCCTTGGGCCCTAAGAATTCCCTCCACTCAGTCACATCATGCCTCACCTTTGCCACAAAACCCTCGTCAGACAACCGTTGTTGCTTGTGGTTAGCCTTGTTTCTCTCCGTCCACCAAGACCATAGGAGAGAGACCACCAGTAAGAGAGACTCATCTGGCAATTCGAACATCATTTGTCGCATAACTCTTGGTGTTTGTGCTGTCAGGAAGTCTAACCCTAGCCACTCTAAACCACATCCTCTCCACATCTTCTTCACCTCCTTGCAGCGCAGTAATAGGTGGCCCCCATCCTCCGGAACCCTCTGACACAACAGGCACCTCGTATCAAGTTTCACCCCAATTCGCTCAACGTTCTGGAGGAGAGGATGACTATTATGAGCCAAACGCCAGAGGAAGTGATGGACTCTTCCTGGGCATCTGATCATCCACAGCCTTTTTTAGAAGCTCTCGATGTGTTGGTGACCAGCTGTGCTTTCACCCCTTGGACGTGTGCTTTGTTCCGATTGCAGGTTGCCATAAACCCTATAAGCATAGCGCACAGAGAAGAGCCCCTTCTTATCAAAGTGCCATGCAATGAAATCGTCATATTGATCGCATATTGGGATTGCAAGGATTGTAGAAGCCTCCACTTGGGTAAATGTCTGTGACACTAGTTGGGTATCCCACTGATTTGTTGTTGGGTCAATTAGCTCAGAAACGCAGGTCAATAAGTGTCCCCCTTGGAGCATAATTGGCCTTCTCGTATCGTTGGACGGCAGCCACGGGTCCTGCCAAATGTGGATGTTCTCCCCTGATCCCACCCTCCAAATCATGCATGGTCGAACAACCTCTACGCCCTTGAGGATGCTTTGCCAGACATAACTTATTCCCATATGGGCCGTTGCACTGAAGATATCACCGGATGGGTAGTACTTGTTGGGGAACGTGGTAATTTAAAAAAAATTCTTACGATCACGCAAGATCTATCTATGTGATGCATAACAACGAGAGGGGTGTTGTATCTTCATACCCTTGAAGATCACTAAGCGGAAGCATCTATCAACGCGGTTGATGTAGTCATACACCTTCACGATCCGCCCGATCAAGTACCGAACGTATGGCACCTCCGTGTTCAGCACACGTTTAGCTCGATGACGTCCTCGCCTTCTTAATCCAGCAAGATGGGCGAAGTAGTAGATGAGTTCCGGCAGCACGACGGCGTGGTGACGGTGTTGGTGAAGAACAATCTCCACAGGGCTTCGTCTAAACACTACGGAAACTATGACGGGGGATAAACTAGAGGGGACAGGGTTTCCGGCACACGGCTTGGTGTTTCTTGATGTGTCTTTGGTACTAGCCCGGCCCCTCTATTTATATGTTGAGCCTTGGGATCGGAACTTGGAGTAAAAGCCTCCACAAAGTCGGTTTCACCCGAAAGGCAAGAGTCCTTCTCGGACTCCAGGGCCAGACACCAGGGTTCCCGGCGTCTGGACCAAGGCGTCTGGCCCCTGGACTCTGCAAAACTTCCTTTTGTGCTTTCCAAAAACCTTGTGGGCTTTCCCTTTTGGCCCAAATAAAGTGTTCTCGTACCCAAACATTTCGGGAAACATCCGGAACCCCTTCTGGTGAATTCCGGAACCCTTCCGGAGACCAAACACCATTATCCCATATATAAATCTTTATCTTTGGACCATTCCAGAGTTCCTTGCCATGTCCGTGATCATATTCGGGACTCCGAACAACATTCGGTCACCAACATACATAACTCATATAATACTATATCGTCGACGAACGTTAAGCGCGCGGACCCTACGGGTTCAAGAACTATGAAGACATGACCGAGACACCTCTCTGGTCAATAACCAATAGCGTAACCTGGATGCTTATATTGGCTCCTACATATTCTACGAAGATCTTTATCGGTCGAACCACATAACAACATACGTTGTTCCCTTTTTCATCGGTATGTTACTTGCCCAAGATTCGATCGTCGGTATCATCATACCTAGTTCAATCTCGTTACCAACAAGTCTCTTTACTCGTTCCATGATACTTCATCCCGCAACTAACTCATTAGTCACAATTCTTGCAAGGCTTATAGTGATGAGTATTACCGAGTGGGCCCAGAGATACCTCTCTGAAACACGGAGTGACAAATCCTAATCTCGATCTATGCCAGCCCAACAAACACCTTCGGAGACACATGTAGAGCACCTTTATAATAACCATTTTACGTTGTGACGCTTGGTAGCACACAAAGTGTTCCTCGGTATTCGGGAGTTGCATAATCTCGTAGTCTGAGGAACTTGTATAAGTCATGAAGAAAGCAGTAGCAATGAAACTGACACGATCATAATGCTAAGCTAACGAATGGTTCATGTCCATCACATCATTCTCCTAATTATGTGATCCCGTTCATAAATGACAACACATGTCTATGGTTAGGAAAAATAACCATCTTTGAATAACGAGCTAGTCAGGTAGAGGCATACTAGGGACAATATGTTTTGTCTATGTATTCACACATGTATTAAGTTTCCGGTTAATACAATTCTAGCATGAATAATAAACATTTATCATGAATTAAGGAAATACATAATAACTTTATTATTGCCTCTAGGGCATATTTCCTTCAGTCTCGCACTTGCACTAGAGTCAATAATTTAGTTCACCTCACCATGTGATTTAACACAAATATTCACATCCATATGTGAATAACACTCATAGCTCACATCGTCATGTGACCAACACCCAAAAGGTTTACTAGAGTCAATAATCTAGTTCACATCGCTATGTGATTAACACGCAAAGAGTACTAAGGTGTGATCATGTTTTGCTCGTGAGAGAACTTTAGTCAACGGGTCTGTCACATTCAGAGCTGTATGTATTTTGCAAATATTCTATGTCTACAATGCTCTGCATGGAGCTACTCTAGCTAATTGCTCTCACTTTTAATATGTATCCAGATTGAGACTTAGAGTCATCTGGAGCGGTGTAAAAGCTTGCATCGATGTAACTCTTTACGACGATCTCTTCTATCACCTCCATAACCAAGAAATATTTCCTTAGTCCTCACTAAGAAAAGTCTTGATCATTGTCTAGTGATCTACTCCTAGATTAAAATTGTACTCCCTTGCCAAACTCAGGGTAGGGTACACAATAGGTCTGGTACACAGCATAGCATACTTTATAGAACCTATGACTGTGGCATAGGGAATGACTTTCGTTCTCTTTCTATTTTCTGCCGTCGTCGGGCTTTGAGTCTTACTCAACTTTACACCTTGTAATACAGGCAAGAACCCTTTCTTTGACTGGTCCATTTTGAACTTCTTCAAAACTTTACCAAGGTATGTGCTTTGTGAAAGTCCAATTAAGCGTCTTGATTTATCTCTATAGATCTTGATGCCCAATATGTAAGCAGCTTCACCGAGGTCTTTTATTGAAAAACTCTTATTCAAGTATCCCTTTATGCTATCCAGAAATTCAATATTATTTCCAATCAACAATATGTCATCCACATATAATATTAGAAATGCTACAGAGCTCCCACTCACTTTATTGTAAATACAGGCTTCACTGCAAGTCTGTATAAAACTATATGCTTTGATCAACTCATCAAGGCGTATATTCCAACTCCGAGATGCTTGCACCAGTCCATAGATGGATCGCTGGAGCTTGCACACCTTGTTAGTACGTTTAGGATTGACAAAACCTTCTGCTTGCATCATATACAACTCTTCTTTAAGGAATATCCATTTAAGGAATGTAGTTTTGACATCCATTTGCCAGATTTCATAAAATGTGGCAACTGCTAACATGATTCGGACGGATTTAAGCATCGCTACAATTGAGAAAATCTCATTATAGTCAACACCTTGAACTTGTCGAAAACCTTTTGCGACAAGTCGAGCTTTGTACATAGTAACACTACTATTAGTGTCTGTCTTCCTCTTGAAGATCCATTTATTTAATATGGCTTGCCAACCATCGGGCAAGTCCACCAAAGTCCACACTGTTCTCATACATGAATCCCATCTCAGATTTCATGGCCTCAAGCCATTTCGCGGAATCTGGGCTCATCCTTGCTTCCTCATAGTTCGTAGGTTCGTCATGGTCTAATAACATGACTTCCAGAATAGGATTATCATACCACTCTAGTGCAGACCATACTCTGGAAGACCTATGAGGTTCTGTAGTAACTTGATCTGAAGTTTCATGATCATCATCATTAGCTTCCTCACTAATTGGTGTAGGTACCACTGGAACTGATTTCTGTGATGAACCACTTTCCAATTCGGGAGAATGTACAATTACCTCATCAAGCTCTACTTTCCTCCCACTCACTTCTTTTGAGAGAAACTCCTTCTCTAGAAAGGATCCATTCTTAGCAACAAAGATTTTGCCTTCGGATCTGTGATAGAAGGTGTACCCAACAGTTTCCTTTGGGTATCCTATGAAGACGCACTTCTCCAATTTGTGTTCGAGCTTATCAGGTTGAAGCTTTTTCACATAAGCATCGCAACCCCAAACTTTTAGAAACGACAACTTTGGTTTCTTGCCAAACCATGGTTCATAAGGCGTCGTCTCAACTGATTTCGATGGTGCCCTGTTTAACATGAATGTAGTTGTCTCTAATGCATAACCCCAAAATGATAAGAGACGTCATAGATCGTACCATACCCAATAAAGTGCGGTTACAATGTTTCGGACACACCATTACATTGTGGTGTTCCAGGTGGTGTGAGCTGTGAAACTATTCCACATTGTTTTAAATGAAGGCCAAACTCGTAACTCAAATATTCTCTTCCACGATCAGATCTTAGAAACTTTATTTTCTTGTTACGGTGATTCTCCACTTCACTCTGGAATTCTTTGAACTTTTCAAATGTTTCAGACTTGTGTTTCATTAAGTAGATATACTCATATCTGCTCAAATCATTTGTGAAGGTCAGAAAATAATGATACCCGCCACGAGCATCAACACTCATTGGACCGCATACATCGGTATGTATTATTTCCAATAAGTCACTAGCTAGTTCCATTGTTCCGGAGAACGGAGTTTTAGTCATCTTGCCCATAAGGCACAGTTTGCAAGCATCAAATGATTCATAATCAAGTGATTCCAAAAGTCCATCTTTATGGAGTTTCTTTATACTCTTTACACCGATATGACCTAAACAACAGTGCCACAAATAAGTTTCACTATCATTATAAACTTTGTATCTTTTGGCATCAATACTATGAATATGCGTATTACCATGATCGAGATTCAATAAACCATCAACATTGGGTGTATGACCATAGAAGGTTTTATTCCAGTAAACAGAATAACAATTATTCTCTGTCATAGATGAATAATCGTATTGCAGTAAACATGTTTTAATCATATTCATGCTCAACGCAAACACCAAATAACTTTAGGTTTCACACTAATCCTGAAAGTATAGGGAGTGTGCGATTATGATCATATCAATCTTGGAACCACTTCCAACATACATCGTCACTTCATTCTTAACTAGTCTCTATTTATTCTGTAACTCTTGTTTCGAGTTACTAATCTTAGCAACCGAACAAGTATCGAATACCCTAGGGCTACTATGAACACTAGCAAGGTACACATCAATAACCTGTATATCAAATATACCTTTGTTCACTTTGCCATCCCTCTTTTCCACCAAATATTTGGGGTAGTTCTGCCTCCAGTGACCATTTCTTTGCAGTAGAAGCACTCTGTTTCAGGATTAGGTCTAGCTTTGGGCTTCTTCACGGGAGTGACAACTTGCTTGCCATTCTATTTAAAGTTCCCTTTCTATCCCTTTGCCCTTTTTCTTAAACTAGTGGTCTCGTTTAATCATCAACACTTGATGCTTTTTCTTGATTTCTACCTTCATCGATTTCAGCATCACGAAGAGCTCGGGAATCATTTTGGTCATCCCTTGCATACTATAGTTCATCACAAAGTTCCAGTAACTTGGTGATGGTGACTAGAGAATTTTGTCAATCACTATCTTATCTGGAAGATTAACTCCCACTTGATTCAAGCGATTGTAGTACCCAGACTTTCTGAGTACATGCTCACTAACTGAGCAATTCTCCTCCATCTTTTAGGCGAAGTACTTGTCGGAGGTCTCATACCTCTTGACACGGGCATGAGTCTGAAATACCAATTTCAGCTCTTGGAACATCTCATATGCTCTGTGATGTTTCAAAAACGTTTTTCAAGTCCCGGTTCTAAGCCGTAAAGCATGGTGCACTAAACTATCAAGTACTCATCATATTGAGCTAGCCAAACGTTCGTAACGTTTGCATCTGCTCCTGCAATAGGTTTGTCACCTAGCGGTGCATCAAGGACATAATTCTTCTATGCAGCAATGAGGATACACCTCAGATCATGGACCCAGTCTGCATCATTGCTTCTATCATCTTTCAACTTATTTTTCTCTAGGAACATATAAAAAATAAAGGGAAGCTATAACGCGAGCTATTGATCTACAACATATTTGCATATACAATCAGGACTAAGTTCCACGACAAAAAAAGACAGATCCATGACATTTTGGGCCGAACGAATTTTTTTCTGTCATACATATGACACTTCTATGATGATAATTGTGACAAAACCCGGTATCATCATAGATGTGGTGGGCTCCTACTTCTATGACAAAAAATCATGACAGAAAATGGGCTTTTCGTCCTGGGCGGGTCGGAGACGCAGCTGCATGACATTCTTTGGGTCGTCCATGACGGAAAAAACCGTGGTAGAAGCGAGGGGGAGGAAAATTTCGGGGAGTTGCCGGTTACGGTGGGAGGTTGGGGGCCGAGCGATGCGCGTTTCTCTCGCACACGTACGCGCGTGTGTGCGAGGCGTTGGCTCTAATTGAACCCGAGCGAGGCGTTGGGCTCTAACTGAACCCGAGCGATTGCACTGCAGGCTACGCGGTACTGAACCCGAGCGCTCGATCGATGGCTGTTAACTGAACCTGATGGAGCGATTCCTTCGCTACTGCTGCTAACTGAAGCCGATCTATTGGATGAACA
>NC_041393.1:445392741-445410603 GCF_002162155.2 Triticum dicoccoides | reverse complement strand
TGCCTCTGGATGAACAGGACCCCATGGTGTGGAGGGCTGGATGAACAGTAGACGGTGGAGGGGTGGCCGTGGAGGGGTGGTTGAACAGGACCCCGTGGTGTGGAGGGCTGGATGAACAGTAGACGGTGGAGGGCTGGATGAACAGTAGACGGTGGAGGAGTGGTTGAACAGTAGCCGGTGGAGTAGCGCGCGGTGGAGGCTGGATGAACAGGAGCCCGTGGAGGCTGGAGGAGGTCGACGGTAGCCCGTGGAGGCTGGAGGAGGTTGACGGTGGAGATGAACAGTATCCCGTGGAGTCCCGTTTTGCGGTACGCCACACCCCTCCCAATGAACAGGACCCCCATTTCGACCGTAGTGCTCCAACAAAAGTCTGTTTCGTCCGTTTTGCGGTACGCCACACCCCTCCCGATCAACAGGACCCCCGTTTCGACCGTAGGAGGTCCGTTTCGTCCGTTTTGCGGTACGCCACACCCCTCCCGATCAATAGGACCCCCGTTTCGACCGTAGCAGGTCCGTTTCCTCCGTTTTGCGGTACGCCACACCCTTCCTGATCAACAGGACCCCGTTCTGAACGTAAGAGGTCCATTTCCTCCATTCTGTGGTACGCCAGGCCTCATTTCCATCGCCTGTTCCGTCCAAACCCTCCCGATGAACACGACCACGCATTCCGTTCCGACCCAGCCGGTTGGCTCCCCATGAAAACGACGACGACGCTGTTTCTCTGTTCCGACCCAGCCATGTACATATGCGCGATAGGTGTTCGAGACCCTGCCCGTATGTACATACGTGGCCGTATTTTCTTTCTTGCACCCTCGCTGCTATACGTACGTGTACATGCTACGTGCGCGCCTCTACTACGACACATGCGCGCCTCTACAACGACCAGTATGTACGTACACGTTCGCGACCAGAATGACAACGCTACGTACGCTTCAACCAGGTGGGTCCCAACTGTTAGGCACTTCCTCGCGTGCGAAAATGTAGCTGGTGGGTCCCAGCAGTCAGAGGGGTGAATCATTTTTTTGCCCAGACGCACTTCCTTGCATGCGAAGATGTAGCTGGTGGGTCCCAGCAGTCAGGGGTGCGAATCGTTTTCTTTTTTGCCCGGACGCACTTCCTTGCGTGCGAAGATGTAGCTGGTGGGTCCCAGTAGTCAGGGGGGCGAATCATTTTTTTTTGCCCGGACGCACTTCCTTGCGTGCGAAGGTGTAGCTGGTGGGTCCCAGCAGTCAGGGGGGAAACATTTTTTTTGCAAAATACGGTGGCCCGTCCGGTGGGTGCCCGCTGTCAGGTGGAGGAATAATTATTTTGCGCATAATAAGGAGGCACTTCCTTGCTGCGGTCGTGAACCCAACTGTCAGCCTCTCCACGCACAGTACTCTTCCGATGGAAGTCGGTCGTTGACCACATTGACCACGCCGCGCCGAGAGCACCACGGCGGTGGACGACGGCGAGGCCTAGGAAGGGGACGACACGGAGGCAGGGAAGACTCGGCAGTTGTTTCCCACGCGGAGGGGAGTACGACTATACGAGGGTTTACTGGTTCGTGTGCCGTCGCCGGAGAATAACATCAGGTGTGGGTGAGTAGAGGGATGGCTAGGCCAGCGATGGGAGTACGATGGGCTGGTGAGGCCTGCGCGGCAGCACAACCGACCGCGGGGAGTAGCGAGCAGGTAGTCCCGCCGGCGCTTGTTTGAGCAGCTGGAGCAGGAAGAGCAGAGATTGAAGAAGCACGACGGCCGTTGGATGGACATCCAACCGTCACTGCTTGTGCATCAACCTTTTTTCGGAAAGCCTCAAATCTGTGGAAAACAACATACATCCCATCTGCCATTATTTCTAATAATTTGCAGCCCATTTGCTAATTCTTAAGGTTTTTTTGGAGCCCATATTCTTTTTGTTAGCATTAGAGCCCATATTGTGGCCACGGTTAAAAAATTATACGATATTTTGCATATTTCGGTGCGGTCCGAACTGTTTTTAATCCCGAAATTTCAACTCACATTCAAATTGATTTTAAAAATAAATGTATATCAATATAAAATCCAACAAATTCTCCACGCATAAAAATTAATGTAATTTAAAATCTTGAAATGAAAAAAATATATTTGAAACTAATTGCCGGTTTGATGTGTTTTAAAAATGTACAACCCATTTTTCATTACTGATGCGCCATTTTCTCGGCCAGCCGAATGAAAGCTCTCCTCGTCTTGAAATATTTGCAGCCCAACAGGCCTGACAAAGCGACTTACTTGGCAAATCACAAAAAAACTGGGCTGTGGCCGTGGACCCAGCTGTCAGCCTCTCCACGTACAGTACTCTTCCGATGGATGTCGTTCCTTGACCACATTGACCACGCCGCACGGAGAGCACCACGGTGGTGGACGACGATGAGGCCTAGGAAGGGGACGACGCGGAGCCGGGGAAGACGTGGCAGTGGAAGCCCGCGTGGAGAGGAGTACGAGGGTTCACTGGTTCGGCTGCGGTGTGAGGCTGCCATCACCGCAGGGCCTGGCCAGTGGTGGGAATAGTAGGGGGTGGTGAGGCCTCCGCGGCAGCACAGCCGACCACGGGAGGTAGGAGCATGCGACACGACCGGCGCTGCTTTGGGCGGCTGGAGCAAGAAGACCAGAGGTTGAAGAAGCACTACGGCCGTTGGATGGACATCGTACGGTCACTGGAGCTAGAATCGTTCATATTGACTAAGTTGAGAAAGCCCTTCGTCCCCGTCAACTTAGTAGGCCCACAAGACAGCCTCCCACCAAGGTGGGTCCCAGCTAGCCGGGGGAGTATTCATTTTTTTGTGCGTAATAAGTAGGCACTTCCGGTGGGTCCGAGCTGACAGCGGGGGGAACATTTTTTCGCAAAATATGGTGGCCCGTCCGGTGGGTCCCAGCAGTTAGGGGGAAACAATTTTTTTTGCAAAATACTGGTGGCCCGTCTGGTGGGTCCCCGCTGTCAAGTGGAGGAATAATTATTTTTCGCGTAATAAGGAGGCACTTCCTTGCGGCTGCCGTGGACCCAGCTGTCAGCCTCTCCATGTATAGTACTCTTCCGATGGAAGTCGGTCATTGACCACATTGACCATGCCGCGTCGAGAGCACCACGGCGGTGGATGACGGTGAGGCCTAGGAAGGGGACGACGCGGAGCCGAGCCACGGGAGGCAGGAGCAGGCGGTAGCACAGCCGACCACGGGAGGCGGGAGCAGGCGGCACGACCGGTGCTTCTTTGGGCGGCTGGAGCAAGAAGACCAGAGGTTGAAGAAGCACTATGGTCGTTGGATGGACATCATACGGTCACTGGAGTATTGACTAAGTTGACAAAGCCCTCTGTCCCCGTCAACTTAGTAGGCCCACAAGTCAGCCCAACAATATGGTGGGTCCCAGCTAGCAGGGGGTATTCATTTTTTTGGGCGTAATAAGGAGGCACTTCCTTGCGTGCGAGGATATAGCTGGTGGGTCCGACCTGTCAACGGGGGGAATGTTTTTTTCGCGAAATACAGAGGCCCTTTCTGTGTGGTCCTAGCTGTCAGGTGGATGAATCATTATTTTGCACATAATAAGGAGGCATTTCCTTGCGTGCGACCGTGGACCCAGCTGTCAGCCTCTCCACGTACAGTCCACTTCCGATGGATGTCGTTCATTGACCACATTGACCAGGCCGCGCCGAGAGCACCAGGGCGGTGGACGACGGCGAGGCCTAGGAAGGGAACGACACGGAGCCAGGGAATACTCGGCAGTTGTTTCCCACGCGGAAGAGTACGAGGGTTTACTGGTTCGTCTGCCGTCGCCGGAGAATAACAGCATTTGTGGGTGAGTAGAGGGATGGCTAGGCCAGCGATGGGAGTACGGTGGGGCCGTGAGGCCTGCGCGGCAGCATAGCCGTCCACGGGAGGAGGGAGCAGGCAGTCCCGCCGGCGCTTGTTTGAGCGGTTGGAGCATGAAGAGCAGAGATTGAAGAAGCACGACAGCCGTTGGATGGACATCCAACAGTCACTGCTCTCGTGTGTTGACTAATTTGACAGGGCGTTGCGTGTGCGCCAACCTTTTTTTTATGAAAGCATACGCGTCAACCTATAGTAGGCACACAAGTCAGCCTCAAATCTGTGGAAAACAGCATACAACCCATCGGCAATTATTTCTAATAATGTACAGCGCATTTGCTAATTCTTAAGATTTTTTTGGAGCCCATCTTCTTTTTGTTAGCATTACACCCCATATTGTGGCCACGGTTGAAAAGTATATGAATTTTTGCATATTTCGGTGCGGTCAACTGTTTTTAATCCAGAAATATCGATTCACATTCAAACTATTTTGAAAAATAATTTATATAAATATAAAATCCAAATCATTGTCCATGCATAAAAATCAATGGAATTTAAGATCTTCTAATGAAAGAAAATTCTAACTAATTCCCGGTTTGATGTGTTTTAAAAATGTACAGGCCATTTCTGGGCAAACCGAATGAAACTCTCATCATCTTGAAAGATTTGCAGCCCAGCAGGGCCGATAAAGCAAGTAGGCCTTGTTTGGGTATTTCTTTTAAAAAAATAGAACTGGGCTAGCCATTTTCAGAAAGAAAAAAACACAACTGGGCTCATGATGTGGTAAACATAAATAAAACCCTGGCTAGACGGGCCACAGCCCCCGCACAGCCCCGTTGTTACCCTGATCTGTCGCTAAAACTAGTATAAATAACAACTGCTTGTTCCTCAAAAAAAATGCGTGACTTGCTGGGTCCGTTGTGTCAGCCGCTCGTAGTGTAATTCTCTCGTTTATCGACTACGTTGACAATGGCATGAGCCCCAGATGTCCAACCCGAGCCGGCGCTCTCTCGGAGAGAACGACACGACCGCTGATCGGGACGCGCGGGTAGCCGTTGGTCTCCTCCCTCGCCCCCGACGACAGCGTGAACGATGCACCTACACCCCCTGCCCCGGTCGAGGTGATCCGGCCGGATTTGTGACCAGCCGTGAGCTGAGAGAGAGAGAGTGTGGCCACCTATGTCTTGCTTAGATCTGGAGAGCATGAGAGAGTGAACGAGAGGAACCCTAGTAAAGAAAGAGCTAAGGCTCCTGCTTTTATATATAGTGGAGTGATTTTGTTGTACCGGCTTCAAAAAAATATGCTCCTACGTGTACCCGCGAGTGGGTGTGAGAGAACTAGTGCGTGCGTGCACCACTTCTCTTCGCGAGAGTACAATATATACTATGCCCAAAGAACATTCGCCGCAAGAGTAATAATATAAGTGTGTGACGTGTGAGCTAAAATAAAATGCGCGCGCCGCCTTTTGTTTGTTAGAAGTTCTGAGGGTAGGGTGTGAAGAGCACATATGTGCGTGACGTCTACCTGCAGATAGACGATGGGTGCCACGTGCGAGTCTGCGAGAGGACTCGGGAGAGTTGTGACTTGTGAGGGTGCGTGTGCGTGAGAGAGAGGGGGGCACGTACCAATGCAATGCATGTGTCCGTAAATCATTATCCGACAAACGTTGGATACAAGCCTTTTCCTGACGAACGCCGTAAGAACCGTTAGATCAGCATCCGAGAGTGTCAGTTTTGCCATGTCATTTAACAGAACAGCCACTACACACAAATCTTCCACGTGAGTCTTAGCAACTGCCATATGCTCCCTCCGTTCCGAAATGCAGTGCATATAGCTTTATTGAAAATTAGAACCTCGCAAACTTTTACTGAGTTTTTGTGTACCAAATTGCACATGTAGAATACCCTGTATATATCATTTCATTCATCTTCGAGAGGTAACTATAAAGATGGGTGAGGAGTCTACAAAGAAAGACCATCGTATCACCCGCAGCAATTTCAACCATCCTTTAGTGTCGAGGAATATCATAGGAACTCTATATGATATGATTTTTATAGGATTTTTTCCTTTAGAGCCAATTGGTTCATAGGAATAGATTCATATACTCTACATTTCAAAGGAAATAAACATGATATCATTTCTATAGCTTTAGAGCCACTTGGTTCATATGAATGGATTCCTATACTCCCTTAATTTCAAAGGAAAATAAACATTAGCGTATATTCAATAGAAAAGTTCCTATGATATGAACCAAATTACATCTCTTTACTAATCCCTCCTCATAGGAATTGAGATACATGTCATCTCTAGGTTCAATAGAAAAGTTCCTATGATGTGAACCAAATGACATCTCTTCTCCAATCCCTACTCATAGGAATTGAGATCCTCCATGTCATCTCTTTCCCTACAACTTCCATGTATACATCTTCTATTCCTAAATAGATAGTACAACCCACTAGTAGCTTTTTTCTAAAACATGCAACTATGGCACAAGAACTATATAGTGTGCCAATAACTTTGAAAGATGGTCGCTGGATGAAGCTAACCCGACAGTGCAGAGATGGGCAAATCCGAGCACTACTGGTCGTTGGATATCATCAACATTCCACCAGATCTGCCACATGTACAATTTAGAAGACTCCATGGTTGAACTTAAGCATAATGCACAAAACTCAAAACACAAGCACTTCTCCTTTGTTCTAGAATCTTCTGTATCATAATTGATTATTTTTTTCTAAATGAATTGCCATTATTTGTTTTTTACTTTATGATTTACAATGCACAACCCCATGAATCTTAACATTTTTATAAAACTAATTGATTTTGAATGAGATGAACTATAAGAACTAAACGAACATCTACATCATGCATATATGACTCAAAGGTTTACATGCTATAGTCTGTATTTATTCATAATTTGGTTTCGAAATCTCATGCGTTCAATACATGTGTGCCTTACTAGTTTTGAGTAGAGTAGCAAATTTCCCGCGGCCTCAGGTATATCAAAATGCAGTGCCCATGCATCATTGCCTTCCGGTCGAACCTACGTCCACAATTTTTTGTACGTGCTATATCTCCACTGGTCCCCAAACCCAAAATGCTGCCTCATTCCCGTAAAACCAAGCGGCCCACACATATTTAAGGCGTCGACTCGAACCGGTTTACTACGACGTGGCCCCGCACGCTGTAGTACTCCTACAAACCCTACCGCCACACTCATCATTGGTTTTCTTCAAGAGGACGAGGGAGAAGCCGACTTGTAGTGGAGACGCTTTCAAAAAAAAGGATCTGTAGTGGAGACCCCTACCCTAGGGTGCCCTAGGTAGCTGCCGCATGCATCATTGTTTTCTCTTTTCTTTATGCTCTTGCGCGCTAGAGTGAAATGATGGTTGCTTCATCCGTCCAGCTTAATGCGGGAAAGGTGGGGCTTTGTGATTTGACCCCTCATCGCTCATTTTCTACTACTGCGGCGCTACGACCGGGGTGCCTCCAATTCCAATCGCTGCTCCGAACTATAATTTGGTGCATCACACGTGGAACAAGACGGTCGATGAGCCACATGTCTGCCAAAGGGGTCCTGTTAAGTGTGTCGCCATTTCGTGTGTGCGGACTGACCCTGCTTGAGTTGCTACGCCAACACGACAGGAGCAGCCTACCACTTGGTTTTGCTCCTGGGTGAATCCCGACTATATTGATCTAAAAAGATACGTGCTGAACTACCCTCTCCGTGTCGGTTTTTTATTTGTAGGCGTCTCGGTTTATAGGGCCTGCACGTAGTTCTAGGTATCCATTTGACTAACTAAATATGAGTTACTATGTCACAAAAAGTATATCATTGGATTCTTATTAGTTGATATGTGAAGAAACAAGAAACGAGGTAGAAGTGAATGCACCGCGCCTTAGTATTTTGGGATTATTTGGTTTTCGTAAGATGACTTACTCACCTAGACGGAGGGAGTAGTTGTATTTAAAAGTCGAGGGCGGGGCTTTTCCTGCGTGGTAGGCGGGGCAGTTCTGCCTAGTCGGTTCGACAGAGATGCGAGAAGACGAGGGAGTAGGCTGCTGCAAACGTAGGGTTGTGTGATTTGACAGCGAGTTACTGCTGGACAGGTGGGGCCCCGTGATTTGACTTGCCATTATCATTTTAACTGCGGTGCTATGACCGGCGTGAGTCTCCCGATTCCTGACCACCTCCATACAGGTGCCTCTCCCAATGCTCCACCATGTAGTAGTAGAGGCTGGCTCTTGCATGAGAGCCCACTTCTCCACTTTTTCCCTGCCTCTCTTTCCTCCACATATGCAAAAATGCCATGTAAAGCGCACTATTGTACTTACTTGCTCCTACAGGTGCTTAAGCTTGCCGCATAGGCATAAAGTCTGATGTGGCAAGTTAATCAAGAAGAGAGAGACTAGTTTGGTGACCCAAGGAAGAAACAGTGCTAAGCGCGTGTACCTAGGTGAAAAGACAATTTTGAGTCTATAGCTAATTAAATGAAGCAAACTTAGCAACACCATTTCATTGGAAGAGGTCACTCCTTGGCAAATGCAATAAATACTAGTACTCCCTGTGTCCCATTATATAAGAATGTTTTTGACACTACACTAGTGTCAAAAATGTTCTTATATTATGGGACGGAGGGAGTACGAAGAAAGAGATAGAGAGGAGTAAAAAAAAATACACTTATAGCCAACCTTATAGCCAACCTTGTTGTAGTATGAGTGACTAAGTGATGACTCTGTATGACATGCCAACATCAGATAGCCTAACGCACCGTGTTAAATCTCCAAGGGCGCGACCGCGCGAGCGATGCGATGGTCGTGGTAGGCGTGACCATGATACGGACTGCTGGCAGCCCCTGGATCTGAGGTCAAACGGTAGCATGCTAAGTTGCTGAAAATTTTAAGAATAACCCTCCAGGATAGGATATTCACCCATATGTCTAGAATCACGCCATGCAACCGTTCGATCTCAGATCCAAGGGCTCTCGGAAGCCCGTATCATGGGAGAATGGAAAGCCACTACCCTGCCGTTCGCACGCTGGCAGTTCGCTCCTACTCGTCCCCGCACGTCCTTTAATACTATGGCGGTTCGTTCCTAGTCGTCCCGTCTATTCACATTACGGCAGTTCCACTAGTCCTAACCCTCCTCCCAAATCCATAGCGTCCCAAATCTCCCCGATCGGCGGTGAGTACAAGGTTAGTACCATCACCGGCGATGAGTTCGACGTCATCTACACCCGTACTTCCGCGACGGTGAAAGGATGCCTTTCTCGCTTCAAACGCATGTTCGAAAACTCAGATGATGAGTGGGTCGCTGGGCTAGATGTTGAGTACACCACAGTCGTGGGACGAGAGAAGGATCTAAAGGACGAAGAGAGGAAGAAGCCCGCCATGATCCAGGTTTGCGTACATAACGTTTTCTTGGTCTACCACATATGCCATGCCGACGTTGAGTGCCAGGATTTTAAGAACTTCCTCGAGGACAAAACAATCAAATTTAGTATTGTAGACTTTAAGAACGACAAAGAAGTCCTGCGTCAGATAGGCCCCGTTGTAGGCAACCCCTTCGACCTCCAGAAGAATCGGCTGGTGCCCTCTCGTCAGCCTTCAATGCTGACCCTGGCAGGAGCCATGGTTCATCCTTCGTACGGTAAACTGGAGAAACCTCCATACACGTTTCATCATCATGCATGGCAGCGGAATGTACTAGATATAGACCACATCCAGTATGCTGCAATGGATGGCTACCTTTGTTTCAATATCTACAAGGGTTGGATGAAGAGCAACAACCAAGTTGGCGGTTCAAGCAAAGAAGTATCGGCCAAGAGGAAGAGGGACAAGGACGAAGTCGAGGACGTGGACGAGGACTCCGAGTAAGGTGGCAGTGTCATTGCTCATGGTGGTTCTAAACTTCTAATGCAGTGTCTACCGGATTAGTTGCATAGTTTAATTTCAGGTGTGCTTAGTTTAATTTGAGGGGTGTGTTGTGCTAAGCCCCTAGCAGAACTATGTTATGTTTCTTCTCGTTACTTTAACTCTTCAGTATGTACATACTAGTACTAGTATTTCTTTAATAGAATTTAGCACCCCAATTAAGCATGTACTAGCTTTTTTAATAGTACTATATGCATAATTTGGCGATGAGCGCTCTCTATATGTACCACCTTTTTTTTAAATTTCAATTTTTGCTCCATGGCGCAATCCATCGATAGTGGAGTACTACTGTACAAAAGTATACATTTTTTAAAAGGCTAGAATACTGTTCATCACATAGCCAGTTAAATTCTCAACCTAGAACGACGTGCATGCCATGTAGTAAACCGATACGGAGGAAGTATAGTAAAAATGAGGTGATTTTACCGAGTGATCCGCGGGGGAGCATGGCCTGTCATGCGGTCCCACGTGTCATGATATACCAAGGTGATGCGCGTGTCCCTCTTGAGACAAAAGCAATACTAGTACGTGGTTTGAGATAATGGTTGCTTCATCCGTCTGGGAAGGTGCGGCATTGTGATTTGACATCTCATTGCTCATTACTACTACTGGGCCGGTACGAGTGGGGTGCGTCCCCCTGCTGTTCTGCACTATTATTTGGTGCTTGACATGTCGACCCGGTTGCTATATGTCCCACATGTCGGCGACAGGAAGTACAAAATTCATGAAAGGGAGCGTCGACGGAGGAGTATAGGACAGAATTCATGAAAGGGAGCGACTTAGTTTTGGAAAAAACTGTTTTACGGAGTACGTACCCACTAGGGTTTACAGGGCTCATCTAAAAACATTCGTTTTTCCGTTTGATAAGTCTCAATTCTACTATACTAGTAGTAGTACCATTACATGTTGGATTTTGATGTGCATTAGATCACCCAACGCAAGCAGTGTCAAGAGGAAACTAACCAATGCATGTACAAATTCATGGAAATTTAGTGGTCATTCATGCATTCCTTCTAATTAATGCCTCGGTAAACATAACTTCTTGAGAAAAACGAGCATACTGTGCAAACTACAAAATTAATTCGACCACTCACCGTCTACCTTGGTTGGAGAGATTTTGAAATTGAGCGATAAACTGGAAAGGAGGGAGTAGTAAATTTTGTCTCGATTACTATTTGTGGCCTTGTATAGATGCAAAATGTATTTTTTATAGTGGCCTTGTATAAGTAAATAGAGGGAGTACTAACCAAAGTACGTAGTAGGGACAAGGAGTAAATGGAGGGAGTAGTAAAATTTTCTCCTCGTGCTGTGAGCCACCGCGCGCGTGGGCGAGGGAGCGGGCGTAAAGGCGTACAATAGTAGTAAGCTTCACCTCATCCTGCGAGCCACCGCGCCCGTGGGCGGGGGAGACGGTGTACTAAGCAAGTTTCTCCTCGTTCTGCGAGTTGACAGGACACATCAAAAGTACTCCAGTGTATAGAGCCTTGCCTCTAAGGTAGGCCCCACAAGGTTTGCCTCTTTTTTTAATTTAACATAATGCGTCAAGTCGCAATTTGTTTGTTCACCCGTGGTAGACGATCCTCCCTCCACCAAGTGGACAACCAGTACACGTGCCAAATTACCACGTGGGCTGCCTTTTTCGTACAGAAATGAGCTCCACCATGTACCCGCGCGGGTGTGGTTGGGAAAGAGACGGGAGTACGTGCGCCATGCGTGCACCTTTTCTCTTCGTGCACGTCCCCCACCTACGTGTGTGTGTGTGTGAGAGATACAAACCTAGACATAATGCGCCATCCATCCTCATGCCTCCGCCCAGTCCGACCACCAGTCACCACCATGGCACCACGCCCCACTCCTTCTCACCTTATCTCTCATATTTCTCCCTCCAGTTTTATATACAAGGGGCCACTATCAAAATTACAATTTGCAGATGTACAAGGCCACTAACACTAATCGATGCAATATTAATGGTGTTTGCCTCGTGGTACTAGCAAAGGAGGACATTAATTATCCCTTGCATGCATGCGGGAGTTTGTAAAAAAATGCATCTTGATGTTCCGTGCAATGCACGAGCATCTTGCTAGTCCATGAAAACAACACATGACAAAATTCCACGGCGAACGAGGGATTTGAATCTGTTGGGAGGGGTTGTTTGGATCTTGCCCGGGGTAGCCAAAATATTGGCGACCCTTTTGTCCACCGGTGCTTTTGCCACCGATGAACGAGGAATGGCTCGGGTGCTCATGCTGTCATGCATCCTCCAGCGCGCACGTTGGAGACGAGCTCGCACGAGCTGTGTTTTTTTGTCCCACAACGCCGCCCGAGCCACTCGCAGACCGACCGGCGACCCGCAAATTACGCCATCCAACCGTAGCCGCACACATTATGACAGCAACTCAACCAACCGGACGAAATTCATGCAAACACGTAGACAAACTGATATTTCATATAAACAACGACGGAAATCATATAAAATACTGGATTTTCACACAAACATGACGGATTTCATTACATTCAAATGAACTACGCGGTGCTAGTTCTGGACAGCACAGGTATATAATACCTGGCCTAAATGGTCGCCCGCCGATCGATTTGTGTTCCTCATGTCCGGCAGCACGATCACCGGACTGCCGGGAGCCCCGGGGGTATATGCTTCAACGCAAAGGACGGCTCGCTTCCCCACTACCCAACTGATATCATTGGCTGGTGCCGAAGATGATGGTGGCCGGCACCGGTTCGAGTTCATCACCGGCCACTACTTCGCCATGGACGGCACCGGCTCGAGTTCATCCTAACATTCCCCTCTTCCATGGAGCCCATGCGGGGTCGGTGAAGGTCCTCGCAACAAAAGGATCCGGCAAGACACCTGCTGTGTATGCCGGCGTCGCCTCTGCGGTGGCCTTCATGGGACCCAAGCGGTGGCGGCCTCTCGTGTTCTACTTCTCCTCGATGATGGCGGCGAACGCGGAGGCGCTGGTCACCGACTCGTCGCTCTCCGCGCACCCGGCTTCTATCGCTGCTTGCATGGCGCGGCCGCCGGCATGGGAGTCTCGGCCATAGAAATGGGAGATGCGGTACGATGTGGCGGCGCGGACGGCAACAACGACGCCCGTGCGCCGCTCCTTGTCGAGCTGGCCTGGGGCGGCGAGTTGCTGAACCACGCGCCGGCTTGGGGCGGCAACTGGCTCCGTCGGGCGAGGGGAGGGAGGTGGATTAGCGAGCTGCATAGCTCGTATCCGGCGGGCTACCCAGCCGCCTTGGATGCGGAATAACTACTCTTCGTAAGCCATTGTAAGAGTGGACAAAATGGTGGAGGAGATTGGGGAGTGGCGGAGGTGTGCGATTCTTGGCCGGCGTTTGGCCTCGTTTAAATAGGAGATTAAATAGACAGCGGACGGGAGGAGCTCGACCGGCGTTGCGTTTAACGCCGGCCCGGTCATGAACGGACGTGTGTCCAGAGTGGGTTTCTCAGCTTCCACACGGGCGGGTTTCATGGAGGCGTTTGAATGCGGCACGGAGGCGTGTTCAGCCGGGCGTGCCGCGAGTGGCGCCCTCGACTCTGACCTAGGACACCACGCCATTCTTCCACTGACATGTGGGCTGGGTGCATGGCCTGCATGTCAGTGACCCAACGCAGGCAACGACCAGCAGAGGAACCTTTGGTGGGCCAGGGCAGTCAGAAGCGGGCATTTAATAAACCGATGATTGTTCATTGAGTGTGACGTCATCTTTTTCATGTAGTTAAGCCTACTATGTCGATAGCCCGTTCGATACGTTGTGATTCATAAAGACCGATGCAAACATCAATGTTCTGCTTATCATAGATAAGATTGATTAACACCCATAACAATCCATGTCCTTAACAAAGGGTGCATGCACGTATAGGTTGAGCGTGTGTCTTGCGTCGTGTGATGTGTGCATGCAGGCGTGCGAGTGTTGCGTGCGTGCAAGGGTGCGTTTCAGTGTTGCATGCATGGGTGCGTACGTGCGTGTGTTCGTGAGTGCATGTGTACGTGTCAGTGTTGCACGCCAACCTGCGTGCGTGTGTACGTTATGTGTACGTGTCAGTGTTGCATGCCTACATGCGTGTGTGTCTTGCGTGCGTGCATGTGTACGTGTGGGGTGAGGCTACACGTCACTCGGCTGACTTTTTTATCTCTGGTCATTAGATTTTCCAGCCGTTGGATACGAAATCAAGGGCCTCCAGTTTATCATCAAACTCCACCCCCCCTGAGCCGCCAGCCACCACCGGTCGAACCGCCCGCCCCCGCCACCCACGGCCGGCCCGCCCTCCCCGAAACCACTCCCCACCGCCGGCCCGCCGCCGCACCGGCCATCCCTCTAGCCCCCCTCCCTGCCCCCGCGCCGAGCTTTTTCTCTGGGGATCCCCACCCCACCACCCAATGAACGCCCCCAACCGCCGGTGACTGCCAACCAGAGGTCTCACGACTTTGAATACCCACCGACCACTAGTTTATTACCATTTCTGTCCTTCATATACGCGCTGAAGGGTGGGCCCTATGGTAATGTGTGCTGCTGAATGTGGACCATTTGACTGGTCAATTGATCGTGTTATCAACAAATTACGGAGCTGTATGGTGAGCCAGTGACCGTATGATCACCATAAAATGTATTCTTATTTTATTAACACAGTACAGACTCAAACTGCCATTTCTTTCTTTCATATACGGGGTGACAGGTGGGCCCCACGGTTACCCGCCCTGATGGTGCTACACTAGTTGTGCCGTTTGACTGGTCAATTGATTGTGTCATCAACAAAATACGGAGTTGTACGGGTGAGCCAGCGACAGTATAATCATGACATGTATTTGTTTAACACGGTACAGACGCAAGGGCTCATATATACGCGCAAGTACTCACCGGTATAAGCGCACACATGTGAACCCTACCCCTATGAGCACCTTCGAGAGAGTGGGCCAGCATATATGATCTTGAGATTTTACGAAGTCACCATAGGTGCCTCATAGTCGAGTGGAACGTCTCCTCCCACTAAACATACATCGCCGAAAAATACTGAAATTAACACAAGATAAATGCGAGCACCGGGACTTTAACCTTGGTGGGCTCGAGAAACCACTGTCCTCTAACCATCCAACCACATGTTGGTTAGCATGACACAATGTATGTGGTGACCGTGATGAGCTTATTCTGAAGTCCAGTGACCATATCATGCTTTCGCTTCAAATACAATGACCGTAAGTGTCGTCAACAAAATACGGAGCACGCATTAAATGCAAAGTCCGTCAGTGTCATCAACAAAATATGGAGACGTATCGTGAGCTAGATACAGTTGTACTATTGTATATGCTTATTTTCTTAGTGGCCGATTGCGTGTGTGGTGTGGTGGGCACATCATTTCTAGTTGTGGTGGGTCAACATGAAGACTCATGGGTCGGTTCCATCCTGCGCCACATATAGGTTGGACCAAGACGTGTTATACGGAGACCCATGTGGAGGACTCCGCGTACAACACGAAGCTCTACCAGAGTCGCGAAGGACTCTATCCCCACTGGTGATAAGCCGACTATATATGATTTGTAACCCTAGGCCCTTAGTATGTTATACAAGCTTGGCTAGTTCGTCGATAGTATACACACACGCACAATGCCTGGTATTCACGTGTACTTTGTACACACCCCTATCACTAATATACAATACCAGGAGTAGGCTCTTTCTTCAACTGCAAGGGTCTGATCCGAACTAGGGTAAAACTTTGCCTCGTATTACCATCCAACCTAACAGCCAGGGATATCCTACCGAATGATATGATGAAATCATATCTGCCAACTACTATTACAGAGGTGTGTCGGGGGGGGGGGGAATGTGTGCGAGAGAGGCCTAAAGATAATGTGCATGCGGGAGACACGTAGGCACATATATGTGCGTATAGAGGGCTAGTAGAGACCGTGCATGTGTATATATGCATGTGAGAGAAATAGTGTTTTCCAACTGAGATTAGTGAAAAGAGTGGTACATAGTAGTCAGAAAGAGAGAGAGAGAAACAGAGAGAGCATGCGCGTGAGACAGCCCGACACCCTGAGAGAGATTGTGAGCATGTGTGAAAGAGAAATGCCGATGCATATAAAGTGTGTGCACTTATGCGTTAGATAGAGAGAGATATAACGCGTTTGTGAGAACGGGGCGAGGCGTAGTGCATCTATGTGTAAAAGGCGGTTCTGTGCATTAAATTAAGATATAAATGGCATTATTATTTTTGGATGAGATCATGAATTTTGCAAAATTGCGTATGGACGAAAATCGGTCTATCAGACACCCATACTCTAATGAATTCTAGCATGTGCATGTGTTTATTTCATATTGTCGATCCATAGAGTGAGAGCGGTTTGAAATACAGGCAATGGATGCTTTTGCAATTCATATATAAACATTAATTGGTGCAGTCCATGTTGTTAGTGTGAAGCACTTTATACATTTGTCACTTGCATGGATACATTCCAAATTGCTAGCTACGAAATAAAATACATGTCGAATTCAACATAAAGGGGGTTTTGAAGATTCGAATTCATAGGAAGTGCATTCATCTATTTGAACCCGAGATAATGACATTTGTAAATCAGATGTAAAAGGGGGCATCAATCTTTGTTGTGAGTTTGAACATGCTATATATATTCATACGCATATCTAACTTTTTTTTGCAACCAAGGAGATTATACCTGGAACCATGCATGAACTGAGGTAAGTTGCATATTTTTTAATATATACTCGTGTACAATGTATACTAAAATGTACCCCCTCCATTCCAAAATAATCGTAGCTTTAGGATTTTCAAGAGTAAAGATTTGTGAAGTTTGACAAATCCTGAAAGTTCAATTCAAGAGAACCAAAAATGTTAATGCTTCTGCTCCCAAATATTGAATGAAGCGCCAAATAGGCCTCTGGTCACCCAAAACCGCGCGAGACTAATGTTTTGGTGGTAGGAAATTACCGTCCTGACTCTGGCCCGTGTAGCTTATCGGCCCGGTGTCCAAAGGTCTAAACCGGGGTAGGTTTTTAACTTCACCAAGACGCCAGTCTCAACCGCCTCCGAGAAGCATTCATACGCCGTTGTCGCCTAAACACCCATGCGCTCGGCCGAAATCTATCCCGCCCACATTTGGGACACCTGACATGACTGTCCTACCCCCAACCCGCAATATGTCTGAAATTTTAGATGGGGGCAAAGTTTGTAACTTTCCCCAAATTTCAAACAAGCGCGTCTCAAACCGAAACATTGTTCCCCCTTAGTTCCCCGCCTCCCTCCGTTTCCCCATTCATACTCCATGGGCGCGAAAACACCCTCTCCACCAGCCGCGAAACCCCAGCCTCCTCCGTCCTCCACCCCATAGCGGCCAATCCACCGCCGCCCTATCACGCCGGAGCCGATACCCCGACGTCGTCGTCCAACGCAACCGCAACCGTAACGCCCTCAAGGACTTAGCAGCTGAAGCCGAGGCAGAGCTGCCTCCATGACGCCGATGCCGACGTGCGCCGTACCAGAACCACTCCGACCACGCCGTCCTGCGCCTCACTGCTGCGTTTCGCTGCTGCAACCATCCACCACACCTGAGTTGTTCCCGCTACGCCGTCGTTCGCCGCCTCGGATCTGCTTCCCCGCCGCTGACAGACGGCCACCGCACCACACTCAACAACTTGGCCATGGGTTCGTCCAAGGCTGCACCGTCCTCCACAACTTCTGGTTTCCGGCGAACAACAAGATCGTCGGAAAAACAGAAGGAGGACACAGCACTGCCAGTAGAAAGAGGTACTCCTCTTCCTTTATTCGTGCAAATCTTACGTCTCCGCTCACACCATATACATCCCACAAAAGAAACTAGCTGAGCGCTTCTTACTGCATCTTCTTCGTGATACTAAATGCACAAGGTTTCCTCCCTTTTACTATTTCACCTTTGCTAGAGGTTAGTAGCCCGCCTAGATTTCAATTCAGGGTCAGTCGAACCGCAATTAAAAGAAGAAGCACCCGCTTTGGCGCGCAGAGCACCTAGTCCGCCTATTCCCCGGGGAAGCGGCGCATCGGTGTCTATCATAGGGGTGTGGGGCGCAGGAGCTGCTTGCGCCCGATCT